>NC_091408.1:6546600-6846700 GCF_032191515.1 Phaenicophaeus curvirostris
GTCTTCCACTGAAGGCAGTGGAGGCTGGAAGCTTTAAATACCTTTTTGGAGGGTCTGAGCCTCGGGGGCAGATTTACGAAGCTGTATAGATATCTGAAATGCCTGGTGATCTTTACAAAAGCACCAAATGACTTAGACCTGTCTCCTTTTGACTTCAAAGTGACTCGTAGAGATAAGGTTGGTCCAAGATCTGTGTCTTAAGCTGCTTGTATAGCTTTGTGGATCTTTAGGAGAGCACACTTACCTTGGAGCCCAACTTCACTGAAGGGGAGAGTCTTACGGGTGTTTCTGAAAATGCTGCCTGCCAAAATTATTAGTAAACTTCATGACAGACAGAAGGGATTTGCTGCAGTGAAACTACTGACTTGCTTGAAATCCAGTGTGCTCTGCATATGCTTTTCTTGTGTTATGTGATAATGAAGCCAAACGTGAAAAAGGAGAACGGGATTGCTGTATTTCCCTGCAAAGTACAGGGGATTTAGGGGCTATGACAAGGAATTCAATGTAGACAAATGGGGAAAAGCAAAACAAGCAATGTGTTTGAGGAGAGAGAGTGGGTGAACGGAGCATCAGCCAGAGTAGCAGAAGAAATCTGTGAGAGATATTCCTTGTCTTTGCCTGTAACTGAGGACTTTGAGGACAAGGGAGAATGTTCCTCTGGCTTTTAAAGCCATGTGAGAAGACCCAGGGCTGTACTGCTGGGGGAGGGTTTTTTTCACCAAGAGACTTCGTGGCCAGATTTACCATGCAGCAAGGGAAGCCCCAGCATCACCACTACAAGTTCCATAAGCAGCCAAACCACTAGAGTTCTTTTTCCCCATTACTGTTGCCATCACAGTCATTGCTGGCCCTGAAAGCTTTCTTGTGAGATAATGCTCACCTTTCCTGCAGGATATTAACAGAAGAATGGATTTGATATTCTGCCTGATGGAAGGGGAAAAGACAGTAAGATTTTTAACAGGCTTTCTTCCTGCTCAGTTGTAAAGATTCAGCTCTTTGTCTTGCCCCTGTGGCCTGGCTATCTGAGGTCCGATTGCTAGAGAACTGTTGAAACAGATCCTCATCTGTTATGGAAAATCCTTTCTCCCAGTAGGATTGCTGAGGGGTTAAAGCCAAAGAGGATGATGATCTGTGAAGCATGTTGCACAGGCTCCATCATGCAGTGCAGTAGTGACAAGGGTTTGCTTTAAACTGAAATGGATGCGGGTAAGATTTAGACTGGTTGCCTCCCCTAAGGTGGCTCTGTGATGGGGGAGAGTGTGAGCTGAGTAGCCACAAGGCTTCCTTTATTTCCAGGGGCTTACACTGCAGTCAGAAGCATTAAGGGCAGGGAGCATGGCGGGGAGGAGGGTAAGGCATGTCCCTGCTGACCCACTAGAGCCACCGTGATCTGACAGCGCTTTCAGAGCTGTAGCTGTCCGGCTGGAACAGGCCAGTGACAGCTCTGTGTGCACACGCTTGCTTGCTCCTGCCTGGAGGGCTGAGAGGAGAACAGCCGAGGCAGCTGCCTGGAGTGGCTTCCTTACACATTCTGCTCTTTTCAATGCTAGTGAGGGCGTCTGAGTGAAAGAGAGCACAGCAGACACGGGATGAATGACAGGTGTCAGTCATGTTAGCTGCAATGTCCTCAGAGGGAAGGAAAACAACTCCATTTTTCCCCCACCCCCTCCAGTATCCTCAGCTGCAGAGCCATCCCTGAGGCTTGCCCCCTGATGTAGCAGCCGCAGGGTACGTTCTCTTCCTTTCCAGCCTCTTCTCAACACAAACCTGGTTTTCTCCTGTTTCCCACTTTAGCTGCTTGCTACAATGTCCATATTACTCTTTCTCAGTTAAGCCTTGAAACATTCCTCCTGCAAGTGCTTGCAGGCTCATTTCCACACAATAAGGGCAGTTAGCAATTTCTTCGCATCCCCATCTGCTACCTGCTTGCTCGGGGAGACCTAGTGAATAGCAAGAGGCAATTTCGCTTCATGCTTCTGACAATTTCGATTAAGGAAAGCTGAGAGCGTATCAATTAAAAAAATATATTATATAGACATGGGCAGCCTTTAGGATTTGCTTCTATTTTCTGCGGTAGTCCTTGATGTCATGCCTTGAAGACATCTTACCTCTGGTAGCAGCAGCTGCCAGCAGGATAGCTGTTTTGGGTCAAGGAAGCCGTAGTTCCTGAGAGAGAATGAGCTGAGCTGAAGGAAGAAGGGAAGTGGCAGAGAAAGATCCCCTTTGGGTACTGGGTAACAGATATTGGCTCAGACTTGGGAAACAACATATAGGAACCAGGCTAAATTTAAACAGATAAAGAGGCAGATAAAAGGAAACCAAGCAAAGTGTTAAGGTTTCTGAAGCTAAAAATCAGGCCCATCTGCAGCCACTGAAATAATTTCCCCATCATTTCCAAGCAGACTGGACAAAGCACCAGAGAAAGTACACTCTGGGCTGCCCTGCTAGGCTCTTCTGGCCAATGTCAGTAAGTGACATGGGGAAGCTTTAGGCAGGTTCTTGTGTAGTCTGGAGGGTGCAGGAATTTGGTAGCTTGAAGCACTCATTTGTGAGAGCAGGCAGTGGAGTTGAATTGGTAAACCTGTCAGTCTCTGACTCTTCACAAAGAGAAGGCTCGCTGAGCTCCTCCTTTGAGTTGCAAAAGCCAGTCACTGGTGTGGTAGCAAACATAGAAAGGTACAAGAGGAGACAGAGGTGCACGCTAAGGTGAGAGCTGCCTATAACCTTTAATGCTGCCTCTGGTGGGAGGAGAGGGTACGACTATGAAATACCAAGGGCTGGAATTGCAGAGTTGCTTGGCTGAGATGAGGTGTCTGAAACCCTTGAAAATCAAGGTGGAGCCTCTGTAAATTGCACCATTTGATGTTTTAGGCTAATTCTGCAGATGCTGAGTCTGAAATGATGAGGCAACAACTCCCGATAGGCTTGGCTTCTGAAGGTCTTGGCAACTCACTCAGTGTCTTGCAGGATTGGCATATGAGGAGGTCTGCTGCTTCTGCAGCTGCAAACAGGGACTAATAATGTGGGGTTTTCTTCCATCCTTGTTGGTTCACCCATGGGAGGCCTTGCAGAGCCAGTCTGTAACGTCGCCTGGTCAGCATGCAGACACAGCTGTGCAAGAGGGTGGGTCAGCTTTTTGCTTGAAGGCTCTGGAAGGCAATATTATTCTAATAAGTAAGGATGTGATGTTCAGGCCCACTTTTCCTTCCCTTAAAAGTCAGCTCCTGCTCTCCTAGTTTCTGATAGAAGCAGAGCCATGAACAGCAACAGCCTACTGTGTGATGAGCCCAGACCTAGGAGTCCTATCTGATTGTTGTTGGGCCAGAAGTGAAGATGCTTATCTGACATTTGCAACTCAAAAGCTTCCGGTCATCCCATAGCCCTCTTTCCTTCTGGTCTGCAGATAACAGCAGAAGGCAAGTCCTACCTTCTTCCCTAACAGCTAGCCCAGGGGCTGTACCTGTTTCTGTGGGTTGTGGACCTGCCTGCTCTGGCACGCAGACCTGCTGCCTCTAGGCTAGCATGCCACAACGGACTTCAGCCTTTCAGAAAAGTCTCGACTGCAATTCAAACAGCCTCCTGATGGTTTGGATGAAATAAAATGTGGGCAACCATTGTTTAAGAACACAGAATATTGGATTTTCCTGGTGTTCGATGTTAGCTGCCTCATCCTTTCAGAGTATAGTGCGAGGGATATGGTATGGTTCATAGTCCCACGTGGGATCAGATCTGGTATCCAAGTGTTTTCTCCTCATTTATGTTTTGCCACAGTATTTACAAATGAGGGTTTTTATTCCCCCAGTTTTTGAGGTTTATCTTTCCAGATATGGCAGACAGGCTTATTCAGAGACAGATTCACTGTTTCTGGGGCCAGCTTCATCTTGTAAGACAGCAGAACCCATGCTCACTGATAAGAGGTGTACTTGTTTGATCAAAACTATTCTAGTTCAAGAAAGTGATTGGTTGTGGTCAAAATGAAATGAACTGCTCACAGCTGAGCTTTATTAAATGCTTAGTGATTGTAAAGTTTGTAATAATATGTTAATATAAACATAACTGCACTTGCTCTGTGCCCTAGATCTGTATCTTAAGTTATACAGATTATTTATGTCATGTCTAGTATCATTATGATATCAGATATCTTTTCTTCCTGGCTGGCTGAGTTATATCCTATCAGGTGGCTGGATTCAGTGATTCAGCAAGTCCTGCCTGTCTTTCAAAAGCTTCTTCAAAGGGATTAAAAAAAACCCCAAACTTTGAATGGATTCAGCAAGTAAGAGTCATAAATGGGGACAGAAGGCAGAACTCATAAATCTAAAGTAGTTTTACAGGTTGAATCTTTGCCTTTTGGATCTTAGGTTTTATTGCCCAAGGTATTACTGAGAAAGAGCATGATAATTTTTGTTTCACTAAGGGCAACAGAGAGATGTTTGCACGATTCTTAGGGGGTTTTTATGTTAATACCACGGTCAGTTTTTTCTTGGATGCAGCTTTCTTTAGAACTGTGGGGGAAAGGAAAGTTGTTCTACTACCCCTGCTGCTCCATCTTTTTCCCTCCTTCCCCCTCCTTTCCTCTTGGGTTCCTTGCCTTTCATGTCTTTGTTTGACATCTAGGAAAGAATCATGAGGTGCTGAATATTATTAACTTCTAAACACCTAAGAAATCAGTAGGAAATCGCAAACATTTCGGCCCCCTGACAGTCTCCGTAAATGACCTGTCCGAAATCCCTCCCCTTCTGAGATGAAAAGAGGGAGCCAGGCAGAACGGAGGAGAGAATGGGGAGAGCCAGGGAGTGAGAGGGATACACAAAATAAATGAGAAATATGATTAACTTACTTCCTTGGCTGTGGGTCTACAGCTGGTTCTGGGTATTTAATAAACAGGTTGACACTCCAGGTTCCCCTCATTAGGTGATCACTAAGGTCTGGGCTGTCATAAATCAAAGAGCCAGGTTATCAAGGCCTGTGATCTTTAACTGTACAGGGGCGCCCAACTGTCTGCCATAACGAGGGCTAAAAAGTGCAAGCTGTAAAGAATTAGCTGGCTGCGGCACTTTAATACCCGTGCAGAGGCATGAACAGTGTGCTGTCTATGGAACGATTGCCCAGGTATGTGCATAGATGGGCTGTCTGCAGGCTGGCAGCAGCTTCTGTCTTGACTGTGAACACGTGAGGTGGTGGAGGAAGTTAAACGCAATGGAGTGCAAATCTGCCTGAGCAAGACAGTTTCTGGCTGTTGGTAGGGAGAAGTTTGTACAGAGTCACCTCACCATCTGTGTTTGTGAAAGGGAGAGGGATTGTTTGATTTGTAGGCAACCAGAGGAGCCGGTTCTCTTGATTTGCTTCAGGAACAAGGGAGGAGAGGCAGCATGGCCCAGTCTGCTTCTGCCTGTGTCATTTGAGTACTGGGCTAGGCACCACAGAACCTATATGTCTGTGATGTAATTTAAGAGGAATTATGGTTCTGTAAAGCATACTGCTTGGCTGGGACAGCTGGATCCTGCCCTGTCCTCTATGAAAGAAGATAGGGTCTGCATAGCACGTATTTACCTTGTAGGCTGGCCTGAAACCTGATGAAAGTTGGGCTGCCTGAAGCCTCCAGCCTGAGGTTTCATAACAAACCTGGCACATGAGTAAATTCTGTGTGCCTTTGAGAAGGCAAGGCATCAAACACCACAAGTTTTGGCTGCAAATAATACAAGTTCTGAGTAAGAGCCAAGTGGACTTCTTAGAGGGAGAAAAGTGTGGTCAAGCTCAGGCCCAGTTTTATAAGAATCTGAGATAATTCTTAGATGCTGGGAATGTTTTCTGGTTCTTGGGTTTCCCCAGTTTTGAATAGCCATTGTCACCCACAAAACCAGGAAAGGCTTGGGAGGAGTTTCTAGGCTGATTCTGCAGGAAAAGATGCTTGCTGGCAGAAACACCAGTGGTGAGAAAGAATTTAACTTCGCATGCTGGAAATTGGAATGAGAAATTGAGGGAAAAGGAAATGAGAGGACCTCCCAAAAGAGCCGCATATTCTTGTACCTTAACCAAGGTATATCAAGTGCTGGGTTCCTCAAGCCATGCTGTCACTGAGTTTTGAAAGAGTAAGAGCGAGGACTGTGGACAGAGCATGAGCTCAGGATTGTCAAGCCTTGTGTTTTACTCCTGGCCACCAATGAGACGTGTCAAATTTCCGCACACATCTTGGAGAAGTTTGAGGCACAGCTCTGTGTTAGAGGGTGGGGATCTGCACAGCTCTGGGGGGAGACAGCACCCCACAGCAGGCAATTGTGGCTCTGGTAGTGGCCTCTCCCTAAATCATCTTCAGTGGAGCAAGGTGGATGCTGTCAGTGCATCATGGGTTGCTCATGTGGACTGGGAACACTGTCAGTGGGGTGTGTGTGATGGGCCCAGGAAGCAGCTCTGAGTTACGCTTATTTTCAAAATGATCTCCTAAGCTGCGCCTCCACTACTGCTTCCTCCTTTGGACAAGAAGGATGATTCTCTGTGGAAGAAAGACTATGGGAAATTAGGTGGCACAGAGATGGCTGCCGTTTTCAGGGACTGAAGGCCCCTAAAGCCTCATCCCAGCAAGCACGGATTCACTGAAGCAGCTGTGCACCTTGTCACATCTCGTGTAAAGGCCCACATATACCTGTCTACTAGATATTCAGCTGATAGGGTAAGCGATGTCCCTAGAGTTAAGCCACAGCTGAAATTCCTTGAGGGGCTCAGAGAGCGTAGTTCCAGCTCTGCCGCAGTCACTCTAGGGCATTCCATGACTATTTATAATGGTGTATCTGGGTTTACTGCTTTACAGATCGTAATGCAACTCACTGCCACTGGGCAGAAAAATGCAACAGTAAGGGATGACATGCTATCCCTTGGACATCAAACCGTGTGGTTCGTGTCAAGCTGAGAGGTGGAAGCGTCTGGTTCACAGCAGCTTTCAGGGTGTTTTTCTGGCTCATTCTCCTCCTGTTTTCCTCAGCCATATTACAGACTAACCGCACATTCTACCTTTAAGCATCTCTTTCACGAAAAATAAATTAAAGCTGTGCTCGTAAAGAGTAAGAATTGTGGAAGAATCTATTAGTCCAAATACGTGATTTCTTTAAGCCCTTCCCCTCTGATTTCAGTCAGTAATATAAAGATTTGAGAGGGGATCACAGACGTCTTCAGAAGTTTGCATGTTTTCAGCATGTCAGGTTTACCTTTTGGCAGCAGAATGAAAGGATGGAAATCTCAGAAGAACTCAGCACTAACCTGCAGTCAGTGCAGTCTGTTTGTTTGAAAACCAGCCCTGTGCTCCTTGATAACCGTGTAGACCTTACCCATAGAGCTAGAGGCTGACATTAGAGTTTTTAACAGTGCTTGCTTGGTTTAGGATTATGCAGAGAGGTTCTACAAATGGTGGATAGATAACTTAATGCCTTCTTGAGAAAGCTGATAGGAGTAGGATGCCTAAATGCCCTGTCTGCCTCCAATCATTCTATAGGCTCTGTATCATTTGAGTGGTTTTGGAAATCCCATCCTTTGTTTGCTCTTAGACGTAAGTCTTATTGACTGGTGTAAGTAGAATCATTTTTCTAAGCCTCTTCTCCAAGCCTCTTCTCTTCTCTTCAACAAGCTTTCAAAAAGCATCTTGAAATCAAAAATCTGTCTGAAAAGCATTTATGTTACACCTAATGCACGTACATTATGAATTCGATGCCATATATTTCACATTCCTGTGTATACAGCCATGTTACTAATGACTGGATTGTGTGTCAAGGCTTGAAGTTCTTCAATTTCAACCCAAGGATATGAGTTACCAACCCAGCCAAGCAAGTGAAAATCTTCTAAGTTATTGCAGGAAATTGCCAACACTACCAATATGTAAGGAGTTTCCTGTGCTCTGGTTAACTAGTTCCTTTCTGTACCATATATTAAGGCAAAACACAAAATATATTTGTGCAGTGTTTGCTATCCCATCAAAATCATGACCGTCAGTGTGGCTGGTGTGGTGCATGTCGGTGTTACATATCCTTGGAGAAAAGGTTTCCTATCTTGAGATATTAGGAAATAACAACTTTTCTCAATATTTAGCTTGTCCTGTTTTGGTACCTGGGGAAATATGAAGAGAATTTGGATTGGTTTGTAAATGCATGCTAAAGGAATCAGAAGTCGAATAGTTAAGAACTTAATTTGGAGCCTTTGTGTTCTCTACTTAGTAAACCACTGAGACTTCCTGGGAAGACTGCATCTCAAACCCCCATGTTTTCTAGACTGCTGCTAACCCAGTGAAGTACTGCTGTAACTGTTGAAGTTCATTTTGTTTTCCATGATTTTATGTGCGATAAAATTTGGATTTTTTCTGATAAAGGCATTTGTTGTGGAGAGCAATTCTGCACAGAGGGTTTCTCATTATCCTTGTGACCTAGTGGAAAAGAGACAGCAGAGTGTCCCTCTCTGAATGTCAGGAACTTCCCTTGAAGAGAAGGTGAAGTGACAAAGTTCAGACTGAATGAGCAGGAAAGGCATCATGAGCTTTCTCTGGGCCCAGTCAGACTGCAAGCTTGTGGCGTTCTACAGTCCCACATCAGTTCCACAGCAGCGCGGCACCCACTGAAGTGTGACTGCTTTTCTTTTTCAACTTTTTCCCACTAACTTTATCAGTGTCCCACTCCTTGATGATTCTAAATATCACAGGATTTAGTTGAATGGTTTTGTGGCATGAACTGGATGTTTTCGGGCACAATTTAATCCTTTGTTTCTGTAGGGCACTAATGAGCTGTTTCTAAATCCTCTGGTGCCACTGGAGAGTCATTTCTTGGCAACTTCTCTGCTCAAAGACAGAGCTAGGGGTTTCACATGTAATATAATTAACACCAGGCTAAGTGCTACTTAAGCACCTGGGATTGTTTATGTGTTTCTGAGTTATGCCGACTTCATTGTTAATTTTGTCATGAGTAAGCAGATGTTAGCATCATACTAGACATGTCCTCCACGTGGGAAGACCTCTAAAACTGCCTTCTTTAGATGACTTCATTCTTGTTTTCTGTCGGCATTTGTTGTTCTGTCTGACTTAAAGGTCCAAACTGATCATGTTTTTGTTTCAGCTGTAGCTGTTACTGTTATCACAGTTAATTATATAGAAATTGCTGAATGCTGGCTAGTTAATGAAGATTTGAGGCTAAATGTAAGCACTGAGGAATGTGGTAAGCTCTCTGTCATTTGACAGCTTCTGTGTGCGGCTGGGTTTAGCTTTCTAGTAGGGTTTTCCTTCTCCTTATGGATGTTCTTAGATGTGATGTCAGAATTATTTTTTTAAATCTCTACAGTCTGTTTTATACTGACTCTATTTTTAGTGAAACTCACTTGAGTAGTTCAGCTGATCTTGAAGGTGTTCTTTGTTGAACTGAGTACTTGCTGGAGAGACTGTACAACTGGAAGTGCTATGGTCCATGATGCAAGTTTGTTGTGTTATAACCCACTAAGGTGTGGGTCCTCCTAGTTCTGTGTATGAAGAGCTACCTACCCAAACAGTGGCAAGGAGGAACAAAGTGCAAAGGGAAGTTGAGAGTCAGGATACCGTGGTTATTTAATGGCTTTGAAGTATTTTATACAGTTTGTGATGGCTCACCCAGAGGCTTTTCAAAGGTCAGTATTTGTTCAAGTTCTGTTTGTAGAGAAAGTTAGAGAGTGATTGAGAAAGAAATTAAGAGCAAACCAGAAACCATTTTCAACATATTTAACTTGTTACTAGTTTCTTAATGTCACTCCTGAAAAGGAAATAGGGAAAACCTTGGAAACCCAAGCGTTTTTGGCTGCTGTTAAATTAGGAGCACCCTGGTGAATTATTTTTCTCTTCTTCAGTCAGAACTGTGGCCTGAACTGCAGATCAAAGAAGAACAGCGCTTTGGTTAATCTGGCATAAAAATCTACTTTCCCCAAAGAGACAAGAAGAAGCAGAATTTGAGGCCCAGGCTCCATGGCAACTGTGAGCGAGATTTTTCTAATGACTGGTAACTGTAATGCAGTTTAAAAAGAACTTGGAAAGAGCTATTGCCACCATATTGGAAAGAGTATGGCATCCCAAGCTGTGCATGTTCCCTGCAGCTACAGGGAGTGTTTATAACTACGTGTCAGTTCTGTCACGTTTTCCTCAGACTATTACGAAGAGTAAAAGGTGGCCAGCTGATACCGCTTCAGATCTGCTTCAGAACTGGGTGCTGAAGATGCAAGTAATGCTTTTCTTCTTTGAATCTGTTCTGCATCTCATACTGATGTCATAACCATTGAACCGGGAAGATCTGACATGGCAGGGGACCATTTGTTGTGGGTTTGACCACATACCAGACAATGCTTAGTTATGACATTGAGATATAACGCTGTGTTTGACTTCTGGTTCTCTAGAACCTTCCTTGTCCTCCAAAATTCCATCAAGATTATAATATTAGTCATTTGCAGATTAACTATTTCAGCTGCTTTTGTACCACGTTAGGGCAGATTTCATCAGCCCTACGTACTTGGTTGTATTCAGCTTTAGGTAGCTTGGGGTGACCTGAATGTGGCTTCCATGGGATCTAGATCCTGTCTGGTATTTCCCATTTTTACAGGAGGCCTGCTGTCATTTCCAGTTCCTGGCTGTATGTGCAGGTGGTGATGCACGCCCTGTGTGAGCATGGAATCTGTCCACAGCTTAGGTAACTTAGAGTGTCCCCTTGTCTTTCTGGGGAAAGAATTGAGCGTACAGACCCTAACTTGGGCCATACTGACATAACTGTTGTCTAACCCACTTCGTGTTTTGAGCTGGGTCTTCTTCCTTGATAGGAAAAATTACATTGAAGCACCATTAATCTTGCTGTGAATTTGGAAGTAGAGAAGGAATTGATGACTTGCTGATTTTTTTTTTTTGGTGTATGGAAGTTGGTTTTGCAGTTCTGTCCTTGGTTTTCTTTGCTATTCCTCGATATTAAACATTATATTTGTATTTCCATATTAGTGTTTAATGTTTGAAATTAACTAAAATCAGATGCATTCCATTCCCCTTCTGTCAGTTTGCCACTGTACCCTTAGTACAGTCTGTTCCAGTTAAGCTCCAGCGTCACTCCACATCGCTCCCTGTTGGAAGTCTTTCGAAGAGATCTAGTCTTTACCAGTTCCCCCAGCTTGCTGACATCTCCTGTTTTGTAGCCCAGTGCCCTTTTCGTTGTCTGATCTCACATTTTCTTTGTCAGCAAAAGATTAGAGGTTGTGGTTGTCTTTAATTCAAGTTGTCCTTTGATTACAGTTGTCAGCCAGTTCATTACTGTCAGGTAGGAAGGCATTTAAGACAGTTGATGACGTTCAGCTCCTCCACCTCCTGAACAAACCCTGATATGTTACAGCTCGGTCTGATTTGATGGTGGGAATTACATTTACAAAAAAATAGCTATTTGGACTGCACACTGCTGTTTGGATTCCTCCATGTTTGTGTCCCCTTGTCAGTTACCATTAGTGAACAAACTTGATGTGCGTGGATATTCATCTGCCTAAAACCACTGGGAACATTGTGTTTGATCTGAGCATCTTGAGAGCAAGGAGATTTGGGATGTGAACAGAACTATTCATTCTTCTGTTGTGTAAGGAGCTTTGGACATCCACCCAGAGAGCAGAAACAGCAGCATATGACTTAGGTGCCCAATTACACACTGTGTCTAACTAAATAGCTGAACCGAACAGTTCACAAATGCTCTATAGTCTGAACACAGCCAGTTACAATCTCCAGCTAAAGACAGTGTGCATTCAGAGAAATCAGGCTGCTTTAATGCTTTGTGAAAACAAAAAAGGGCTAAATTTGCAGCTCTCCCTAAGGAATTATCTGTGAGCACTATCTGCAAATAATAATTTAATCAGCTTATTTGGCCGCCCATGGTCACAAAGCTGTAATTGATTAAAAATGATCCTTTTTGTAACAAAATAAGGCTGCAGAATAAAAATGAGATTCAAAGGCAATTCTAATGTGCCCTGCTTTGGCAATATGATAAGGAGCGATTCTGTAGCAAACCAAAGAATCTCACAGCAAAGGGTTTTGGGACTATTACAGAGTCTTTTTAGACTTTAGGGTGGTTTACACTGAATTTGGACTTTTTTCTTTCTCTTTCTTTTTTTTCTTTTTCATTATGTTACAGTGTGTTCATGTTTCCTGAGGAGCTGAGTGGGGAGAGGGACTTCTTTGAAAGGCCACATGGCCTGCTTCCAATTCTGATAGATAAAGTCAACCTGCTTGGCCTCACCAACAGGAAATAGGATGCTGCTCCTTTAAGCGGACTGTAAGGAGTATGGAATTACGGCTAACTTGGTTTGGAGCCTTTGTGTAAGGCTTTCAGGAAGAGATAAACCATTAATCATGCACAATTACTCTGACCTTGCATGAACTAAAGCCTCTCTGAACACATAAGATTACCATCTCTGGGGACCTTGAGATACTGACACGATCAGCTCAGTACTGGGGCACTGGAAACCGCCGCTCAAAATGGCTGAAAGCGAGGCCTTTATTTCCCTTTCTTGAAGTGAGTCAGTCTTTCCACCCAGGTTAGGTATTTATGTTTCTAATGTGCTTGCAGTGTAAACTAAGGAGAAGTTGTTTCCCTTGAGCCAGGATTTGAGTTCAGAGTATGTGAGTGGGAAATGATGGCAGTGCTTAAGAGAATAGATTACATTTATGTTTTGATCAAATGTTTGCGTGAACTTGCTGAGGTGGAGCTCTGCACACTTACGCCTGCTGTCTCCCTGTAGGGATCCTCTCTTTCTCTGAGGTCGGTGCAGCTCTTAGCGCAAGTGTTAGGTCAGTGGCAAAGATGCATAGGTACTTCTGCAATGTAATTTAGTTTTGCTGGTGTTATTGCTTTCCCAGTACCATCCTCACCTGTTTTAATTTGATTTCAGATGGTGATTTTCAGGGTCAGTTTGCATTCCCTCTATTAGTCTTGTTTAGCATTTCTCTTGCCTCTTCAACTCCTTAAACAAACACCTCTCACACGCATACTGTGACATACGTTCTTCTACCTCTTCTTTTCCCAGCGTCCTGGCACTGGCAGGAATACGTATAATAATAGTAAATAAGCAATTAAATATTTACTCATTAAGTAATTAGTGAGCTAAAAATGCATGTGAACAGTTGAGAAGCTCAGCTCAGTAAAATGCAGTACCTTGTTTACATTTATCCTTCATCATGCATGTGATCCCTACAGCTTCATTCACTTATAAAAGTTAAACCACTATAAACATTTTACTTGCATATGGGATGTTACACTGTTATTACTGAAGTGCAACATCTATTTTGAGCACAGTTTTACATTGGTATAATTGTCACTTCTCCCTTTTTACAAAGGAGTAAACATAAATATGAATTCTGCTATTTTAGCCTTTTTTTTCTGCAAGATTTGTGTTTGAAATGAAACCTATTCCTGTGTACCTCTCAGGAATACTTCATTGGAATTTTCACAGATTGCTTCCCCCATTCCTTCGCTTTATATGTGACAGAGACTTAGAAAAATTTTACTTTGTCATAGACGTTGTTTAACAGTATTTTGAGGTTCTAGTGATAAAATGTTCTGTCAACTGAGGTAGGAAATTTCTACTTTTCTATTTTTACGAGAATGGAGATGGCTTGTAGTGTGTTAAAGGACTGGAGAATGGCATCCAAACCAGAATACAAGTTCGACGCAGAACAGCACCTCTATGTTGCATTTTTTGTAAGAGGATGGGTAGGTTCAAAAGAAACAAATGGCTCTTCACACAGTGAATGATGCAGAGAAAATGTGTTAGGAACTTCTCTCCTCCCTAAAAAGCGGTTTATAAAGCAGGCATAATGAAAACAGCGCAAGTGCAGTTATAAGGCATGTTTTTTAACAGGTAACATATCTGGCAGGAATGACAAACATGTTGCTTCAGGACGTCAGTTGCTCTCTAATACTGCAGGTAAGTCAGGAGCAATTCTTTTATGAGGATGATTTCTCTACCTTGTTGGCTGCAAGCTCACTGCACTGTGCTCCTGAGCCACGTTCACAGTCCTGTTAATTGTGGACTGGTGGATTTGGTAGCAGCTGTTTATGTGGCTCCCTGTGCCACTGGCCGTTGAGGGGAGAGCCTGGTTCAAGGGAGCTGTCCAGTACTGCCTGGGGGAAGGCAGGAACCGGGCCTGCTTTTCTCCACGGAGACTTTTTAAAATTCTTTTCCCCCTCTATTTTACATTTTCCACAAATGCGTTCTAAAGGCACTGCCAATGGCTAAAAGGCTGCTGAGTATAGAAAATACTGTACAGAAAGGAAACTCATAGAAACCAAAAATTTCCCTCCGCCTCCCTGAAACAGGAGGGGTGGAATATCTAGTGGAAATTTAGTGAAGACCGTAGAAATTAACCAGAGGGGAGCATCTAAAAGGAAAAATAGCATTTAGATGCCATCAGCCAAAATATAACAGCCTGTAGGGGCAAGTGGATTTTGTTGTTATCGCTAAAGCAAGATGTTTCTGAACATTGAACTTGTTTGTGTTCAGGACAAATTGATACTGGAAATATAAAAGCAGGATATCAGCTGTATGAATAAGGCACTGTAGGAATAGATTGCCATAGGATGTGGTTGATTAATCATTGCATGCAGCATGCAGACTGAGCCTGCAGCTCTCTGAAACTGTTCTTCATTTCAGCTGTGTGATTTTGCTCTTAGTAATGTTGAGCTTATGGACTGGGGAAAGAGTTTTGGGTAGTCAGTGTTGTGCAGGATTTCAGGCCATATGACAGTTTTGGTCCCTTTTGGTGTAAATGCGTGAATCAGTGAAATGATCTTTTGCTCAAGTGTGGTGCTGAGGCACAGACTTGCTGTCTGTGGTGCTGTGGGGCCGCAACTGTTCATGGCACTCTTGGGCAACTGTGATGCAATGCTGGTTTTCAGAGAAGCGTGGAGTACTGACCCCCCCTACTCTTTTAGGAAGGGGGCTGTGAAAGGGATAACAATTAGTTGTGAGTGGGGAAAAGGCAGAAGGTTGATGGTAGGGAGGGGATGAAGGGAGTCTGTATTGAAGCATGTGCTTCACTGCTAGTGCTGCAAGGGACAAAATCAAACAAAGGTAGGTTCTCACATAGACCAGTGTCACACCCCAAAAGGTCGACAGAGTAAGACCCAGAATTGTATTTAAACATTCAGTTTATTACCTATAAGAGCCCACTTCACCAGCTTCTGGTGGGGGGAGATATGTCAACCAGCTTTAGGCAGCAGCGAACCAGCTGAAGTCAGTGTCAGAGTTTCATCAAAATAAAGCTTGAAGTGAGCGATATGAGTGCTACATTGGTTTTCTGCTTTGCTTTTAGTCCTGTTGCACCTCATTGTAACCAAAGATGTGGGAAGATCCATTTTAAGAGGTTTTGAAATGCAAGAGTTTATCATTTAAAGGGAAAGGACAACCCATTCCTTGCTGATTGCAGTCCAGATGTTCATTGTATAGCTATGCTGCAGTGCTCTCAGTGCACTTCATGGAGTTGTTCCTGAGACACCTGTAATGAGCTGGCTTTGATACTGTTGTTTGCACTGCCAGAACCACATGTGCCTATGGGCTGATCTTCTAAAGAAAGTAGTAACGACTCTGCTTCTCTCTCTTGCTGTACTGCTAGAAGTGCTAATGCTCTCTAGCTTAAAACTAGCTCGGCCACGTGCTGAAGCTCTTCATGCTTTGGACTAAAAGTGGGGATATTTTCTTTAGCTTTAGATTTGATTCTACAAGATCGGATACCTGATCAGGCAGGTTCTGCAAGTCCTGAACCTGTCCTGGTTTTGCCATTCTTTATTGGAAAAACCAATAAAAACTTTATCGGAAAACCTTTATGTGGGTCAAAGATAAAAATTGGGAGAGGGACTCTCAGCCAGTATGGATCTGTGTAAATTCTCTGCTGCTGACAGTTCAGGTAACTCAGTTGAACCAGTGGAAGAGTTGGCTGAGGGACTGCTCCAAGCTAATAGGAAGAAGAGAATTAGAGGTTAAAGGCAAGAGCATCCTTTTTATAATTATGACAGATCAGAAGTGGAACAAAATGTTCTTCCAGCTGAATCATCTGCCCTCTAACCAGCGTGGAGTCTGGAGCTGAGGCCTGATGGACACTTGTACAGAATGCAATTTAATCTGTAATAGCTGAGGAGGACTCCCCAAAGTCTGCGCCAAATAGCAATTATTGTCCCTTTTTGTCACATCCCCCCAACCAAAACAAAAGAAGAGGTAAATTAATGACAATAACAACAGGAAAGGATCCTAACTAGCATGCCCTGCCTCCCTCTTTCTGTTTAAAAATCCTCGACAATGTAGGGACTGAAATGAGCTGCCTAGTATAATAAAATCTCTCTTCCCCCACATCCATACACAACCCTTTTCCCTAATGAGCAGGGAGACGCCAGCTTGGGGGCTGCAGCCAGTGTTAAATTAGCAGAGAAGGCCATCCGAAGTGGGCTGACTCCAGCGTAAACTGCCTTAAGTGTCTGTTTATTAAATCACACCACCGCTTAGAGTCTGCCCTGCTGCCACATCAGAGCTGTCTGCATACAGACAAATCCTGGGCAGTCCCGAGGGAACTTGGTCCAACTGGATACTGGTAGTAATGAAGGCGGGGGGAGGAGAGAGCAATCCGCCACCAGCAGGCCTCTTGTTACGCTCCATCATGTGGTTTTCTTCATGAGCAGAAAAAGCTGTATCTAGGGTCGTTGTTTGTATTCATGGCAGTGGGAAACTTCAATATCTTGAAATAAAGCCTCCTTCCTCTTTGCGTTTTACAAAATGTAAGTCATGGCAGGCATTGTCTTGCTAAACTGACTTGCATAAGCCCTGGAGCAGAGCTTCCCTGTATCAGTTCTTATTGGAAGTGTGGCCTTCAGTTTCAGCTCTCCTTGGGTTATGGTGGGAGCAGGTTGTTAGTACCTAATGATTTTCTGAGAGAATTCACTGGTGTCAATCAAAGGCTTTGGAAATAGGAAATCTGCTGTTCAAACCTCAAACCATCATAATAAAGCAGGGGAAATTGAAAATACTTATTCACATTTGTACAGTGTAGGGTACAATAAGGGTTTGATTCTGGGAGGGATTTCTACACATACCTGCAAAACAATAATCTTGCATGCTCTGCCATTAAGACAGACAGGAGAGATATACCCACGCTGTATATCTTGTCCTGCTGATCAGGAGACATCATTTTTTCTGCAGCTCTGGTTTTGTTTATTTTAACAAAACTATGGGTAGTTCCATACCTGTATCCCCTGCTCAGTATGCTGGTTTATGTCTGCCATGTGGCATGACTACATGTGGCCCAGATGGCCATCTTCTGTGAGAGCGAGTGAGGAGTCGTGGCCAGGCATCCTTTTGTGAGGTGGTCCATTGACATTGTAGAGGAGCAGTACTTGTTGAGCTAATTTGTATGAGGAAGAAGGTATGCGAAGTTTAATATGAAGTGGTTGGTTTAGCCAGCAGAAAGGGAGAGGTGAGCTGGTTTCCATTTCCCTTTAAAATGTCAAACGCTAATAGTCTCTTCCGATCATCCTGAGATTGCCAAATAATTGACTCCTGCCTACAGCAAAAACCTCCCTGATCAACAAAGCAGGAAGCTGATGACTGCAATTGCCTGAACGTGTCCGAATTAGTCAACCCCAGCAGGGTCAACAGTGGCAGCCCAGAGGTCGTGGGGCAGCTGGAGATGGAGGTTGGAGATTGCCCTGCTTCCTTTGCCCTCTCATGCCTCCAGGACACAGCAAGGAGACGAGGGATTCGCAGCTGGAGCGGGCAGCACCTGAACGGCGGGTCCAACAGAGATGTGTTTATGCAGAAGATCTGCTGTGTGTTAGCCAAGACCCAGGGCTAGGGTAAGGAGGGAGGAAGTGCCTGTCTCTATGAACATAGCAGGGCGACTGTGTGCTCTGTAGGGCTGACCCAGTGTCAAATTGCTCCTAGCATGGTTTCCCTTTGTGTCCTCCAGTGTCTGCTTGCTTTGCCACATGGAACGAACATATTGCAACAAGCTGGTGTCTGTCCCCTTGCTGGGTTATTTTTCCTGTGCCTTCATTTGTTCTGCAGCTGCGCAGGTGACTGCAGGAATATTTGAAGATGTGAATGTAGCCCTGGTGTAGCCTGGGCAAACTTAGGGACAGAGTATTTGGGAACACATGTACAGTCCAGGGCCTCAAGAGGAGCCAGAGGAGGCTGCCCACTAGACCGTTTCCTAGCCAGGTGCCTCATCAACACATCCCGCTAGGCGTGCTGGTTTGTTGGATTTTGTAAAGTGGTGGAAGTAAAGCCTCAAGAGTCCCTGGCCACATTAATCTCTTGTTTTTGAAAGGCCTGCAAGGTGTGCTTGTGACTTCTGGAAGGCAACTCAAGCATGTAAGGGTTGTGGCTTTTTCATGAGATTATTTTAGGACTTGCAGAGACGACAGAGGGAGAAAGAAATGTTGTCTCAGAGCTCCTTACCAATGCCAGTATTGTTATGGATAGGATAGGAAAGTTTAAGAGCAGGCTCTTTGTCTGCTAGCCTGTGTTCTTGTCTGTGCTTCCTAAAGCAGAGGAGCCGAGATGGGGAGCCTGCCCCTGACAGCTCCCTCAGTGCACTGCTGCAGGTCAGGACCTCTGCCCACAGAAGGAGCACTGCCTGTAGGCCTCCCACGTCTCCTTACAGAAGGCTAGACTGGACGCTCTGTCACACTCTGACAAAGGTCACTTGTACATCCTGTCTTCTAAAAGGTCACAGCACGACCCCAGGTACAGGAGAAGAGAAGGAGGGAGAAGGCCTGCTCTCTTCTTTTTTCTTTTTTTTTTTAAAAAATTTGTTACTGCCACTGGGAAAAGAAACACACCTTCCCTTCACTGGTGCTGCCTTTGCTCTGCTACTGTGCCCTCTTGCTCTCAACCTGTGTTGGCACCCTCTCTGCCCAAACGCTGTGGCTGTTTGAGAACACCTCTTCACTGCAGTTTTTGTAAGACATATGAGCACATACATAAAGGTAGTTTTTTCCCCTGAGGACTGGGAGAGGGGAAAGTAATAATCTTTCTCTAGCTCCTTGTGATGTCTTGTGGTAAGTGGATACATCTCCTGAAGGGAAAACTACTGGCTCATTTCTGTGTGTGATTACACATGTCAGTGAGGAACAGGGAGGAGAGGGAAAATCCAAACCCTCAGGTTTCATGCTGTGCTGCATATTTATTTCCCAAGCTCAGATTTACTGAACCAGCTAAAGGACAAAAATAATTTATTTTTCTTGACTTAAAGAAGGCCCAGTGGTTAACAAGACATTTATGTTCAAGTCCTCTGTGGCTTCAGGACTAGTGTCTTTAAATGTTGGATCATCTTTCCAGTGTCCTTTGAAGTTCTTCCTTGTCATGGAATTTGTAACAGCAATATAGTTCTTTTCAGCATTTTGGATACTGATGGACAGGAAAAATACAGGAGGATTCTTTGTGTCTGCTCATGTTAATGTTTTTACTAATGGTTGGACTGTTACCAAAGACAAAGGTGCTGGATGCCATTCTTTGTGGGGCACAGCAGTAACTTGTTACAGGTGCTGTTGTAGTCCTTCAGGTAACAGAAGTGGGAGATTGTGTTTTAGAGGTATGGTTGACTTTATGAAGACAATTACTGGGTACAAGCTATTTTATTCAGCAGTATTCATTCTTCATGAGGGATTTCCTTAAGATCCTGATGTAGAGATAGAGATTGGTAGAGAGAGAAGCGTGGAGGAGTCACTTTCCCAAGAACTCTTCTGTGTGGCAGTGAGCCTACCCCTGGTGAGTCTTTGAGGAATAGATAGTCAAGATTTCTCTGCCATAATTAAATGTAATAGTGTACGTCCATCTTGGGTGTAATGGCTCTTATCACTCACATACCCAAGTCACATCTCACAGTAAGGGTTTTTTTAAGAGGTATGTGCTGTCAGCTCAAAGTAATTAAGGAACTAAAGACTACTTTGCGTTCAGTTGTGTGAGTACCTTAAAGAAATCCATACCAAATTCCTGAGATCTCAAAAAGAAATTTGTGCAGCTTGCAAACTACTCATGAGGCTGGTCTGGCATTTTCTGACCATTAATTGACCAGATTGATAGAATTCCTGTGTATTGACTAGGCCACAGAAAAGGCAAAATCTGTGGAGAAGCAGTAACAGCGAACGCTAGGTTGTAGCTGGGCTAGGAATGCCAGTGTGCTGGGCTACCTGTCCAGCACAAAAAAGGAAGAAACAACTATGATGAAGAATACCCAGAAGTGGTTTGCCGGGTTCCCAGTCAGAAGGGAGACTGTTCCACTAATTGGGTCTTAAAAGGTCTTTTCTATTCTGTTTAAATTCTTACAACACGCCCCTCAGCAAGATATGAGTGTGTCTGTCTGAGGATGTCTCTCTTTTCATTCTTTTCAGCTGTGTTTATTTTCCTCTCTTCCCTCACTCTTTGCAAGTTCGTGAAGAGCATTCAGACCCCACGAGGGGGTCTCTGCAGATCCCCTAAGAAGATTAAGCTCTCTGAATATTTCATGCCCCTGATTGACAGTTTTTGAGGACCTCTTGTAAGCCTGGCGCCCGTATTCTTGCTGGAAGAAAAAAAAAAAAGGAGAGAGACAAGATGTTCACATCCACAGAAAAAAAATTGATCCTATGGGCCCGACCTCTGCTGACAGAAGGCACTAGACAGAGGCAGCATCTCCCGGACATCTCCCTTTCCTCTTCCTCCCCCACTACTGTGAAATAAAAGGTAGGTAATGGAATTTTAAGAGGCAAGGAGCAGTCGGAGGAGGAGGAGGTGGGTATGCCCCCGCCCCCTCAGCTTAATCCTTAGGCTCATGGCCCTTCAAGAGCTATTGTAAGCCCTGACTCTTATCTGTGCCGTCGTTCGTCCTTTTGTAAGGAGCTGACCTGGCTGAGCCGCTGGGCCCTCATTAGAGGCCGAACCCAAGAGCCAGCCCTGTGCTTTCCTGCAGCCGTTTCACCCCATTAAGGGTTGCCCCCTGGTTGGCAGCCGGGAAAGGGAGCCGGCGACCTGTAAATTCTCATCAGACTGCTTTTGGTTCTCCCTTCCCCCTT
This sequence comes from Phaenicophaeus curvirostris, assembly GCF_032191515.1. NCBI lineage: Eukaryota > Metazoa > Chordata > Aves > Cuculiformes > Cuculidae > Phaenicophaeus > Phaenicophaeus curvirostris. The sequence goes on from NC_091408.1 coordinate 6,567,645, forward strand.
AATCATCCCATAATAGGCAGCTGAGAAGTTTCTCCTTTATTTAGAAAGACAGGACCAAGGAGATCTCCTTACATTCAGGTTTTGGGAGACATTCCTTGATGGAGACAGGAGGATGAGGGCAAGATGGAGAATAGCAGGAACAGCTCCTAACCCTTCTTATAACCCGAGTGCAGTGGTATTTACTGCTGTGCTTACAAGAGGTACCAGTCTTAAAAGACAGCAAAATCCAGTTTGCTTCTTACCTGATGGTAAAGGAGTAAGTGCATCGCACAGTCTGTTCTTGTGGCCGGATGGCATTTAGTGTGGAAGCTGTTAAGTTTACCTGAGAACTCTAATTCTTTCTAGGAATAGTGATTGTAACCACAGAAACACCAATAGTGGAAGACCCCAATCCATACACTTGCTGTTTATTGTCTTCAGCAGGTCACTGGGTGTCCTGGGGGTCAGGTCTCTCCTGGCAAACCCATTGCTGGGGCTCGTGTTAGATACAACTGTCACTTTGTTGTGTGGCTTATCCAGACTTGGTTTTGTTGGCCTTTGCTTCAATGTGTTTTCAGATGCAAGAAGAATGATTTACAGCATAAACGTGCTGCTGGGGTTGCCTCAGCTCTGCTAAGAGGTGCATAAGGAGAGGGAGATGAGATGTAACTGGTTCCTTCTCAGAGTGAAAGTACTGGAAACAGTCATGGGTTTGACTTCCTGTATCTCCTGAATGTAAATGGAGGTGGAACTTGTCACGCTTTGTTGTGAGCTGTTGCGGGTGAATAGGTGAACAGTGAGAGTGAGGGAGCCTTGTCAGTACCGAATGTAATCGCCCACCCATGCCGGTTGAGAACAAGCGTCTTCTCATGGCTTCAGCACGTCTTGTGTCTGCACCTTAAAGACTGAGTACTTCTCCCCTTCTTTGGACCCTGCAGTGGTTGTGGCTATTTATCTCTTACTCCAGATTTAAAGTTTATTTCTTAAGGTATTGTTTATAAGATGTCTTAGGGCCCAGAGCGTGTAGAGGGAAGGGCATGGTTTGCTCAGTCTCTCTCATAGACACGGAGGAGTTCTTCAGAAGTAACCGAATGCCTACTATTCTCTCATCGCTCCTTTTTCCATTTTAGGTAAGCAGTGAATAAAGCAGGGAAGACTGAAGATGCTTTTCTTGATGGCAGTTGGAGGTTGACGGGCTGGCCTACTTGCAAATATTTGCTTCACATGAACTGTGCTATTTTATGTGTAATTAAACAAGAGATGTTTCTATTGGAATTAATCAGGTGACATTTGGGACTGATGGAGTATTTTCACTACCCAGCTTTTAAGTATCTGCCTTCATTGGTAAGGTTAGGAGACTGATCCCAACTGTCCTCCTACTCTGAAGGCTCTGTAAAGCCCACCTGCCTCCCTCTTCTCTCTGGTCAGAGACATTAGAGAGAAGTCCTTTCCCTGACTTAGATAGCTGAGGTATGAAAAGGCAGACAGTAAAAATACTCTCAGGGCTGCAAGCTCCTTTGCTTACAGAGATAAAGATCCTCATGCACTGGGGGGGTTGCAGTGGTCAAGAAGGTAATTTTCTTTTTTTTTTTTCCAGGAGCAATTTCTATCTCTTAGTTTATATTAAGCATAGTGGACTTCACAGCTTGGTGATAAAATCAAGTTTTTCTGGTCTAGGCACACACTGGAGAATATTTACAAAGGTGCTTCTCAGCTTCTGTTTTTAGACACCTCACATAGGACAAACATGTTGCTCTTCAAAGGAATTCTCATCTCTTTACAGAATTGTAGAATAATTCAAGTTGGAAGGGACTTTTGGAGGGCATGCTATCCAAGCCCTGCTCAAAGCAGAGAGGGAGGTAGCAGTTCAGGATCCTGTTATCCATTCTTAATCTCAAACTGGCTCTTCCCCTTAAGGTTTTCAAGAGCTAGAATTGCTGCAGCCCTGCCAGCCCTCTCTGGTGAAGTGGCCTTTCTGTGGTGACTGTGGCAAAAGGAGACTGTCTGACCTCTGCATTAGAACAGAGGTGGACTGAGTTTACTGCGGGTGTCTCAAATTGCAAATTCACCCACCCCAGTGGAAAACTGTATAGCTGTGGTGTTGTATATGTTAGAAAGTGGTTATTAGTTTGTAATAGGATGAGAAAACTAAAGTTTACATTAGGAATAAAAGAATGGTAATGGAAAAATCTCGGTTCCCTGTTGAAATGGTTATCCATGTTCAAAACCAGAGTGGAATTTTAAGCTTGCTTTTTAGGGTTCTGAAATTTCTAGGTCAGTTTTTCCATTTTAATTTGTGGTTAGGAAGAGAACCATAAAGGCCAAGATACCTCACAATTTATTCTGGCATTTGGAATTGTGAGCTGAAGTCAAAATGTACTAGAAATCACACACAAGGTAATAATTCCCTCGAAGGTCTGGAGCCCAGTTTTGCAGAGTTAGGAAGTTTGCTTCAGTTTCCAGTTAGACAACAGTCATGAGTGTTTACTGTCCAGTACAGGGCTCGAATTTGCCAAGAGATCTGTGTGAGTACAGGCAGGATCAAGGTCTGGAAGATTTTCTCTTCCTTACATTGCACTTGTTGCTCCATGGAGTCCAAGGCAGGGGGGAGAATCATTTCCTGTGCCTTTCCTCGTACAGGAAAAGGTATTTTCACTGAATGCAATGAGAGGTCTTGAGAACATCCCTTCATCTTTGTTGGGGGTGAATGTATCGCTAAAGAGGAGCACTGGTCTTTGCATCCAAAGCGAGCTCTTCTATGAGAAAAAAGGATCACGCTTCTGTTTGCAGAGGCTGCATTTTGCCTTGAGTAAGCTGGATAAAAAACTTGGAGTTGAAATCCATGAAATAGTTTCATTTGGGTAGAGCGAGATATCTTTTTTTTAAACTCGTTTTGCCAGTCGTGGAAGTTGTAGATTTAATGTAACATAATGCGCTAGCAACTGTACGTGTTTGAGAGCACATGGGGAGGAAGGAGTTAAGGATCCTGCTCTCTGAGCTGACCACGGCAGGGAGTGACCCAGTTTAAAAGGGTTAACAGTATTTGGCTTTTCAGAACTATTTGTTATATCAAGTTAGTGCAGCAGAGGTCACACAGGTCACTGTGCCTCCCCCTTCTCTTTCCATTCCCAGCTCCTGCTCCGTTCCTTGTTTCTCCTCTAATCTGATGACCTCAGACACAGCTCTTTCCTTATGATGTTCTTGACAGCATCTTCAGACAATATGCAGCTCGACGCCAGTTGTCTTTTCCCTTTTCCCCTGTCCCTCAGGAGAAGACCGTGGATGCTAAAAGGCACTTTGTGCAGTGGGGAAAAGCTTCAGCAATTTGTTCTGTGGTTTTGGGACAAGAGTAGCTCAGAAAACAGTTTTCCTTGTGTGTGCACTGACTGTCTTTCCTTCCTGGTGTCTGTTTCTCTCTGGTTTGCATTTTTTTTTTTTTTGTTTGTGTGTGTGATGAAAAGCCTTCTGTAAATCGTAATTTATCCACAGTGCCTTCTGGTCTCTTTTACTGTGGTGTTGCTGTGCTTGTCTTGCAGAAGTTCCAAGCAAGTGCTTTTTGGAGTACAGGTTAACGTGTTCCCATTTGCAAAGGCTAATGAGAAGTTGGGGATGGAGTTTGCACACAGGTTTAGTAACCAAGTGAGGTCAGATGTGGGATTTTAACTGTGACAGCTAAATACAGGAAATGTTGAGAAGAATTCTCTTCCTCATTAGAACCAGGTGATAACTGTCATATATTTTTTAGTTTTACCAGTGTCACTGTGTTAGCCTTCTGTCACACCATCAGCACAGACACCCCACCTAACAGGAAATCAGGAAAGGTCTCCTCCTCCTGGTTCCTCAGTTGTTTGTGTTTTGCTGTCATGCTTCTGCACCTGTGCCTCTATTGACATGCAGTCGGCTCATTTTTTTAAGAATGTTCCTTGTTTCTCATGTTATCCTTTGCTCATTACGCCACCAGAGCTGCTAGGGGGTGAAATGAGGAAGAGCGGACAGACTGCATTTCTTCCTTTGCTATGGTTTGACCTGGTTTCCGAGGAGCGTGCTTCACTTTCTTTAGAGAGGACATTCTAGTCCTGGGTGCCCTTAATCTCCTGAGGGAGCTGAATGACCACCCAAAAGCTACTGCTGGTAATGTTAAAGCTATTTCTTGCAGCCTGTCCAGGGCTGGGTAGTTGCCAGGCCTCAGTATTTTTAACAGAGCTGAGGGGTCATTGAGGAAAAAAATGCCTGTGCATATTTGCTTGAATTCAGAAGCAAATTGCAACTTGAGCGTACTTGTGTGGCTTGCATTGGCTCCCTAGCCCTGTTCAAGTGCAGAAGTGCTGCTAGTGTGGATACTAATTAGAAAGCAAAGGTTAAGGTTGTGCCTTCTGTTAGACCTTTTTTATACTATAAGAAATTCCATGATTTTTTGGTCACCATGAGTTGATAATCATCTGCGGAGCAGACCTTTGTATTCGAAGTTTCGTGGAACTAGAGAAAGCAAAGTTGAAGTAATAGATTTCCTTGTCAGTTTTTTTCAGTTCACAACTTCCTTCTCTGTTGGTAAGTTAGAAACCCTGTTTCCCAGTAGCCTGACCAGCCACATCATTTTGAGTTCATGCTTTGCTGGATAAATCGGACAAAATGGCTGGTTTGCAGTGTACATGGGCAGCTGCTCGTTCGACTCTAATACTGAGCATGAGGTTTGGATGGAAGGCAGTTATAAGTGTCTGACAGCAGATGTGCTAACTATGCAGTACTTGGTGGGTTTCCCAAAAGACAGTGAGAGTGTAATAGACATAGTGTGAGAGGTCTCTGTTCTGATATCGTTTTCAGGCAATTCTGAATTCTGCTTTCAGCTTTGACATTGGCTCTATCTCTAAACAAGTTAGCCAGCGTTGCTGTCACAATTTCCCCAGGAGCGCGTTGAGGATTGTGTTGTTTTCTTATCTGCCTCACAGAGATAATGGTTCTTCTTTTTACATTGTAGTAATTAATGAATGTTTGGTGACCAACCACAGCAAAAACGGTGTGAAGTCATAAAATTTAATGAATTTTCAGTTGAGCAACTGTTGAACACGTTGGAAGAAAAGGTGTTTAAGTTTCACCTTCTTTAACCTTAGATGGAACATTTCTAATGTTTCACATTACCCAGGATAGCACAGGTATTGAATCCAATATCTCTGTGTTTCAGATCTTTGTTCTGAGTTCTCTGGGAGGATTTCAGATCTTTGCTCCAGGGCCTGCCTGTGTGTTTCAGGATTCCTGAGAGCCTTGGAGTTGTCATGTCATAGAACCATAGAATAGTTTGGTTTGGAAGGGACCTTAAAACCCATCTCACCAACCTTCCTGCCATGGGCAGGGACACCTCCCACTGGATCAGGTTGCATTTATTATGTAGCTCTCTGCATCTCACCATTGGTGTCAGGACTGCAGGTTTTCAGAAGCACAAATGTGGTGGAGAAAGGGAGTATCTGGAGGAATTAAACCCTTTCAAGTTTCTTTTATTATTTTGTTGGGTTTTTTTCCCTTAATACAAGAAGTCAAGACACTCCTCTGTCATTACAGCTTCCTTTGTACCCACCAAGTCATCTGGCTCAAAGGACAGTATTGTAACAGGGACATTTCAGATGGTGGAAAGTTGTCTACAGCTTGTGAAGCTGGGAAGAAAGCATCAAAACAGGAATGGAAATTGGCAAGGGGAGCTTGGAAAGGCCAAAAGTTTCCTGCTGAGAAAGACAGTGAGAGAGGAAGTCCGTGAGTGCAAAAGGATTCCCTCTTTCCCCACCTCTCAGCCCCCACCCTCTGTCCTTCCTCCACACCCCACATGGGGAGATGGGAGAAGAAACTTGGCAAGCCATCTTGTCGCCAATCAATCTGTGGTGTAACAATTAGCACTTAAGCAGCACTCATGCTAAACACAGGCTCGGAAAACACTTAAAAAGGAAAAGAAAAAAAAAAAAAACAAAAACCAAACCCCCAACACAACAGCAACAGAGGAAAGCTGGAACAGATCAATGCCACGCAGAACAGGAGGCACCTAATACCCCATTATTGATGAGCCCGATAGCGCTTTAAATATATGCTCTCCATGCTGAGCAATTAGCCAGCAGGACCACTGCAGGGAAGGCAACTCCACCACAAGAACGCACCCTCCCCTGGCTGCCCACCACTTCCCCAAGAGGTGTTTGATGACAGCTTCATTTGTTAGCGTGATCCCAATAGCTGGCGGCGCCGGCATCCTTTCCATTACGGAAGAGTGTGAGGGGAGGCTGGGCAGTAGGTCTTCTCCCCCGCTCCCTTGGCCTGTGGTAACAGAATACAGTAGACACGGAGTCTGTCTGTGCACTGGCTAAATTGATTGTAATGGGTTTCTTAACGTGGTGAAAGAGCCCGACTGTTTTCTCGCCTCCAAGAAAGGCTGGAGGAAGGAGGAAGTGACTCCAGCGGCTGCAGCACAGTGGATGAAAGTAAACTTTTGTTTGGTAAAGACCAGCCGACTGCAGACTGTCTCTGGCCTTTCAGCTAGCTCTCAGCAGCACTGTTTTTTAGAAGAAAGGAGAGAGGATAGAAAACAAACTGTCAGCTTCCTGCCTTGTCGCTTGCTTTCATAATAACCCTGCTGTCTGGCAGCACTTTCCAGAAGCTCACTGGAAACCTCTTAATGGCATGGAGGCTGTTTTCAGAAGATGCCTGTGGGCTGAGGCTTTCAAAGGGAATTCACGCACATAGAGAATGGAGCATATGTGCTTTTAAATGCTTGGCTTGGCTGGGCTTACCTCAAAAAGGTGTGCCTAGCTCCTGTGAGAGGAGTGTGATGTCCCAGCCTGGAGATGATACATCCTTCTGAAGAGTAACCAGGTGCATCTGTTATGGATAAGATGGTGTATATCTGGAACCCCAAGAGCCATCCTGAGAGCTCCCAAGTGGAGGGACTTGTCCCAGGTTAGAGAGCACCTGTGCAGACAGATAACAGTCAGTCAGTCGTTCTGGTTTGTCGTAGCACACGCTGTGGGTGCCGCTCAGGGACTTCAGACTCACGTTCTGCTTTTCACAGTCATGCCATAGCCTGCTCTGCTAATGTTTACTCTATCATTGTCTAAGCTGTCCGGGATCTGCCTAAAGAAAACGGCACTGGGAGCCGACAGAGTAACTTGGCCGCTCTCTGTCCTGGGAGAATGATTATGTTGTATCTGTGCAGCCTTTGTCACCGAGGTAAAGCAGATGACATAAAGATGTCAAAGCTCTTCTGGGAGGCAGTACATGTTGTAGTAGCTCTGTGCGGAGCCTGTTCTGCTCAGCTCATGTGGACCATCCTCACATCAGCACATAGTGTGGGGTGGGAAAGGCTGTTCTCTTCAGTCGCTCATCGCTAGAGATAATCTTTGCTTCTGTCTTTTCTTGCCATGAAATGAGTTTTTTAGAGGTGTACCACAGACTCACAGATACCACAGAAGACGATGAAGCCCAAACACCTGGTGTGAAGACACTGCCATATTGTTAGGGGAGAGGAGAAGTATTTAAGTTCAGCATCACAGTGGTGTCACTCCAGTTGCAGCTGATCACACACCGTCAAACTCTTGCCTGATTCAGAAAATATATTTATTCTCAAAGTCATGTCTTGTGAGTGAAGAAAGGAGGCTGGAAAGTACAGCTTGCTGTGCCATTGTAAGTGGGAGCTGCTGTTTGCTTCTGACCAGGAGGCTTTAAGATGATGCCAGATGGGGCCATTAAAGCTGTGCAAACAATAAGGAGCACATAGGGGAGGCTGTTAATGGGTTTCTTTTGGAAGCATCAGCTGGAGCTCCTGAATGGGGCACATGACCTATTAAAAACAGCCACTTGAGAAATCTCTATGCCTGCTGAAATGATGGGATGTTTTTACCCTCCCTGTTTATGCCAACCCACTAAGGATCTAACATGCTGGATGCTCACACACTCGTGTTTGCAGCTCTGCTCACTTGCCAGTGTGCTTTATGGTGTGTGCTCTAAAGCACTGAGACCAATGGGCTGGATGAAGTGTCCTAACCACATCGTTCTTAGTGGAGAGGAAACCACATTTAAGGAGATGGCTTCCATACAAATGCTGTTTGATTACCACTTCTGGGGAGAGGGAGCCTACTTCTAGTGCAGATTCTTTCCATGGCTACAAACTGGTATTTTGCATGGAGAGTGAGCAACATAGTTAGAGGTGGCTGGCAAAAGACTTGTGAGTGCATACATTCTTAGGCCGTGAGTTCTGGTGGGGGCTTAAGTGATGCAGAGGTTTGGTACAGCTTGGTAAAGCTCTGAGTTTCAGCTACTGATTCACTTTGTGCCGAATAAAGGGAAACGTCTCTACCTAGAGTGACCAAACGGAAAATGTTAAAAAAAGAAAATACAGATATAATGCTGCTTAGCAATGGATCCAGAATTTAAATTGCTACATACTGTGAAGGTATTTTCAGTATATCTTTTTTTGGCGGAATACTTTTAACATGCTGGCTTGAATTTAGTTAAGAAGGATGTGTTTGTTATCACGAAGGGAGTCAGCTAAAGCGTGTGCGTGACATAACTGTATTCAACAGATTCACTGAAGAATTGTTCCTTTAATCACGGTGAAAATCATATCTCGAGTAGGTACATTTTTATGGCTGCCCATGTAGACGTGGTCCCTCTTGTTCAGGTGATTTGTATCACTTTGAGCTCCCCTGTAAGTTCCCATTTGGCAGGATTGCAGAGCTGGCCCTCTGTGCCCCAGCTGCTGAACATTCCATATCCAAGAGTACTTCCTGAAGTCAGGTGTGCAGGAAGATCATGAGAGCCTTACTGCCGCAGCTCACCATGACGTGAAGGTATAAGGGAGCTCACAAGGCACAGAGTATAATCAGTTCCGTGGTGTGCACCATGTGTTACTTCATTGGATTGGGTCTGAAAGAGGAGATTTCTCTGAGAAAACGTAAAATGCTAGTTTCTTGATTGAAGTTTGACCCAGTCTGCTTGATTCTTTGCTATTTGAAGCAGAATCTTATGATTTTACTGTGGACAAGTCAGTTGGAGACCAGTAGAAACAGGGCTGTTTCACAGCAGAAGATGAGCTGGGCGCTCAGGGCAGCCATAAAACAGGCAGGGCCAGTGGCCTCCCTGACCAAGGTGCAGCCCACAGTGTTAGAGGACTGGCGGGGTTGGAGGCATTAATGCTTTCCATTCACTGCGTCATTTGCACGGTCAGACAAGTGCAAGGTGATGAGTCATGGCTGAGGTCAAACTGGAAAGTCCGGCCAGCAAATCAGGATCAACAAAGGACAGGCAGGACGAAAACATTTCTGCGTCACAGCTCAGGAAGAACTGTAGGCCCGAGCTTAAAGGGAGCTGCAGGACCAAGGAGCAGAGGTGCCTCGGTGGAGGTCCCAGGTTAGGCTGTCCATCTGCTGAAGCCTGTTGATATCCTCAGGGCTTGAAAGTGGGCAGCTGCATCCTTGCAGTGATGCCCTAGCCCACTTCTGTGCAAAAAGAGCTAAAGACTAGCGTTTGCATTTGACACAACATCATCTTGAAACTGTATGAGCGGTTTAACCAGTTTGCTGAAGACACAAAAGGCAGCGTGTGGTTTGAACTGTGAGCGTGTGTTGTCAGATTCTCAGGAATCTGGTGACAGATCATTCAGTTAAATTTGGAGACAAACTGACCGAATTTCGCATGGCAAAATCAGGTCTCCAGACCCTTCAGACTGATGTTTTACACGGGCATGGTAAACAGAAAATTTTGGGATGCCAGAACCTCCTGGAACTTCGATTTGGCTCACTTCAAAGGAGATGTTTTCTTGAGTTCTGTAAGCAGGAGTGAAGAACTGATAAAGGAACTTTCCACATGTCACCATTTCTCCTTTCCTTGCCTTTTCTGTCTGCTTGTAGTTGAGAGAGAGATCGATATGGCAATGTGGTTTCTGCCACTCTAGTTCCTAAATCTCCAAAAGCGTGAGTATGCCATTCTGCGACTCCTTCCCACCCCTTTGCTTGTGCCTGGGAGTCCTTCCCATCTGACGGGAAACATCACCTGAGGGAAAATCAACTTGAAGTGTTCTCTCTCCCACTTGCCACCTTCCAACTTTGGTTGTAGAGAGGAAAAGAGAAAGGCTTTTAACACCATGCAGTGACCCAGCCCTAAATACAGTCTCCTGGATTTGATCTAGCTGGGGAGACAGGAGGTCAGTGCCAGGGGCCAGGAAGAGTGAGAGAAACCATGTCAACAGGCTGCTCCTGCCGTGTCTGAGTGGTGAATGATGAGCGTGTGACACGGTAGAAGCAGCGAGGGTGCTCACCTGGAAAATGTTGCGGGAAGCCTGTCATGGGTGTTTAAGTGCTGACAAGATGTGTCTGAGATATCCTTGCGGTGCATTTAGGATAAGAGTAATCTTTCTTGTGATTCCTGATTCGGAAGGAAAGTTGCTGCTCTGGTTCATAGTGGGGGAATGAGCAGCAGTTTACAGCTTGATGGAGAGGAGCGAAGTAATTTTTCAATATGGAGTATTGCTTCTTATGTTAGGACTGAAAGAGCAGGGTTTAATTCTGCCATCTTCCCTTGATCCATAGATCTGATTGCAGATCAACTGAAATTGGAAAAAACCTCCTTTTGCCTGACCAGCTTTTGAAGCCATCTCTGTTTCAGGAACATCTTCAGATCAGTGAATTCTTTGATCCAATTGACTTCTTTCTGAGACAGATATCCATGGGATTAATCAACTGCCTCGACTGTGTGCCTTTTGGTGGTCAAGTGTATCCTGTGTCACCTGTGAGAATGTTGCAGATAGGTTGAAGACAGCATTGGGCAGATTTGATACCCAAAGACTGGTATGTCATCCTGCTGCACTGGTTGCTGTACTGACAGGGAGCAGAAAAATCAACACAGTTCGGGGGTTCATAACCAAAGAGTGTATGTACTTCTCTGTGGTGTTGTCTGGGAGGCAGCAGGGGCTCATCCAAACTGAACTGTGTCTGTCTCGAGAAACAGGTGTGATGCAGGAGTGGTGGTATGAACACAGACTACAGCAATTTGTCCACTGATGAGCTGTGCCTGACACATTTTCTCTTGTATCCCCGTTAGCATGTTTAAAGTTGGCTCAGTAATCCACACACTGCACTGTGGTCTGCTTGGAAATGACCAGAAGTGTGCTGGGGGAGCATTCGCCCAGAGAGCCCTGATGTGCTGTCTGCTGGTTAGGAACCAAAGTCATGCTCAAAGTTTCTGTTGGTGTGAAGAGAAAGAATTTACTTTGGGAACTAGATTTTCTGTGGTAAATAGTGTAAAAGAATAATGACTTGCTGGGTCTTAGCATGTACTTCCCAATGCCTGTCAGGAAGCACACATGGATCGTGGAACCAAGTGTCTCCTGAAAGCAGGTGGCTTGGCTAATTCAGTTTAGATTGGTAACATGGCCTCCACTTCTCTGTAGTTTTCCTGCTTACAATGTGGTAAGCAAGAACCAAACCCGATCGTGATCTGCAACAGATCCTTTTAATTGATCTATCAGCAACACTTCAGTGGAGTCAAGATAGAAAATTGGGATTTTCTGCTTCCTTATATGAGGGCAGAAATTTGAATCTGTTGTTGTTTCTCTTCCTTTGTTTGCTACTCACACTCTTAATTGCTTGACTTCTGTCATTCTGCAATAGTCAGCTGGGAGAGCTTTGTAATGTTTAGCCCTTGAGCCTGACCTTCCAATCCCTGCAGAGTCCAAAGGAGAGGAAAGAGTTTTAACTGAATTTAATTGGGGTTGTCTTTGCCCATCAGCCTCTTCCTCCTCAGCACCTGGGGGTGTGAGCAGGGGCCCTGCTAACTGGTGGAGGCGGAGGGTGGAGAGGAGAAGATCTCCCCATGTCAGAGCCGCGCGGCTGTCATCCTTGGTTACTGAGTAGACAGGAGACGGTGCCTGCAGGAAACAGAGATGGTTCCCACCTGTCCAGAGCTAATGAGGATGTTTCTGATGTCAATAAATGTTTCCTGATCACAACAAAAAAACAGTAATCTTCACAAGACACTCAGGAACAATAGGCAAATAGAAGAGGTAGAAGACAGAAGTGAAAGAATTGGGGAATAGGATGCAGATGAGAGATGGAAGAATTGGAAGAAAGGGAAGAGAAGAGGAAACAAAGACAGGGAAACATCAAATGAACAAAAAAAGAAAGTATAACATAGAGCAAAAGAGAGAAAATGAGGATGTCTGGATGGACTAGGGTAGAAACAGAGATGCAAAATATTGAAAACACACTGGAAATATAGCAGGAGAAAAAGAGCTAAAGGAATGGCAGAAGAGAGCACTTAACAGGTGAAGAGGAGGGATGAACCTAAGAAATCCTAGTCACAGGGAAGTCTGAGAAGCCCAGAGTGATGAAGGATGGGATGTAGCTTGTAAGAGGAATCTTGGACATGGAGAAGATAGGGGGAAAGAGAGGGAAAAAGCACTCTTGATCTTACTTTTGAACTAGATGATTGAAGAGAAAAAATAAGGCATCTACATAAGTTAGAAGATGGGAGAAGTGCAAATAGGCAGGAAGCCTGAACCAGACACTGAATGATTGCTACTGGTGGGCATCCTGTGCTCAAAGACCATGGCATGGATATGCTCCAAACACGCCCTGGGAGGAGGGTAGGGATGACAGTCAGGCAGCTCTCAGGCTGTGGGGAATTGAGTTGAGGGGCTTCCACTATGGATGAGTCATAGACTTGGCCTTGGACCTCCATTATCATGGGTGTACTCTGTCTAAAATCTGATAATATGTTCCCAAGAGAAGCTTGGAAGTAGCAGAGCAGTTTTCAAAATCTAACCTGTGGGCCCAAATTGTTCATTGCTATGTAGATATGGAGCCTATGTTTGCATTCTTTCACGCTGCTGAGGTTCTGTGTGAGTGTTTCAGCTCTTAGTAGAGGACGCTGCTAATATGAAGGGAATTTTATAGATGTGTATATATGTAAAACATATTGAATATTGTATGATGTTTATATATTAAATGGTATATATTGTAGAATTTGGTCCAGATAACTCAGAAAAATAGCATTTGGCTGTGTGTAACTAAGCAGAGCACACTTTCTGTACTCAGTCATCGAGTTCCAGTTCAGTTTTGGTCATGGACCAAAAACATGTAAATTGTTAGATTATAACGTAACAGACCAATATGAAATTTCTGCTGGTACAGCATGGTATGTAGTTTCAAGTGATGCTTTTTAACAAATCTTACGCTCAAGGCGGTACAACAGTGTCACGCTGGTTATACCAGTAAGAGCTTTCAAAACAGTCTAGCGCAAAACCAGAAGTCTTGGGAGTGGAAGTACTGCTTAAATCTAAACCTGTCCTTCCCAAGAGACTTCACTAACTTCTGATGTTAGAAGTAATTCATATGTGTTTCTATGTTTCTATTGTTTTTCAGTTGCCTATCAATAATAGTACTTGGGATAGCTGTGATATATAATGTTACACTGAGGGTGGGATGTTTCTCCTTTTGGTCCAGCTATCTGACCATCTCCCACCGCTGGTCTTCTGTAGTCAGTGTGAGAGGATTCATCAGCTCCAGGGCATGATTCACTCATCTTAAAATGGGTGTCAACAGAGAAATGAATCCTGTTTAGAGTCAGGCTGACAGGGCACAAACAGGAAGACACTCAAATCTACACCAGAAGGACAAATATTTATGCTGGTGCTAAGTAGCAGTTGTCCTTCACAAGTTTAAAAATAAAATGAAAGCGAAGAGTATTCCATCAGGGTACATACTATTATAGCACTGGGTGAAGCCCAGTCTCAGTGTGATGTTACAAAGCAGCATACGAAAGCTACAGAAGTGAAGAAGGGAGTTTTAAATTCCCTGGGAACACTTCTGGAAATAGATTCTTTTTTTATATTTTTTTACATCTATATTGAATGTTCTGGAATGTTGTTCTCACTGGATACCTGAAGCGGAACAAAGCCAAAGCAGAAATGTTAGAGCAGCGTTACAGAGGAGCATTGCTCCAGTCAAGTCTTCCAATTATCCTCCTTGTTTCCCAGTGTTTGCCTCCGGCCAAGAGCAAGGACGAGAAGCCACCAGCTCGTTTCCTGGTTGAGTTTAAGGCTGAGTTTAAAATGCTTCATTAGTGTTTCATTTGCCACAAGGATGCTGGGCGCTGCCCTGTGGAATGCCAGGCGAGCTGGATCCCGCGTGGTCTGTACCGGGGCTGTCCCGCTCCGGCACTGTTAGCGGCTCGACCGGGGACAGTCACTGCAAGCAATCACAGCCCAACCCAGGGGCACTCAAAGTGACACAGCCCCAGAGTTTCAGACTCAAATACAACTTTTAAATGAAGACTTTGGGGTCTTTCTCTCTCCTACCCACCCGCTCTGCTCCTCCTTGCTACCCTCCCTCCTCTTCTCTTTGAAGAAGTGTGTGTTGATGTAAGTGGACAACGCAGGGAGTCAATAAAGGGGGTATCAAGAGCCTGGGAGGAGATCGCCTGCAGCAACGGAGAAGACACAATTACTGCAACAACTGTCCAACCAACCACAGCCAGGAGACTCCACTTAATCTAATTGAGTGTGAAGGCAGGCTGGAGACACAGGACGTGCTCCTCCGTCCCCCCTCCCATAACATAGACACTATTGGCTGCTAATTGGCGCCAGTGGGCTGGTGCTAATTGTGCTGATGTCTTGGTCTGAGGACAGGCATGTGAAGGATGAAGGGGTCTGCTGGGAATAGGAGGAGGGGAGAGCGAAGGAGACAGTGGTCATAAAAGTTGGAACAGGGCTTTAATTTCATATCAAATATTTAAGTAAGTGAGTGGAAGATCTGTGAACTCTCTTTGTGGTAACCCGCAAAAGGCCCTGGAGAATCCCACCCCCCGCCTCTAGCCCGGGCAGTGAGCTAACTGAAATACTGCGTTCCTCTTCCTCCTTAGCTTTGTTTAATTAATTGTGAGAATTGCTAACGATCCTTTATTCCTTTTTGTGCCTTCTCTGTGTTTTGCCATTGCTACTTCATTTTGTATTTCAGGGATTCAGCTTTTCCAGCCCTAGGGCTGTCAAGATATTCACTGGCCTTTGCTGTATGGAAGTTTTGGCCGTACTGAATGGCAGCTAAGGTTGTGGTCGTGTTCCTTGGTAACTTGGAAACTGAGTGAGGTCTGATCTGTGCATGTAAGGCCAGCATGAGCAGTGGTGATTATGCGCTGATGTTCCTTACAAAGGTCCCTCCACTTCTGGTGGAGGTTTATATATATCAGATGTTAATGAGACGTAGAAATTTTTATGATTAAATGCACATATATATATATATGGCAAAGTTTAAACAGCTGTTCTTCTCAGACAGAACGCACTCCATCTGCATATTCAAATACTTCTTTGCCCAGCGTTTTAGTAGACAAATCCAGATGCTGCAGAGGTTTCTCCTGAGCTCCAGGAGCTAGATTTTCAGATGCTTTAGCTTTTCTTCCCATGGCTGATTTAAGGTCAAAGTAAAAATACCCATGTGTTGTTCCCAAAGACGCTTTAAGCTTGTGATGGAGTTTGACGACTGACTCAAGATGGTGTGAATCAGGGTGATTTTACCAGAGGTGCACAGTCTTGTCCCTGGCTGCGTGTCCTTGTCACCTCCTTTCAATAAGCTCCAGTAGGTGGCTCTGAGTTGGATTTGAAAACAAACCACCTGAAAGCAATTATTTTCCTTCTTAGTTTGTCATTAGTTTTCAACAGGAACAAGGAGTTTATGTGGATCTTTCCTTCCCCAAAAAAAGAGGGAAAGAAAGGTGTGATCAGAAGAGAGTGAGGAGAACAATCAGTGTCCTTTTCTTGTTAGAAACCACAAAATATTGGTGTCCCTCGTTCATCTGAAAAATGGATCGTAACCAAACAAGGCACTTGGGCCTTGCAGTGCTACACAGATCGATTCATAAATAACTTGAAAATTATCATCCTCAAACTGCTATAATTATGTTATGTTTGTGGGAGAAGTAACACAATGATAACTTGACTTGTTTGGCCTGAAGGCACCACTGCTCTAAAATGTTCAGTATTAAATAGTAATTATAAAAAGTACTTTAATAGGCTTTGTTGGTAGGATGTTCTGAATGCATAGATATATCACAGGCCACTGAATTCAGATAACAGTTTCAATCTAAAATTAAATTTTAATGTACAGATATCTAGGCAATTTGAAGCTCTTTATATATTATCACAATGTGCATTTTCTTGGGTGAAAGGCTTAGACATCCAAAATTCTCTGGCTCTTTCTTCCTCTCAAAATGTAATCACAGAACTGATGTATGAGCCTGTTAAACTCAGTTGACAGCACGTCACTTTTACTAAGGAAAGCACGAAGTGAGTGAAAGCTCTGGAGTGATTTGGTTCAAATCCTAAGCTCCAAATCCTAAGCTCATGAACAATCAGTTCTGTCTTACAATCAAAATCTGCCTAACTGCCATGTAGACACAAACTTCTAGAATATGGCGTCTTTAAGATTGCTTTTCTACCAAGCTTGTAGGCTGCCACTGTAGCTCAAGGATATATTGAGCCAGACGTGTACCAGGTACAAAAAACCCTACTGTACATGGCTATTTGCTCGCAGTTCAGTTGTCTTCTTCAAAGGAGTCCATGACTTGTGCAGGTTCATCGTATTCATTTATCAGGTGATGTGGCATTTACTCTAGAGCTGTTGGTGGATCTATAGGGTATATAGAATACCTTGAGCACCAGAGCTTGGATTCGGGTTGTTAATCAGGTTGTATTTGGAAAGAGAGCAATAGGAGTGTGTATTCAGGCGTGCTTTGTCCCTTTGTTGTCTCAGCTTGCCTTAATCCAGGTATAAACTTAATCCAACCAGTGTAGTTTGTACCCCCTGCTTGACCGCAATAACGTCGGGAGGTTATGGAGATCGTATCGCAGAGAGCTCTTTTCACTGAGTTCATTTCAGGAGCTAAATAGATCTCTTTTGTCATCTCTTGTAAAACAGAGATGTCACTAAAAGGAGCAAGACTTTATAACGTACTGTGAGGGATCTGCTTGCTCTATAGCATCTGGGCCTGGATCAGCGAAACACTTGCAGTCAGTGGACTGATAACTGAAGTGTTCAGAACTGGGCATGGACTATGGTGCATTGCTGGGTAGGAATGGACTTACTGCTATGTTTAAAATTGAACGTGAAGTTGAATTCCTATAGAACTGGCTCTGGGGCAGGATCTCTGCAGCACTGCTGTCCACTGTCGGCTGCCGAGCATATGGTGCAAGAGGCAAAGCCCAGATCCCATGAATAATTGACACCTTCAGGCATGAACCCCCATTTGGCACCATGCTGAGTCTCTCTTGAACCTTTGATCCATCTAACTGTGCTCTAAGAAAAGAGAGTATCCTCAGAGCTTTCCCTGAGCTCAGCCTCAGGGTGTGTGTAATGTATTTCATTGTTCTCCGCATTTGGAAAACAAGAAAAGCTGCTATTCTAATGGAATCCAAGGAATAGCAGACTGCTTCCTCGCTTTTAGTGGGTTAATACCCCAGAACAAAACTAATCCAGAGACTCTGCTCATTTCAGTGGGCGTGGAATCAGGGCTTTAGGCAGAGGACAGAGCTCTTCTCTGTGTATTGGCTTCAGTAGTTCAGTGCCAAATGTGGGAAGTTGAAGACCTGAGTCATTCTGTTACATTGGGTCTTATTTTCCTTACTACATTTTAGATTGCAGTGCCGTGTTGAAAGGAAACTGTGGCCAAAGAATAAAGAGAAGAACCTAGTCCTGCTGGTTTAAATTGCAGAATAATGCAGTTTCTTTTACAGCTACTCCCTCCATCCCATGCATTTCCTCTGCACGTAGACTTTAGGTGAAGTCATTGGTGCTGAAAGAGATGGGTTTGACAGGCCTGTTGGTTTACACCTCCTGTTCAGCTTCCTACCTCAGATCAGTCCAGGGTAATGTCAGGCTGTGATTGCCGTAATTTTAACAGGGCTGTAAGAGGGAAATATCTGAACCCAAGACCTCCCTCTTCCATTAACCAGTGGAAGAATTTGCTCCCTCAGTGTTTTGCTGTGTGTGATATAGGCAAGATGCTCAATGCAGACCTCATAAAATGTGTGCTGACATCATCTCTGGCTTCCCTTTCAGACAAGTGAATTCTTACTGAGCTGCTCAAACTGTGAGTTGATCTGGTGATATCATTACTACGAAGGCTTACTTGCCAGTGTATTGCAGTAAAATAATTCTTACATGGTAAACACCTATTCATTACTGCTGCTTTAATGATAGTACCCAAAACCACTCTCATGGACAGCTTAGTGCATAGCTAGCTAGATAGCGCTAAATGTGTGTGCATATCAAGGAGCTCATTATCATTGCTTACAGCGGAGAGAGTGACTGAGGTTTCCTGAGTGTCTACAAACCAATTAAATGAAAATGCATCTTTGTGCTCAGAGCAAGAACCAACACAGCACGAACAAACGTACCTGCAAGCCCATTCAACCTGAGTGACTGATTTACAGTCCCTCGTGACCACACCGGGACATTTGCCCTTCTCAGTTATGGGTACAAAGATACGAGGTGTATCACTTGCAGTTGTCAGTTTTACCACTGACTGTAGCAGTGTGAGTTCAGAAAAATCAGAGTGTGTCTGTGTGCGCCAAATCGTACTGGTATGTGTCCGTCCCTGTGCTTGCAGACAGACACACACGCAGGCACATGCAGCACACATTGTCACAGCACACACAGTTTTCCTTTCTTCATCAAAATAAAAAAAAAAAATGCCATTGATTTTTCCTTTGCACGCTTCCGTTACCAGCTCCAGCTAACAACTGCCACTGCTGTTTCTTATCAATATTTGATGAGTAGGGTGAGGTGGAATGGAGAAGCCCTGCGAGTTTCTCCTTCTAAATGGTCTCTGTGAGGGCTGAGGTTTTTGTGGCTTATGTTTATTTTCTCTGTCTGTTTCACTTGGTTGGTTCAAGTCCTGAAGGTGACTTCTGCTGTAAGATAGGATAGAAATAGGACATCTCCCCCTCACCATTCCCTTTTCATGCCTTTATCTCTCTGTTTGCACTCCTGAGTAGGCTCGTGGATGATTTTGTGTGCTCTACAATTCATGAGCAGTGGAAGGTCAAGCTTGTCTGTATGTAGCTGTAATAACTTCTCCTTAACTAATTTTTCCAAGCTTTATTCAGCAAAGTGTTCCCAGGAAGTAAGCTCTTCTTTTAAAAAGTACCTTTCAACTCAAAAATTAATGACTGCCGTAGTACCTTATTAAATTTTGCCTGTAGACATTAAAAAAAAAGAATTAACTCCAGAATAGAGCGGCATGCCTCAGGACATATCTTTGAGTTATAATTCTTCACCTGTTCTTTGCTTGCTGTAAAAAAAGGAAAAGTTTCCATAGTACCCGAGACTCTTCTTTCTTTTCTTGTGCTTATGCATCTAATTTTGTGGCTGTGAACTTATGTCAAAGTAAGGTCAAACGTTCATTGGTTAGTAAAATGAGGATTCAGTGTTTTGCTCGAAACAGAACATTTTTTTGCACATGCTGTTCATGCTAAAGTATGAATTTGAGTTGTCAGGCATGAAGTCCCTGAGTGCCATTACCTAGAGGGCAGCGTGTGAAGCACGACACAGTCGTCATCTGGTGAGCTCTGTGGGAAAGGAGAATATTGGACAAACAAGGCCGCATGTAGAAAACTCAGCAAGGTGAGTGAGTGGAAGCTTGGCACACTGGCAGTGCTGGCCTACAAGCACTGGAGAAGGCAGCTGCCTGTTGTCCAACCTCTGCATTTGCTCCCTTGTGTCTAGGCTAGTGACCAGTTAAGTCACAGACAGTCAAGTTGTCGGCTGCAGTGTAATCCCAGCAACCATGGTAAGCAGAAAGGTGCTGATGGCACACGAGAAAATGAGAGACCGACCAGCACACACAGGCTGCTGACAGACCCCATGGAACAAGGAGTTACTGCATGTCACATGTGGATGCTAACATGGGGAAGAAGTTCCCACAGCGGTCTGTGCCCTACAAAACTGTAAGTCTTTTTGCAATATAGCAGGGTGTCCTGGTGAGGGAGGAGGAGAGGAAGCAACCTCCATCATCCTTCCTTGAGATTTAGACTGCAAGGTTCATCGCAAGGAGGTGGAGGCTTATCATTTAGGTTAAATATAGGTGCAGGCATCACGGTCTCCCCTGTACCTTGTGGAATTACAGCAGGGGAGCTGCTGAAAGAGGAACTTGTGTTTACTGTAGCCACAGCCTATAGGAGCAGGTCACGTAAGGATCTGTGCATGCCTCATTAACATGAGGCAAAAAATAGTAGGGAGAGCATGATTCCTGGGGATTTTTTCCTCTTTTCAGAATTACTGTAGTGAATGTGACTGGTTTGTTCCTGAAGGAGTCAGAATTTAATGCTGGGGTTATTTTGTTTGATTTGTTTGGTGTTTTTTTGTTTGTTGGTTTGGGTTGTTTTGGGGGTTTTTTTGTTTTTTTTCCAGAAGACCGCTGCTTTTAATTCCTGTCTGCTGCTCTCATTCTTTCTTGGTGATTTCAGGGTTGCTGGTGCACAGTGTTCTGGCTGTAAGGCATCTGGAATCGCTATGCTGCAGGCACCAGTAATCCCATGCAGAACAGGTTGGCCACGTTCATTTCAGATATATGGATGTTGGCAATCTGATTATTTCAGTCCTCTACAAGTCTTATAGAGAAGCTGTAGTTGAGTCCTTGGAATTAAGTGAGAGGACTTAGGGTATAGTTTCACAGACATTTTAAGCTGGCAGTGCTTGTGGAAGGCATCTTGGCTGATTATCCCTGTCCTGTGCCGTCCTTTACCCCATCCTAGTAGTGTGAGTCTTGAGTAAACCAAGCATAGTTGAACATGGCTACTTCTCATTTACTAATCAGGTGCATCTGATGGAAGCTGCCGACTTGTCGGTCCAGCCGTTGGAAATCTAAAGAACGTACCAACAGTCTGCGTCAGCTTGCTGTTCCTCCAGACTCAACTTAATAGTCAAAGCTGTTTGTTGCCCAAAGAGCTTTGGGAGCTTTGGAGAACTTCCTCCTTGCAGCTTTTGTCAACTTTTTCCCTTGAAGATCTCTCCTGCTATTGGGCGAGTCGCTGGTTTTCTCAGTGTTCACTGAATGTGAAGTCACTGGGCAGGCATCAGGTATCCCTATTGGATCAGTCACACTATGATGCCAGCTCGATCATTTTAAGAACTGGGTTATGTTGTCTCAGATCTATCCCTCTTTCTTGAACCCAGAGTCCATTTTTGATAGCTATACCAAGCTAGTCTTCTCTTAGTCTTGCATGTAAAAGCCCTTCCGAGTACTGTAGGTGTCAGGCAGCACAGTAACAGGTTGTTCTGGGCCCTGCAGAAGTCCCTGACCTGGTTCTTCTCCCAGGTTGTACCCAGAGCCCAGTCCAAGTGATGCAGCAATCCTGTTCTGGTTCTCTTCTGTCTTGCAAATGACTTATCAAACCACATCCTTTCTGTAAGAGAAAAATGATCTCTTTTCATTTGTAATATCTTTCTTAAAATGTGCTGTACAATCATGTCTGCAAAATATATGAGGCGATAGAGCAAATATATTGAAAAATAGCACATGCTTGGCGAGTTTTACTAATAAAGTACAGTATACAGGTCTGTATCTGACAACTCTATGTGTTGAAATATATTGGAAACATATTTGGATCATTCCATATATACTGAAATATTGAATACTGGCCAAATCTGTAAAAAATTTAAGTCTGTGTTTTATATACTATGTATTTAAAAATCGTTTTCACAAATAGATAGCAAGGAAGTTGCTCTAAAGATGTGGGAAACACTAACCATGCTTTATTTTTTCCTGATGGAAACCAGTGATCACGAATGCTGTGTCATTACAGCCACTGCAGTAATAGTTAACATGTCTGCTAGCTAATAATTTGTGTACTGGGCCTTGCACAGGGATTCATTGATCTTCATAGAGACCGCTCTGTAACCGTGAAGTCTAACAGTAACAACTCCCTTGGCATTGCTGGTGCTGATTTAAGCCCTAGCGGTTCTTCCTCTGCAGTCTCTTTGGATTAGCCTGAGAGTGGACCAGGGAGTGGGAGCAAGAGTGGTTGTGACAGCTCTCAGGTGGAGGAGCGTGCAAGCGCTTGCAGTTTCTAAAGAAATGGGAAATTGCTGGAGAACAAGTGTTCAAATAGTGAGTCTTTGAGAAGGGCTGTGACCCCTCAGAAGATGCAGTGGTCCTGGTCTTCACATGAAAACAAGCATCTCCTTTTGTTGCTAGCTCCTGCTGGCATTCATAAGCATTCTGTAGGTAAGACTGGAGATGTCTGGGTGCCCTGGATCCTCTGGGAAGTGCCCTTTTGCAGTATGACACATAACCAGGCAAGGTTGTTTGTGATGAGAGCAGAGCTGTATGCACAGTGCAGTAGGATTCCCATGGCCTTTGTGTTTGCAGAGTTTACTGTCATGCTCTGCTTTGAAATAGCCGGTAAATGTAACATAGGTGGAAATGGTGAATATAACCTTCCAAACCAGCACCACCACACTCTATCCCTAAAAGCCAGCAATTGCTCCTTTGTGAAAGGTTAGACCTGGTAGGGTCTAAATTATCCTTTTGAGTTTTTATGGTGTATTCTTATATCTCAGAAAGGCATGGAGCAGGAGACTTTAACTTTCTGCCATGGAAGTTCGTTCTTTTCTTTTTTGGAAGAGCTTTCTCTAACTTTCCCTGCATGTTTTAGCAGCAGTCACATCCCCAGTGAAGAAAAGAGTTCCACCGAGTGCTCTATACATATGTCAGGTGTAGAGCACACACATTGTGTATGTGTGTGTTTCTGGTTAGGGCTGGGCTGGCCACCTTTGCTGATGGACCCACTATGCGACAGCAGTGAAGCTGTATTTATGGTGATAGCGTCCTCAGCGTAAGAGTGGTTCTAGAATCAGTGAAAGACACACAGGCCATTTGAAGATGTGCAAGGAGAGCTGGTTCTGCTTGAGTTAGGTGGTAGAAAGCAGCAAGGGCCTGGTTTCCTCCTCCACATTAGAAGAGGTTGGAAGCTGAGGGAGGGGATCTCACAGAGCAGCTTTTAAAGACCACTCTTCCTTGGAGATGACCTTGCTGCCTGGTTTGAAGGTGAATGAAATTTTCTTCGGTTTTTTAAATTGTTCCATTCCTTTAAATTGTCCCATTCCTTTGTTAGAAAGAGCATTAAAGACAATTTGAGGTCCTAAATCAGGCTCGCTGTGTGAATCATGGATCTCAAACAGGAGCCCTGAATCCTGTGGTACTGTTGACCAGGTGAATGTATTTCTTTCTGCTGCCCAACGCAGAGATCGTGCAGTTGGAGAAAGACAGAATTGGAAGCCAAGTATACAAGCATTCTGTCATGAGATGATGGATGAGGGGTAGGAGTGTCAAAAAGGGAATCATCACTGTTTTACCCTCCTGAGCTCCTTTCTGCTCTGGAGGCTCTGCTCTGGTTGGTGCCCACGCCCAGAGCCAGGGGGCTTATTCTGGTTCTGCAAAGCATCAGGTGCTGGAACCCCTCAACATCTCACAGCCTTAATGAAAACAAGGAGCAAACCAGAATTCTCCTGAAAAATAAACAAGCCCACTTTCATGACCTCTTCTTGACCTCCCAATGAGGTGCTAATTATTAGAGGATTAGCACCTCTTCTGTATCACAATGGATGCAGCCAAGGAGCAGGAGGTGACAAGATTTTGCAGAAAATGCAAATCCGGAAGAATTAGTCCAAGGGCAACAGGCAAGTGCCAAAGTTAAGAACAGAAAAACCTTCTCATTTGTGAGCTCAACCTGTTCTTTTAAAAAACGGCAAAATTAGTGGCTTTTGGGGGAGTTAAGCAGGAATGGAATCTTTTTTTCCCCTTCATGTCAGGCAAAAATGCAGCTTTTTCTTAATTTTACTTCACATCTTAATAGAAAGCATTTCAGCAGTGTGGCTCTGACAGCAGTATCGTTTATTAAGTGAACTGCCCCAGCTGTTCACGTTTCTGTATCTGCACTGAAATATCACACCCATTACACTGCATCCATGGGTAGACTGATAAGCTGGAATGAAAACTGTATGCATTATTACAGTAGAGGTTTGTGTGATTCGGGAATGTTGTTCTGTTAGGCTGAGGCACTGAGAGCTCATGAAGCTGTGTTGAGACAGTCCCGTAAGGCTCACTGGCTGTGTTTGTAGTGTTGCTGCAGTGAATGGTACGGCAGTTCAGTGATTATGGAGTGTGCTCTTGTTTTCTGCACAAAAAACTCACCCAGTTGCACTTGAGTGCACCTCTCCTATGGGTGGCTGTGCAGGCAGCCCTGCTATCTCATACTTCTCAAATTCCACAAAAGCACTGCTGCCCAGAGAAGGCTCCGATCCACACGGGATCAGCTGCTGCACTGGAATGTTTTCCTCAGATCTGTTACTTGTGGTGCTGCTGAGGACTGAGATGCTCAATTGACAACACCTACACACCCAAGGGAGCCGATGTTTGGAAGCGTTCTGTGCTCAGAAGGTCTCAGTGTCTTCCACGGGAACTGTTAGGTTTGCTGCAGTTTGTGGTTGCTTTGGACAGCCACCTGGAAGGTGAGAGATCAGAATTCCCAAGGGCCTTTGCTGACATGAACCTGTTGAGATTTGTGGATGAGGAAAAGCTCACTTGGGAGCAAGCTCTCTTGACTGTCCCCCGGTAGAGAACACAGAGCAGTGCTCTGCTGGGGGAGGGAGGACAAGCCATAAACCTGAGTCTCCTGAAGCTCAGGACCTCTCCCCAGCACCAATTTATTAGGTCTTAATAATTAGCTGTATTATTAGCTGTTCTGGGTTTGAGGTTTGGGTGGAAGCTCACTCATGAACCCAGAATGCTATTCCCACTACAGCTTTTTCAGTGCTGCTACATTCTTGGGGGAGTTTCAGGTTTGGATAATTGACTTTTCCAGTAGAAGATTCTGTCCTGGGTTAATTCCCGACCGGCTCTCAATGACCGGCTGCTTTGCCTTTACTGACTTCCTTGGTTGTCTTGGCTGTGAACATGAGCTGCTTATACAGCAGTCCAGGAGAACTCCCTTTGGGTGAAGTGCGTCCCCTTCACTGGGTAACCCATCTCGAGACATAATTTTCAAAGCTGTTCTTGCCTTGTTCACGGCAGAGTGTCCTTTGCGCTTCTGTTCCATGGGTGCAAGGCACCGTAGCTCGATTTGTTTTGGCGATGCTGCCTAAGCTCTCAGCAGCAGAGGAACTGTAATTGTAACTACTTGGCTGCGTAGCGCAGCCCCATTAGCGGCTGCGGCAGACACACTGCCTAATGTAATTTCCTGTTTGGGGAATTATCTCCCTGATTTTCATATGGTCCAAGAGACTCCTGTCTACATTGTTCTACAAAGGATATGTGCGGTATGGGGCCAAGGTGACACAATCAGGATCTCCTCCATGTAGTGTCTGAGTGGGGCCTCTGAATAATAACCAGATTACTATCTCCAACTTATCCTAAACATGCCTGACTCCCTTTACAGTTTTGTTACAGAGTATTGTCGCCAGGATGGATTTATGCTGGGCCATTTCCCACTCCAGCTGCGTCATTACAATCATTGTCATGAGAACACAAAAGCAGAGACTGAATGCCTTGTGCCTTCTGAAAAATATATTTGTCCCATTGCACTGTCATGACCTTGGGTGTACGATGATGGGGCTTGAGCTGCTAGTGGCAACTAAAATGAAGACTTCCTGACGCTTGACTACCAGGAATCCTCAAAGAGCAGAATGACTCCTTGTTGTCTCAAATCATCTGGCTGGAATATGCAAAGCAAGATTTCTGAGTGAAGAACAATTCCTAGAGGATGGTGGTCAAGATGTAAGCCTACAGCAATTTAGACATAAATAGGTATTTTTGGGTTCTTTGATGGAGCTTCCTGCCCCCTTTTCCATGCTTGAATGCTATTTCTCCACTAGAAGGCACTGTTGTACAGTGGACAGACAGGCTGGGTGGGTGCCCTCATTAGCCTCTAGTGACATCAGCAAAGTCCTTTCCCCGTCAAGTGCCTCAGTTTCCCCATCTGCCAGACAGATGATGTTTTGCACAGTGTTGATCAATGTGGTGTAGAGCAATTGGGTTAATAACCACCAAGAGAGTCAGTCAAACTATATACTCTCTTCAGGAAACCACGATCAAACCAGGTGTGTTAAGGCTCTTCTGCACGACACAGAGCCACAAAGGTAAAAAGACTGTTTCTTCCTATTCCATTGGTTTCCCATTATTTTATGCCCTGTTCTCATCTCTAGGCTCCTGTAACATTTATATCGTGGGACTTGAGAGAAAACAACTGCTCTTTCAAAGGGGCATGTGCTAATTTTATAAGGTTGGCTCTAGCGTACAGCACATGAGGTTGCCCTTCCTCAGACACGGGACCTGCATTGCCTCACCCTCTCTGTCCATTTGACACCAGTCAGGGACTGCTTTTTGCAGCAGTGATCAGATGCGCTGTTGGTTGCATGTGGTAAGTCTGATAGCAATCAGGTCCTCTCTGTCAATGTGTTGACTCTGAGATAGAGCTGGTGCTTCTCTGGGTCCCGATGTGCTTCTCCTCAGCTTGGTCATTGCCCTTTTCTTTTGTTTGAAAAGCTCTGTATGGTGGTTCTTTTCCTGTGGCTGTGCTTCTAGCCTACTCATTTCTAACTTTTTTTCCAACATAGATCTCCTAAAAAAAATTATTTAAGAGACCTGGCCCAGGCCTTACTTCTATTTGAAACTAAACTAGTTGGAAAGAAGTTCTTGCAAGGGAAATAATTTGGTATCTAGAAGGGATAATTCTGTATTTCTAATTCAAGTCTAGAGACTCAAATAAAGAAACAAGCTTTCTGATCCCTGTCTTCTGTGCAGTCATGCAATGAACAGGGATGGTCTGGTGCTTCATGCTTATCACAATTTGCAGTTCCTGACTGTCAGCTGCTGCTTGTACGTATCATATGGAGCAGAACCAGTGATTTCAGCAAATGATGTGAATGCAAAATACACCTTCATATTTCTAGCTCTACCAGTCTCATCTTTTTCTTCCAGCCCTTGGGTACATCAAATGTTTTGGCCTAATGAAGCACTCTGATCTTAAAATCACTCCAGTCTCACTGACCTCCTGTGGCAGCAGGTAATATTTAAAAGCCTTATGTGCCTGCAGAGGCTCCTTGTCTCTCCTTTGGGTTAATAGTTAAAAATTCATGGTTGTTTTTCAAAACCAAAATTGTCTTGCTCTCTGCCAATGATTCCCCTTTCAATTCAAAATCAAACCTTTGTCTAGACTCCGGGCTAATAGCTCTGGTGGGCAGAGATACCAACAGTTGATCAAGATCCACACTTTCTACCCCAAACTCATTCATCTCAATTTCCTGAGGTGGTTTTTGTGTTCTTTTTTACAGCAGCAGCAGAGTGTTTAGCTAATTGGGTTAAGGAGCCTTAGATGTTACTTGGCTCTCTCTGCAAAGTGTTTCTTTTTTAGTGGTGCCAATTTCCTTAACAAATGTATTTCATTGTGTGGCGCATTTGATCCTCGGATCCGGAACTGTACGTGAATCCTGAACCACCCTAGAGTCTTCTTTACAGCTGCCATGGCCCTGACTGCAGTGCCGCAGAAGGCTCCTTCGACTTGGAATTCAGAGGCTGACTTCTAAATGAAATGAGAATATAAATAAAGGTAAAATAGTGCATCATCCTCAGGTCCATGCATGTATTTCCCCTGTACAGCTACTAACGCCGCTCAGTGGCCAGCACCCGCAGTGGACCTGAGCAGAGGTTTCCATCAAGTCTTCTCTCAAGCCTTTGACAGCTGTTTGTAGAGAATGGCCATTCCCTGTACTCAGGGTTCAGTGCTTGGCTGTGATTTCCAAACTTCTGCACTCAAAATTTCATCTGTATTTTCATAAGAGCTTGGGAATCATACCTAGGTTCCAGGCTGGGCATTTCAAAAGTCTGACTGTGTGTGTCAGTGTTACTAGGCCCAGGCAGAAGGTGATTATCATGTGTGAAACCTTGGCTAAAATTATTATATTCAAAGAACAGCCTTTGTCTGAGATTTTTTATGTGTGTTTAGGGACATTGGTGGGTAGAGGCAAACCATTTGTTACCTAAAGCGAGCCTTACAGCACCTTAAAGGGCGAGCTCTGTTCCCAGTGAGTAGTCAGTATTAAAGCCTTCCAGTTGTGCATCTCCTTACAGCCTTACTGTGACCTCAACAGAAGTTCAGTGTCCTATTTGCCTTACTACTAAAATCCCATTACAAGCAGTACTAGAGAAACTTGAAGTATTACAGACACTTAAAATCTGCCTTTTTACTGCTAGAACATTATAAAGGAGCTGTACTGTAAATGTGAAATTAACCTCCTGTCTTTGTTAGAGTAAAGGGTTGTAGAAAGGTAGTGATTACCCAGTGTGGTGTTCTCACATCAGGAAATCTCTGCTATAATTGAAAATTGCTGTGTAGAGTTAATCCTGACACAGCTGCTAGTGCTACTGTAATAGTAAACAAAATACTTAGCACCTATAAATATTTTATTTGCATACTGAAGCATCCAAAACCTGTATTTCTCGGCCTACCCAAGGTGAAAATAAGTACTGTTTTATAAATGGGGAAACTGAGGGAGAGGAGAAAAAAGGAGAGGGAAAAAGGAAATAATCACTCTGGATCACAAAACATTTTGGCGATTAAACAGAGCTGAGACAAATTTTGGGCTGCTGTTTGCTTTATGGCAATCCTTTACTGCAGGAACTTTAGATCCAGGTGTTGTTGTTTTCATACAGAGGATAGATGCTGCTGGGAAAAGGAGGACTGGCTTTGAGTCATACAACTACTTTCTATGATTTTATTCCAGGATTAAAGTGGGCAGCTCTGTCATGATTACTGATAATCAATTATAGCTGGAAATAACTGCATGTTAAAATACACCAGGGAAACAAACATGGCACGTGGGGTTTTCTAGTGGTTCATGATTGGAATGAAATCAAATGTTAAATGAGCTTCGTGAGTATTGAGTTGTGGTGAATGTTCATTTTATTTTGGTTTAAAGGCAGAAGAGTGGGAAGGCAGCACGTGCTGTACTGCACGGTGGCCGCGTCCAGCACAGACACAGTTGGGATGTCAACCCATGCACTGCTGACCAGGAGAACAACCCTGCAGAAACTTCCAGGCTGCAGCTTTAGCCAGCAGCTGGCTCAGGCCCACCAACATTCCAAGGGCCATTCTGGCATTTCAGCCTTGCAGTATTGAAAACCACAAGCCTTTGAAAACATGAATCAGCCCTTCTGAAACTGAGAGCGGCTTAAAAATGGTGAGATGAAAAATGTCTAACCTCACCTTTGTTGTTTTTACGTTTGCCTTCTGATTCTTCCTCCTTCTGGGTCATCTGTCCCCTGAAACCACAATGATCAGAAACTCTTTTATGTTTTTCTTGATAGAGTTTGACAGCCTTGTGGAGTCACAGAGCAAGCACCCAGTTTGAAACAGAACTCTTGAGATCAGTTACCACTGACACTGAGGAGCAACTTTGCAATCAAGGTATGGGGATTTGCAGGTTTGATGTTTTGCTGGTTTATAATGTAAGTGAGCTAAACACGTAAATGGTCGTCAAAGTGAAATTACAATGGGTAGGACTTGTCATTGGGAACGAGGTTAGTCTTCAAAATGCTTTCTGCACATATGTATGAGTGAATTGGGAGTTAAATAAGGAAGACATGTTCTTGTGCTGCCTGTTCCTGTGCCCTACTGGTTGGGATGAGTTTACACTATCTCAGGGTAGTGGCCAGTAAGGCCCTACAATAGAAAACATCCAATTTTTAGTCAGAGTTGATCTCCTCAAGTGATTTAATGTGAAAAATGTTGCTCTGAAAAGTGTGGCAGAAAGGAGGTGGGAGTCCCAGGGTGGAGACGCTGCTAACACCCAGCAATAACCGATTACCCTGCTTGGCAACCCCCTTGCTGGTTTAGGTAGATGGAAATGACTTCATTATTTGTTTGTCCCTTGTCCTAGTGCCTTTTATTTTTAAGCCTGCATAACGCAAACCACAGTCCCTAGGGACCTTAACGAGGGTCTAAGTGGCACCAAGCTCCCTGCTAACAATGGGCTTTTGTTGTTCACACTTTCCCTATCACAGTGTCCCGGAGGAATGTCCTTGCTTAGGAGACTATATTGTGATGTTATGACCTCAGGGAGGGGTGGGAGAGGAAGGGAGGGTTCAGGTGTATCTTTAACTTACTTGAATAACTTTCTTCTAGTTGTGTTTTCTTCCCACCAGGATCTCTAATAACTCCTCTGAGGGGGCTGCCTCTGTGCTATAAATACAGCCACATTATTGCTCGCTGTATTGTGTGCAAGCGCTAATTTTCTAAGCTGGGTTTGAACTTGTTGACTTTTGTGGTTGGTGTCAGGAAATGTTGGGTGGGAAAGGATTAAAGAGGCTATTGATGTGACTCGGAATCTCGGGCCAGGAAGACTGCTTGTATCATCTTAGATCTAGAGACTGCCGTGTTGATATCCAGCATTGGCTTTTTTTATAGACTCACTGTAGTCAGATCCCAGTTTCTCCCTCCCACCTCCCCCAGCACAAGCACACTGACTCCACCACTCTAGGCTGTAGTCTCCAAGGAGGAAGTAGACCCTGTAGGCGAATTTCCTGGTATTATGCCATTTTAACAGCCTCTCTCTTGATTTAGGTGTTACAGCCTGGCTAAGAATATTCCTTGACACTTGAAAGGGACCTTTATTGTTTTCTTAATTTGTGAAGAATTGCTTTTTTTTGTCCCTCTCCAAACTTTTCTTTGTAGGGTCAGACTGGAGCCATGTTATTGTTGTTAAATTTAGATATGAGACTATATTAAGTCCTCTGGCAGTTTGCCCTAGCGCTTTCACTTCTTAAAACAGGAAGGCAGGCCTTGGCCTACTTGTGCTCATGCACTTAAAACGGGTGAGAAGATGATTTTTTACACCGCTGAGAAATAAATACAAAACTGCATGGTGTGTATACAACTGTTCTGCTGGAGCCGTGGTAAATTTAATAGAATCATGGAATGATTTGGGTTGGAAGGGACCTCAAAGCCTATCCAGTACCACACCCTGCCACAGGCAGGGACGTCTCCCACTGGACCAGGGACTCCAAGCCCCATCCAACCTGGCCTTGAACACCCCCAGGGATGGGGCATCCATGACTCCTCTGGGCGACCTGGGCCAGGGCCACCTGACTGTCATAGGAAAACCTTTCTTCCTAAGGTCTCATCTCAATCTCCCCTCTTTCAGCTGATAACCATTCCCTCTCATCCTATCCCCACGTTCCTTTATCAAGAGCCCCTCCCCAGCTTTCCCAGATTCCCTTTCAGTACTGGAAGGCTGCTCTGAGGCCTCCCCTTATAACATATAGGCTCCTAAACCTCATAGTTCTTCAGCAGGTATTAGGCACATAACTGTCTTTTCGGAAACCGTCCCCGAAGTAATTCTGTCACGTGTAAGTCCTGTTATGTGCAGTGCAGAGTGGATTCAGCAATGTACACTGAGCATGGCAAGCTTTGACAGGCAGTAGGTGTACAATAGAGCAAGCGTTGTAAAGGCTTGAGAGAGTGATGAGGTACTGCAGATTTACCAGGGGTATCGGCTCCTTCCCAAGGTGCTGTGTGCATTTGGTGCAAGACTTCTCTTTCAAAGCATTGTGAGGGGTCTCATTAAAAAGATGTCAGAATGACAAACAGTGGAAACAATTCCAAACCGATTTTTTAAAAAAGTGTTCAAAATACAGAAAAGTCAGTGTTTAGTTAAGAAAAGGATTGAGTTGTGCAGCCAGATACCCTGCAGTTCTGTCGCTGGTCTTGCTAGTGACTTAATGTGTGGCTTGGAAAAATTACTAAGGATTTGTTTCTGCTCATCTGATTGTGGTGTTTGACTCCCAGATCTGAACATCACTATTGGCCTGTGCTTTTATCTGAACATTCAGAGAGAAATATCATGCTCTCTGTTTTCCCTTGTGCGTCAGGAAGAACATCCCACAATTCTGTTTGACAAATTTCATTAGTATTCTTCTCCTGGTCAATGTGGAGCAGCTGTGGGAAGGCATCAGAGGACTCTCAGCACCTGAAGGATCTTTGCTTCACTTTCAAACTGAAGTGGATTCATTCCATGATGAGTGAAAACATTGTTGAGCTTCTAAACAGTTTCCTCTCAATCAGGTAAGCTGGTCCAGACTGAAGGCACTTCCAAACCAGAGGATGTGCTATATAAGTAGTAAAATGTGTGTTATTCACAGCTGTGACCTCTTTGCCGTAAGAGGAGTGTGAACTTGAGGAGTGTCTTCTCCTGCTTGCAGTATGTTTCTGTCTGTGGGGATGCAGAGGAGCCTGGTTCAGTTTCTCTTCCTCAGGACTGTATTCCCAGGTAACATTGCAATTTGCTGTGGCTCCTGTTACGTGAACCCAGCAGCTAAATGCCTCTCCCACTTAACTTAGGAGCCTGTGTCTTGGAGCTACCTTTCTTCACATGTCTGAGTGGGTGGGGGAGAAAAGGCAGGGAAACAATTGGCTGAAGTAGAGAGCAGTTGAACTGACTCTTGGCTGCAGCAAAACCTGAAGAGAAGTGGCTTTTCTCTGATTCTCCAGTGTGTTTTAGGCCAGTTGAACTGCAGATATCTGAGCAAGAGGTGTAAATAATGACTAAATAAGGCAGAAGTTAGGGATAAGTCCTGCTAGCGATATTGGCGTTGTACTTGAGTCCAGGGTTCTCCTTAGGCCTGGCATTTGTATTTTACTGCTGTGTAGCCTTGACTCAAAATTTGGGATATTTGCAGTGTTCAGGATCCACCCAGTTTGCTGAACAACAGCACTTGGAAGGTCCTTCTAGAAAGGACTCTAGGACATCTTCCTAGTGTTTACCTGTGGTCAGAAGGAATACATGGAGGCTGGTGGGTGGAGCGCTGTGTGCATGGTGTCTAAGATGCCGGATTTCTTTCTGGTTGCTGGACCTCCTTTCATGCACCTGATGATAACAGCTCTTGTTTTGTCTTGAGTGCAGTTTTATTATTAGCTTCTGGTTACTTGAATCACTGGATTCCTTAGCTGAGCAGTTGCACAGATCAAGATGGCATGTATTCTGAAGATATAGAAGCTGAGGTGATGTGCATTGTGGTTTTCTGTTGGTGGGGAGGTTGGCGGATGGTTTGTAGTCCATCTTTAGGAATAAATTTTTTTACCTGTCTGCTTCTGAGGAGAGGTAGAAGAGTAACCTGGAGGGTATAGGAGAAACATTAGATAACAGAAGGAAACATTGATTGTGTAGCAGAAGCATCAATAATTTTAGGATTCCATTTCAAGTCCTGTGATATCTGGTGTTGTCTTGTTGCTTGTTTTTAATCAGCCTCCCAACTCCTCCATTGATTTGGTTGTGCAACAGCATTAGTGTATAAAATGTGAGCTCCTACATAATTCGTGTGCATCTCAAAGAAAGTAACCTGGTTTCTGAGATTCCCAAGATTCCTGTGGAAGGCAGTGAGAGGGGAATGCTCAACACTTCAGGAATAATGACTAACTCAGATTACAAAGTCTGGCTTTGTAATGTTTGGCATTTGGGTTTGAAAGCTCTGCCTCTCAGCATTTAGTGTGAAAACAGACTAAAATATCTGCCTGTGTTTGGAAAGAACAACTTGAAAAGATGGTCCCTAAAACAAAAAAAATGGTGGAGAAGGGAGAAGGCATGAATACATTAATAACTTTAAATTTCCTTGTTTCACTTTAACCTCTCAGAATTTTTGAGCCCACTTGACTCTTGCCTTTTGTGAGGGACAGCACAGCCAGACTGAAAGGCAACATTGCAGCACCTGCAGTTTCTTCTTTTATGGAACTGGGGCTGAATGCAAACAAATTGCTTGGGTGGGCTGGAGGTCTGTGCTCCCCTCGAGTTTTGACTCTTTCCCTGTACCATTTCTGTAGCTAATCCTTCCTGTCAGCAGACAGCGAGGAGCCAGCAGCCCATTGAAAAGGGAACCAGACTGAGGACAGGCTGCCGAGAGCAGTATAAAACCTGCTCCTTTGAGGACTGTATAGATTATTCTTTTTTTTTTTTCCCCTCTGTAAAAGCCTTCTTGCTCTGATATACGTGATGGGAGTGGGGGGCCACAAACGGCAATAAATATACCTCTGTGCTTCACCAAGGCTCTTTCTACCTTTTCATAATTCAGGAGTCTTGTCAATCACAGCCAACGAAGAGCGGCTGACAGAGGAGAGGGTGCGCAGATGTGTATGGAGAGTGTCAGGGGCAGGCAGAGACAGCAGAACTCTGCTGTCCTCCAGACTGCCGGCAGTCCTACTGCTCAGAATGCATCTGGAAATGGATGGGCCGGAGCCCGTGACCCCCTTGGGTGCAAATACAAATACATTATTGAGTTCACTTTAGGAGCATGCTGGTCCTGGGAGGGTTCAGGTTCTGTCTGGAGAAGGACAGCTCTGTAGATACTAGCTCCAGTCATAAAATCACAGAATGGTTTGCGTTGAAAGGGATCTCAAAGCCTATCCAGTTCCAACCCCCTGCCACGGGCAGGGACACATCCCACTGCATCAGGTTGCTCCAGGCTCCATCCAACCTGGCCTTGAACACTTCCAGAGATGGGGCAGCCACCACTTTTCTGGGCAACCTGGACCAGGCCTCCCCACCCTTGCAGGAAAACATTTCTTCCTAAGTTCACGAGGTTGGGCAGTCATTTCAGAACACCCTGAATAGTCAGTTCAAGACAAGGGATGGTAAGGGCAAGGCAGGGCTTAGTGAGAAGGCACAGGGTCTGGATGATTGCTGAGATTTTTTCAGTAATAATGAAACTTTGAAGAGCAAAATAGTTGAGGGCTTGGGCTGAAATGCCATTCCTGAAAGGGGAAAGGTGGTATTAAAATAATTTTGTCCTCTTCTCCAAAGGAAAACCTTGTAATGTTGTTGAATCTGTCCAGGTTTTTGTGGTTTTGGGGGTTTGATTTTTTTTTTCTTTCAAACCAATGTAGCATTCCTTAGTTTCAAGCAATTCTTCACCCAAAAGGAAAACTTCATTGCCAGAGCTAAGAATCTTTTCAATGGGACCAGTCCTGCCTGCTCTTATCTTCTGGCTCGTGCAGCAGGACCAACGATAAGCCAGGTACTTGGGATTCTTTCGTTTGCACAATCTCCCTGACAAACACTTAGATGAGCAACACGAAAACCTGAAAGACAGTAAAAAGCTCGGGCTTTCTGGTCCTCTGAATCTACAGGTAGATTTAGGATTGTTTTATCTGAACTGACTTTGGAATGAGTTTTGCTGGGGGCAGATGGCAAAGTGGAAAGGCCATTTTTGTTTGTACACATGATCTCAAGTTTCCCCACATCCATTTTCTAAGAGCTTTACTCCTTTATCTTCTGTTTCTCCTGGCCCTGCATTCCCTTACCACCTAACTGGCTGCTGCCTTCTGTCTCAGCATTATGGGATGCTCTGGAATGACGTGCAGCCTGCGTTATTGCCATTATCTTTGGGCCAAAGCCTGCAAGTTTGCAAGGCAGAGCAGTCAGTTATTTAGTGCCTTCCTTCCAGAGACAGATGATGTGGAATCTATGATATTTTTTTTTTTTCTGCTGCCTCCTGCATACTTCTAACTTGGTGTCTTCTTGCTTATCCTCTGGCCCTGTTTCCCTGTTGTCTGAGGAGATAACAAACTCATCCAAGCAGTGGTTATCTCTGCCTTTGTTTGAAGCTCTGAGAGCAGCAGCACATCCTCAGTCCCAGTTGTTGCCTTGCAGTCCCATTGCTCTTTCCCAGTCCGTCTTGCCCATCTGAGCAGGTACTCCACAGTGTTACAGTATGTGAGCAAGGTGTTGCAGTTTCATGATAATCTTCACTTTGCATTTGGATGTGGTGCTGGTTTCCAAACAGACTATAAATCAATTGCTTTTAGAGCCTGGCCTATGGATGTTGCCTGAGCAAACAGCCTCTGACTCTGTCTGTTGGAGCACACCTCTCTCCTCAAACACCAAGGTTTGCTTTCTGTGGAGCCTCCATCTATTATCCGTGTTCCTTCCCAGGAAGAGACAGGTGTCTCGTGGCTGTGAAGCCTTCACCCATCCCTTGTCTGTCACCGTGCCGGCACTGTTCTCCGTTATCAGCCCCTGGGCGGACTGGCTCCTTACAGGGGGTGTGCTTGGGAGCAGAGGAAGGAAGGTAGAGTCACAGATACTGAGAAGCAGTTGAAAAGCCCAGATCAGTGGACAAGATGTCTGAGGCATATGATGCTTATCTGCTGGAGTGGGTGGAGGAGGAAAGGGCATCCCTTATCTCTTCTCTAGTTCCCAGCCTGCTCTGGCTGCTTAAGGAGGCTCGCTGGAGTCTTCCCACATTCCTGTATGTTCAGGTTCCTGCTAGACAGGAAACGGCTGCTGCTCCAACATCCATTACATCTCAGCTGGTAGTGTCATTTACAGTTGGATTCCCAGAATCCCCCAGAGTTTAGGGTGGAGTGGGCAGGGGTGGAGGGAGCAGAGGGGTGGAGGGGACGGCATGGCTTGTTTGGTGACCCCCGTGCGAAAATATCTCCCTGGGAAAAGAACAAAACCATTCAAACTTGCCTAATTTCTTGAACAGTTGGTGAGCCTGGCCTGCGGTACTTAGGCACTTTAGGAAGTAAAACTAGCCCTTTGGAAAGATTAGGGAAGTTGCAAGATGTGTGGGCTTCTAATACAAACAGAACAAACAAAAAAAGTGCCTGCAGGCATACCAACAGTAGCTTGTTAGCAGGTAGCACAAAGTCCCTGATGGCAGGGTTGTCCCAGGACCGTGCTGGGAGCCTTGATCAAGGAAAAGCCACAGGAATTGGTTTTGTGTGGACAGGTTTGAGGGATGGCACCTTCACTCCAAGGTACTTCTTGCTGAGGAAGGCACTGCCAGCTAATGGGGGAGAGAAGAGGTCACCCCACGGCACAGCCCTACAGCCGGTTCTCTGCAGCGGCACCAGGTCAGTGTCCCAGCAGATACAGTGCGGGGCAGCAATGATGACAGCCCCAGGTCTGGCAGAAAGCACGATTTCTGTGGTCCTGGTTAGCAGGGCTA
Organism: Phaenicophaeus curvirostris; assembly: GCF_032191515.1. Lineage (NCBI taxonomy): Eukaryota > Metazoa > Chordata > Aves > Cuculiformes > Cuculidae > Phaenicophaeus > Phaenicophaeus curvirostris. The sequence goes on from NC_091408.1 coordinate 6,604,638, forward strand.
CTAAAGCAAACATGGCCTTGTTGCAAAGATCAAGATGCTTTTTGACCAGATTGAGCAAATTCTGGTTCTCGTTTCTGTTTGATGTGTACACAAAGGCTTCTCACTCCCTGTAGGGACCTAATGTGTAGTTGTGACAATGGTGTGCGTTATTAAACAGTAGCCGCTGCTATTTCTGCCTCAAATTCTCTGCTGTACTTTAGCAGAGTGTAACAGAGTTCTATCTTTTGCCTTCATTAAGTAGTACAAAGAGGTAATTTCTATTCAGTGTTGTAGGAGGAGGCTGACCCTTCCAGTATTATTTTATGTCTCAAGGGAACCTGGTAACACAGCATTTATAGGTAAGATTTCTCCTCGTGTAGATGCTCTTGTGCATTCACAAGGTGGCAGAGTTAATGAAAGCAGAGTCACAGGTGCAGCTTAAAGCGAAATGTCCTATGAACTGCAGATGTGGCTTGGAGTCTTCTACCTCTGACATTCAGGCATGTTGAAAACTGCAACTTGTGCTAGTGATAGGTGGTAATGTTGTAAGGCTGTTTTCTAAATTAAGATGTATGCTTTATTATTTATTTAGGTCAGTAGAGTGTTTGCTGCTGAAGGTAATATTAATTGCATGCTAAGAAGGATAATTGTTCACTGTTTTGATTTAGGCAGCTTCCTGAAAAATGTTGGTTTTTACTGCAGTTGCCTGGTTAACAGGATAAAAATACATGACTTCTTTTGTCACCCCTCGACGTTCTTCACCCAGACCATGCTCCACTGAAAACGCTGTTCTTTAAGGGGTAGTACATATTATTTCTGAAAAACTGTTACAGGTGCTCAGGGGAGGTTTCGCCTTTCACATGTGCAGTATTTGTCATTTACACTGTGATTATTAAGAAAGAAAAATCTTCAAAGGTTCTAGAAGACTCCTAGGAACTGCGATTCTTCAAACTTTGTGTCATAGTCTCATCTCTTTTTATCAGTATAGTTTTATTTAGGTCAGTAGGGTTACTAATTCTGTATTTTGCTGATGGTATGAATTTGCATGTACAAAACTGGGTGGGAACCTCGCTGCCTTGGTCTCCTGTTGTTCACTGTATTTTTCACTGCTGCTCAGCCCTTCTCCAGGTCTTTTGGTTTGTGTGTTCAGCCTGAGTTGGCAGAGCCAGGAGATGATAACTTGTGTTTTGAAATCATTATTATGTATTTTAAATTTAGTTTCTCTTTAGTCAGTTCTGGAGGATGGTTGAAGACTCTTCCACAACTTCAACAGTGCTCAGTTCTGCCTGTTGTAACCCAAACCTGTTCTAGGCTGACCTAACGTCAACCCAGTGTTAGTGCACAGGTTTCCCATCTCTACAGCTGCGACCTTGCTGAGGTATTTGAGCCTGGGCGAACACGAATAACAGCGTGACACGGTACTGGACAGCGTATCTATCTCAGCCAGTAACCTTCAACAAACCTTCTGCTTCTGTTCCTCTTTTTCTACTTGTGGCCTTTGCACTTTGCTGTGAGCTTGTATAACACCCAGGACGGTGAGTTTTGACATCAGCTGAAGGGTCAAGGTACCAGTGATATAAGAATCAATACTGACAGTGACTTCCTCAAAATTGACTCTGTTACACAAAAAGGGTGTTGCCTGTGGGCTGCATTCCTGTGCTTCTGACTGTGCTGTGAAGAGAATTGTCTTTGCTAGGAAAAACACCTTCTTCCCTGTCCACAGAAATGCTGCCTTAAGGATTCTGCCCCTTGGACAGAAAGAACTGGGAGGCTACGAACATAGAGGATCCCGGCAGGTTTTCTTGAATGGAGCTTTGCTCAGTTGACTGGAGGGTGCAGCATTCTAGTGCTGTCGCTGCAGCAGGTTGTACTCAGTGGCCTGCAAATGGAAACCAGCCAGCAGCTGTAATATTGAGTGCCATCTGTCTCCCACTATAGATGATGCAGAGTAAAGCCAAGTTTAAAGACACACTGTGTGGATTTAAAGCCATATTCTTCCACTAGGAGTTCTGTATTCTTCTGCAGGCTCGCCAGTAACACAGGACAAATGCAGGGAGCAGGCAGAATGGAAGGTTTGATAAGCGCAAAAATATACTCTTTGAAGAGATCCACCTTCCCTTTCGTGTTTTGTTTCAGTTTTATTCTTCAGACAGATTAAATCCTTTACCAGGTCCTGAGGAAAGAGTTCCATGGCATAATGTCCACAGATATGGTATGATGCCAGATGCTATGGACGTTTTAATCCTTTAGGATGGGCCGTTTCAGATAGTTTTCCCTATCTGTTTTAGGGGCTTGCTGGGTTTTTTTGCCCCAGCCTGTAAATTATTTCCACGTTCTGGTATGAATCTCTGTTGAGTTTGGTAGATGTTTTTACCACCAGGTTTGATGTACTTGCAGACGTGTTGCAATCTGCCATGGTCGTTGCTCACTTCTCAGCCTGCTTGAAGCCCATGTGAAGGCATCAGAGGTTATTTGCTTATTTCTCCAGTTCTTGTGAGTAAAAACTTGGAGTATCCTGGGTCTTAAGTGCAAGTAGTCAGTTGTAACAGCTGTCTCTGTGCAGGGGACCCTCATGGCCTACATTTCTTTTCTTTTTTCTTTCTTTTCTTTTTTTTTCAAGGAAGCACTAACATCCATTCTGAAATATGGTTAAATTTCTACGTTGGTCTTTCTTATGCACAGATCCTGTTGGAAGGTATTTGAGTAATTTTGGTCCTAGAAGGTCTTGCAGGCAGAGCTTTTGTAATGTGGAGAAGGTCAAATAGATCCAGAATCTGAACATGGTTTGGACTCCAGCCCTGCTATAAAATGGTTTCATTTTAGTTGCCATTGAGTGCTAGAAGTTATAAGCAGAAGACTGGGAGGGAGATGTGAATTGCAAGTCCTGTGAACTGAAGCTTTGTGACTGCATTCTTGGTTCTGGCTGTGTCAGGGCAGATCCTGAATAGGAATGTGAGGGAGGTTGGCAACTTGGTAATGTTCATCCTGCACATGGTTATAATTAACATCTTATTACACTCTTGTCCTCCCTCTGACCTTAGTGAGTTTCCAGTTATGGAATCGCCTGTCTATTGTCTGACCATTGTCTTACATCTTTAAATGTGTTCTTCCTTCCTGTGATAAGGAGAACACTACTGAGCCTGAGTGGATGGCTCCTCCTATGCTGCTTGGCGTCTTGGCCTTCGTGGAAATTCCACAATGACATAGAATTCATTTTCCAGGCCATGTTTTTTCTTGCCTCAGTTCTTTGATGTAGTTAAATCACTGACTTCTCTCGTATCCACCTTCTGTCTCATCCACTACTCAATTCATACCTTGATCAGAACACGATTTGGTCAGAGACGTGGTGCTTCTCTCAGCGCTGGGTAGTCCTGGATTCAGGTCTTTGTAGAAGTCAAAGGATTCAGAACCTCTTCAAAACGAGGTCACGCATGAACAAGCCCAGTCTGTGCTGCAGTCAGCTGTCCAGAGTGCGTGTTTCAATAGAGAGAGTTCAGCCGGGGATCATCTCTTCTTTGTTTTGTGTATGTGTGCTCTGTTTCTTTGGAGAGAAGTGCAGGGAGCTGCTGAGGGGGTGATAGCAAAGAGGTGGGAGCTGAGATGAAGAACCAAAGCCTGTACTCATTTATGTCTGTGTTTTGGAGTTAACGTCGTTACTTGGGTATTACAGCCTGCAATAGCCTGCCAATGCAGCGCCTGCCATTGGAGTACTGAGAGTACAGATTGGGTGGGAAAAAAAATCCATCAAAATCACCCTTATGGGAAAAGTAATTTTGTTTGAAGTGAACATCTTCTAAAAGACATTTCCTTTCTTCAAAAAGGAATCAACCTCACTCTTGGGAAGCAACTTTAAAACTTGGAGTAACATCTTTCAGGTTTTCCCTTTGGGGTTTGCCACTCCCCAGTTACATCTGTTATGCAGTGTTTGCAGTGCATGTGTTATTTTGGCAACTCTCTGCAAGAAAATGCTCCTGCTCTTCTGGATTGTAAATCTACACTCAGTTCTACTGGTAGCACCTTAGGTTTTCTGAAGTAAGAGTTTGCCCGGTCATTGTGACCCTCTGGCTGTTTTCACGCTCCCGATAACTGTTTGTCCTGAGGTGGGTATGACTGGTACTGCACCACACGGTGCCCTCCTGTGTTTGCAAAGCACCAGTCCACTGGGGCTGGTGTGGCACAAAAGGCAGTGCTCAACAGGTAGTTTCACGAGCGCTTGAATTCATGGCTTTGCTGCAGTTTCTTTGCTGAGGGTGAGTTGTGCTGTGGTCTTTCTAAATGAGGCAATGGCAAGATCTGCCTTTTCTTACCTTGCTGCTTGTGTGTGTGGAACTTAGAGAAGCAGCATGTTCTGGGGTCCTGTCCTTCCCTGTTCAGACAGTCATCGAATTGGCACAGTGGTTTGAGAATTGTAAGGGGGAATAGAGTCACCTGCCTGGGGTGAAAGAAATTGATACTATATTTTAGATTGAATCGAATGAATGGACTGCCTGAATACTCTTGCTGAACCGCTCACTTGTCACTCCTAAGACTTTTCTGTTTTAGAGAACCAGCGTTTCATGCTGACAGAGTTTCATTGATGGGCTCCAAACCAGAAGCAAAGCATCCAAACCAGTGAAAATACAGGAGACTCTGCAGGTCATTCGTGTATTGGAGGGGCTGGATATCGCTCATCTGGAAAGAATAGAAAATCTGCCATATGTTTCTTTTGTAAAATGTTTGTAATGGTAGTTCACGTATATTTAAATATGGGAAAATTGGCCAATTTCCACAGTATTTAAAATATAACATGTTTTACCATGTAACAAACTGTAAGGAAAGCAGCCAATTTTCTAAATGATTTTTAAAATCTTTAGTGCATTATGATATACACGTACCACAGTATGTCTTATACATATGTATTTATGCAATATGGTCAGGGAAATACATGCCCCTAAATATGTGTGTTTGTTATATATATGTGTATAAATGGAGTAGACATTGGTTTTCCTTTTGAGGTCCTTCATTCACATAAAGCAGAGATGAGCCTTCAAACGCACATCAGAAATGCAAGGTTGTTCAACCCTTAATGATGTTGTTAATCATCTACAAAAACCTCTGAATTTTGACATCAGAAGTAGTCATTGCTAATGTGGTCCCAAAGGAGCAGAGCCCTGTTTGCGCATGCACAGGGGCATGGGGATGGCCCGTCACTCCTCAGTGTTCTTTAATAGGATTTCTGAAGCTGTAGTAAGTAGAATTTCTTGTCTGCTCATCTGGACCAGTCTTCAGGCTTTTGGAGACCCTGCTGTGAGAAAAACATTTGCATCCTGTCACCAGGTTGTTTCCCTGTGGTGCCTCTGCCCCTGCCAGCTCCCCAGTTCCATGTGCTGTAGGGATAGCCTCAAGGATTTCTCAGCTGCTCTGATAACTGAACTAGTGCAGCCCACTGTTCGGGCAGAGTAGTCCGAGCAAAGGCAGAGGTAGCCAAGGTACATTGGAAGGATGGGAGTGAAGGTAGGGATTTGGGAGGTGTTCTACACTCATTAAAAGGAGGTGGTGAGCATGTGTATCAATGTGGACACGCACGTGTTTATGAGTGAATGGCCATTGTGGACCTTTTGTAACTCTGATGTGTACAGGGTCTTCTGTTCGGCTTCAAAGGGAGTTCCAGATGCTGATCAAGGCCAGTATGTGTCCTTAAATTCCCCTTCTGATTCTGTCATCTTGACTCATTAATCCACAGTAATTTAGATTTATGTCTTGGGCCTTGACAAGTGATTTTCTGCTGCTGTTCTTGGGGCGTCTCTTGCAGGCTGCCATGTGAGATGTCCCTGCTGGGTTTCATTTGGTGTAACCTTCGTTTTCCTGTTTTCTCTCTCACTCCCTGCCCTCCCTCCCTGGCAAAAGTAACCTGCCCCAGGAGCACAGGCTGTGGCACGTTTTTACATGTCTTCTCTTTTCTTCCTCTCCGAAAGAAGCCAACGAGCTTCAGCTCTGTGGCATTGCTCCGGTAGCATGTTGGCAGGCACATGAAGCAGATTCTTCAGTCACCCTTAAAGCCAACAATGAGATTTATTATCTCCATTGCTCTTAGGGAAATTAGCCTAGGGAATTATTTATGATGTTTTGAAATGCTGTTGTCTTATCGAGTGATTGCTTGCTTACACCCAAACTCCCTCTTACCTTTGGTCACAGGGATTGCGTATTTAATGTGTGTTTTACCGGGGGCAATTAAAAGGGCACAAGCAAAACACAGTCACACTCTGAGCCGTTTATGGCATTTGATCCTTGTACAGCAGAAATTACCTCCTCCAGCTCACCTTCTCTCTCAACATTGTATCTGGGAAGAGAGATAAATTCACAGTTAATAAAGATAAGACTGGAAAACTCCCTTTGTGAGCTTGTGAACAGCTCACCAGTTGCAGTTTGGTTTCTAACAGCAGGATGCAGCAGTATCTCATAATTCATGGACCAAAAGGAGCCACTCTTGAGGCAATATGAACTGGGACGTCTGACTACCTGGATTTGGCTGTACTGGACAGAAAGCTTTAAGGGGTTAAAGTCCTCTGTGTTAGCATACTATTGATAACGTCCTGTCATTTCCCATGACATGCACTTGCAGCCTTTTTGTGATTCTTCAGCTTTTCTGCGTGTAATGGTGCTCTTGGCAGGGAAGACTCTGGGCACATTGCTTATCCAAGCATCCAAGAGGGTGTTCAGATGGAGCGGTGACTCTTGCCCTTCTGTCTCTTACATTATTTATATTTGTATTATCATTAATTAATGATTTATGGAACCCATTTTGCAAGCCACAAACCCATTTATGGCAGTGTAAAGCAGCGTGTGTGTAAAATGCGCACACAGCTACATCCGCACACAGGTGCTTCCGCTGTGCAGAGAGGCAGTCACGTCCGAGATGCAAAATGTCCTTAGTTTCAAACGCATACAAAAACTATTTAGACAGAAAGGAGAGCATTCTGCATCCCAAGGAGTCAGAGAAGGATCATGAATTAGTAGAATTTAATTAATCTGCATTGTATTTAAACATCATCTTTCTCTCACAGAAGCAGTACTGTGCCTGTTACAGGGTTTGACTCAGACTCTACTCAGCAAAATGGCATAACATGATGTGGATATTCCCCCTGCAGGGAATTTCATCTCCAGTACCTGGCCAGGATGTCAAGCGGGTTGTTTCGTCATGGTAATGGAGATACTTGTGCAAGATACAGTGCTTTGTTAATATGAAATTAGACACCCACAGTTAAACAGATAACTTAGGGTATCAAACCACACATCTAGAGGTTCCCAAAGGGCTTGTTTTCCCATGATTCCTGCACTGTGTGCAATACCTCTTGTGGTGTTTCTCTCCTTTCATCCTAAATCACACTTAAGGTTCTTTTTTTCAGGAGCTCTTCTTGAACTTCCACTCTCTTTTAATCATAACTCATAGCTGGTTGGATATGTTGAATCTCACTTTTTAAAGTTTTTGTGTAGTACGTGTCACTGTCACATGACAGCCTTAAACAAAGCTAACTTAAAAATCCAGCTGATGCCAGAAAACATGTGGTGTGAGAGAGACTGAAGGGGCCATTGTGGTTACTTGTTCGTCATACAAACAGGTTGTATCCCCGTCATTTTAGAGTTGGACAAAATGTACCGATCAGTTTTTTCACCACAAACATAAACAGTAGCTCTGAGATCTTCGTGTGCCAGGGTGTAAGGATAAACATCCTCGCCTGTATCTAAACCTACATCTTCCTCTCTGGATCAGATAGTGCAGTGACAATGCGTGTGGGGTTTCTGTTTGTTTATTTTTATTGTGTGGTGTTGGAGCACTCTACGGAGTTGGCTTATGATGGAATATCTCGGTCACTGGCATATCACATGCAGGTTACATCAGTGCAGCTGAAAGCTCTCTCTGTAGCTATGCCACACAGGTTTACCTCCCTGCCCATAAAACCACATCCACCAGGGACCTCATCAATGCAAATACACTCAAGAGCAGCTAATGAGGATTTTAATTTAGCTTTAAATGCCTTTGGTGCTCAGTAGGCCTTTACGGCACCAGGCAGGGAAATCTCCAAAGCTCTGGCGGCTTTCACCATAAATGTCACTGCATCGTATTTATTATTTGTTTTAGCTGCATTTCTAATGACCAGAAAGCTCATTTCTCAGATTACACCGATGCTGTGTGTTACTTACTAGCACCTTGGTTTGTTTAAACTACAGGGCAAAATGCAGGAGCTAGCCAGGAATAATTTTCCCTTGTGGGACAGGATGTAGGAGTGGGGAGCCCTGACAAGCGTCTCCTGAACGATTCTGGGGATACCTGAAGACAGTCCTGCTTTTCCTGGAAGACAGGGTTTTATGGAGGCGTGGGCTGAGGTGTGACAGGTACCTGTGATCATCTGTCAGCATGGGTCATCGGGAAGACTTGCCCCGGAGTTACTTGATAAAAACGTTTCGCTGTAGGTAGCTGAGCCAGGCTTGTAAGATTATGGTTTGTCTTGCCAGTGGTTTATAACTGCCCAGACATTTGCAGGCAACGATTACTTATTAATGTCGTTGTTATATTGAGTGTCACCTTTTGGTCTAATTCCCTCAGCCCTACGTGAGTCATTATATACTTCAGAGCTGACTTCAACCTTTGTCGAAGCTTGTGTTTGCCAGACCCTATCAATGGGAGATTTATTGCCCTGAGGTGGTATTTTCCAGCCTTGGTCCAGGACTGGTATTTTTTTATGACAGGGTAAGGGCAGACTTTTCTTAGGCTCACAGTGCTGGCGCTTGTGTGAGGCTGAGGCACCTGTCTCAGGGTGTTACATGCTCCCATTACGAGGTGGTTGTGGTGCTACTCCTCTTTATTTCCCTCCTTCTCTCACACCCTTTCCAGAGTCCCCTTTGCATCACCTTTTCCAGCTGATCTCCTATACTTGGAGGGCCCAGAAATCCCAATTTTCCTTCACCTTTTCTCCATCTGCAGTCCTCACCTTCAACAACCTCTGCCTCTCCACCATTTTGCACAGTCCAAACATTCTGTAACCCAGTTTGTCCTGCATGGAAAAACTATATCTCATCATATTCTGGCAGCTCGCACAAGTTAATCTCAAAGTCACCAGCAGGCTATGTTGAAGGCTACGGTATCTTATGTGTGATCTATAACTTCTTTAGATCGGAGGAAGTAAAAGAAGATGTCCAAAGCTCTGTTATCCAGACACCAGGATGCTGCCAGTCCATAGGGCACGGTGTGTTGAGCATCGATTCAGTTTACCTTCATGTCCTGGGTGCTTTGCAAAGCAAAGGAGCCTTGTGGATTGCTGGGTTAATGGTTCTTAGTTTCCCCAACTAGCTTGGGATTTGTAGTGCCAGCTTCTAGGTGTACAGAGACCTGTGTTAGCGAATGTGATTCCTCTGTTGATTATGGCCGGCTGTGTTTGGTAGCTCTAGTGAGGTGTCTTTCAGATCTTAACTCAGTGCCTGGCTGTTGCTGTCAAAAATGCACCTTCTTTTCGGTTTTGTAGCCAGCCTTAGCAGGCCAAGGATTAACCTATCCCTTTGAATAAGCTTTTTGTGCAGACAGAATGAGGTGAAAATCCTCCTTCTGGCTTTTTTTAACGGGGTTTGCAACACTTCCCTTCCCCAAGTGACAAGACTTGGTGTCAAGCAAACATGAGAAACATCCTTCCATGTGTCTGTATTGAGATACTGACTGTTAGAAGCCCACTAACAAGAGCCTGTGCTCAGAATCACAGCTTTCTCATCCGATTAATGCCTGGCTCCTGCATCTGAGACATTTTACTATGTGACAGCTGTTCTGTGGCCTATATACAAAATGAATCAGAAATCTCTATTTGATCATTACAGAGCTCACAATTGCATCAGAGATTCCACCCGCACAGTCTGACAGCCTGGAAGGAGATGCTGTAGATCTGGAGTCAGATGAATTCCTCTTGCAGTTTTGGAAACAGGCAGAGATGGAGAACCAGAGCCTTGGCAGAGAGAGCCTTCGCTTCCCAGGCGTGTATGTTCAGTTTGAAGCCTGAATTGAAAGCAAGTTTTTCCAGCCCTTTAAAACTTGGAGAAATCCCTACCTGTGTCCCACCTTCCACCATGAAATAGTTTCCTTCCCAACACCTGTTTCAGCCCAACACAGGAGCCTGTGTGTTGACCTGTCCAGAGAGACACTGTGGGCTGGCAGGAGCCACCTCGCAATTCCACAGCAGTTAACACCTCCGCTCTCAGTGAAAGCAGCTGTTTTGCTCCATGCCCCATAAAACCATGAACAAACTTTTACACGTTTGTGCTGAAACAAGGGATAGATATTGCTTATCCGCTTCCCTGCCACTCTGCAGCACACCCTGGCAATTATGGTCAGGTCTATCGTTATCAAGTGAGCAATAAGGAGGAGTGTGAATGGAGATAGGTGATGGGATGGGCCCTGGAAGCGCTGTGGCAACGAACAAGTTATTGCAGGTTTGCTGGCGCCGTCAAGTCTGTATCGGCTCGTTTCAATGGCCAGGCTGGAGCAGAGAGGCAGGCACCATGCTGCTACCGGGAAGGCGGCTGTGTGCTGAAGTCAGATGGCCTTCTCATCTGCATGCAGGGATGAGTAAACAGCATACAATGTGCACATTGATTTGCAGCCCTCCCTGTCGCCTGCCCTCGTTTATAGTGGGGAGGTGAACTTTCACCTTTTGTTTGTTTGCTGTGTATCCATTTTTTATTTTAGCTGTCAAAACCCAAAGCAAGCCAAGAGTTGATCAGCCAGTGTTGTAGTCTTCCCTCCTCAGGGTCTGCATGTCCGCCCCGAAGTCTTTCACAAGACCATATCCAGCCAGTTCGGGAGTGTCAGGCTATGTGCTGCTCTTAACTGGGTCTGCAGGAACCACAGAGAGATGAGAAACGTGGGCACTTAGTCTGTCAAGGGGGTTTTTGCACATGTTGTGAGACCAAGATGTACAGAAAGTAATTGACAGAGCTGGAAGCAGAGTTATAGTCTCTGGTCTTGGGAGAATGTATTTAGGGATTGAGGGACAGCAGATGACTGAATTCTCTGTTTCTTTGAAAACCTTTTCTTGCAAAAGTAATCTCTTCTAGATTAAAAAGCCACACTGCTTAAATTTTTAATGCTATTTAAGGCTGTCGACGGTTTACGTTTTCAGGGACCATCTTTTAATACAGTCAACTGATCTATGTTTGTTTATTGAGAACATTGAAAGGAAGAAGGAATTGTCCTTAGAAAAGAAGGATCTTCTAGCAGTAATGAGGTGAGAGATGCTTAGGTTGTGGGGCCATCTTGATGTGATCCAAAACCTTAGAAATGCAAAACTTTCTTGTGAAGCCTGGGTAAGTTTAACTCTGAATTTGATCCGTGGAGTTGATCCAGGTTTATTACCCAGACTTCATCCACGGAGTATTGCTGTGTGGCAGTGCTGTAAAAGGTAGACATGACAGATGATTCCAAAGGAAAAGAAATGCTTAACTTGGAAATAAATTGCCCTCCCCTTTGTTATAGGAAGTGCTTTACTAAATGGTGCTGCTAAGTCTGTGTTCCGATTTCTCTGTGGACTTTGGATAATCTCTGTTCTCAGGTATTCTGAATAGATCTGGCTAGCCAGTTCTGACAGTCATCAGTAACTAGCAATGCTCCATTAGCTAATTGCTCAGTGACAGTGACCTTTCTGAGTAAGTCCACATGACAGCCACATAAATGCCACCTTAATGCTTCCTGATTAACTTTATAAGCCACTTGCTGTATAACTTCAGTCCTCAAGTAATAGCACCTTTGGCTTCTTATGACTTTGTGTGTCGCAGCTGGTCCAGCAGTCAGGCTTGGCTTGTTTGGACTCAACAGGTGATGTCAGCCTCCTTTACAAAGAATACTTGAGTTGCTTCAGGAAAGCCAATCAACACTACAGTGATCATTGCTCCAGCAATGCCATGGTGTGTTCTTTAACCTTGCAAAGGAACACCCCAACAGGAGGCTGTTAGATGTGTAGATAAGAGATAAAAAAATGGTGAGCAGGAGAGGAAACACACGATGGACAGATTTGTGTTGACCTGTATGGTGTGGCTTTGCTGGCGAGGAAGAGGTTGCCTGAGGAAAGAGTTGCCTGAGGAAGGTGGCTGACAGTATGGGAACCATGTTTCTGCCTTTGTTGCACTTACAGCCAAGCGCCTGTTCTTGACAATGAAGTGTAGAGGCAGGTGTTGCGATGGAAGGGCTCTCACTGGCTGCAGGTTCTAATGTAATAAACCCAGGCCTAGTTGAGAAGGGTAGTTGATGTTCCAGGTCTTCTGAGAGTTCCCCTTTTCTTTAAGCCATTATGTTTCCCTTTTGACAGCATCTAGAATAGCCCCCCGATAGTTTTCATGTCTTAAGATTTTTAATTTTGTTATGTCTGGGACTTTACTTAAGGACATTGCCAGCTGATTTGTGCCTCGACTGAATGTGCAGGCTGTGCATAACTGATCTCTGAGATTTGATACCATCTGGTCCTGTAGTTTAGTTAAAGACATGGGGCAGTGTTGTGGATGCAACCCACCAGCTCTAGGAGGGAGGTTAAGCACCATTTCGTGCCAAGCCCTTTGCTTCTGAGCTGAAGATAACTAGGAGGTGAAATAACTGGAGCCAGTCTGGATGGAGATCAGAACGATGACTTATGTGGGTTTGGCCCATAAAAATTGATGATAGCCTTAGGTACTGCCTAGAGTGCTGTGGCTATCTCGTCTGGGATCTTCAAGGTTCTGTCTTTTGTAGGATACAGACACAGGTACAAGCGGTTGTGTTGCACAAGTCCTTGATAATCCCAGGTTGATGCAGAGGATTTATGCTGGCTGTTGGCTTTGCTTTTGTATCAGTGGAGATTTCAGCAGAGGCAAGAGAAAAATGAACACTGATAGTCTTAGCAGTAGAAAAATCTAGTTTCTTATGTCACGCTGCGGTAGTTGTCACCTGGGTTCTGATGTCATGTTCATTGCTTACAACATCCAAAATATTCACCTTTTGGGTGGCGAAGCTCAATAAAGGATTAAGCACACAGGATGTAAAGCCCAGTGAAAGTTCAGCTTCAGCAAGCAGTGAATTAAAATGAACTTAGGAGGAAAGGAGAGGCTCAACAAGACGTTTGTTGGGGAAAAAGAGGGTGGTTTAACTGAGCATTTTCCCTGCTGTTTCTCTTTTGCGGTCTTTCACTTCTGCTGTTTTTCAGGACCCCTCTCTAGTCCAGTCTTGTTCAAGCTCCTGCAAAGAGCAGTTTTTTCTGCCCAGCATAAAGCATGGTTGAAGTCCTGACAACCAGATTTTTAAGACTGCTTAATTAGATGTTTCCTTCTCACCCTAGGGCAGAGATGGCTGGTGCCATTGTAGAGGCTAGTTGGGAGTAAATGTCATCTCGTCACAAGGGGAGTATTGTGATCGTGGTAGGCTTTTTCGAATTTTTGCTTGTGTCTTATGTCAGACATTTGCATAAAACAGAGGTTGCATCAATAGATTGTCTGTGCCTGTGTTTTGGGACGTAGTTGTGCAGTGTTGCTCCACACTCGCCACTCAGAGTTGTTTTATACTTGGTGATGGTTGATTTATGGTGAAGCATATAATGGTATAACCAAGAGCAGTGTTGGCTCTGGGATATAAGCCTGGTGCTGTTCTCTCTGAAGTTAGTGATAATAATCCTGATGACTGGTTGAAAAAACAGTGCATCTGTTCTACGCCCCCAGGCCTGTTCCTTCTAGCACAATTTTTGCAGATTTCAGTGCAGCGAAAATTGTGATCTCTGTCTCGTTGCCTTTTTTTCCTCATGGATTCTTTTTTACTTCCTATGCCTGATTTCTTCCATTGCTCAGAACCAGAAATGGTTGTGCTAGTAAAACATCTGCTTGTGGAATGTATGGACTATTCTTGCAGTTCTTGTTCTTTTGATGTATTCTTTGAATCCATTATGTCTTCCTCTGAGCCTGAGAAGATCTGAAAAGACAAGTAGTGAACGGGTAAATATTTTAGCACGCTTGAGACCAGTCTTTTCATGTTCTCAGTATCGTTGTATCATTTTCCTGTAGATAATGCAGCGTTTTCAGTGCTCAAAAGGATCTGAACTCTATAATACCAGCTCAGATTTTGGATGACGAACATGTGGAACTCTGTCCCTGAGCTTGTTTGAAAGTCTGCTCCTGAATTCTGGCCTGAAGAGTTTGTCAGCTATTTCATGGTGGCACACCTGGACTTCTGCAGTGTCCTGAAACACTTCTGAAGGATGTAATACGAATGAAATGAGTAAGCTTTTCAGTTGAAAGCTAGTAGATAAACCTGTAAATGACCTAGAGAAATAAATGGGCTGTATTCTTCTTTCTAGACATTTTTAAATATCTGTGTAGAGTAACTTAACAAGAACATAAATAAGATACAAATGACAGGAATGTGAATCCATAATTTTTTTTGCATTTCACAAGTTTACGCTTTGCTGGTTTTCTGGATGTCTTTTCTGCCCCTGTACTTAGCAGTGCTGATTTGAATAGCACAGTGATCCTGATTATTTCCACTGTTCTTAAGTTGCAGCTGTCGACAGAGGGATCCGTATGTGTCGAGTCTATACTTACCTTTGGAAAGCTCACTGTGAACTGCAGCTGCCAGCTGTCCGCACAAACTTTGGGTAAGTGTGGGAAATGTCTCTTCACTGTCTTAAACCACGCTACAATAATAAGTTATTACAATAGCAACTTGAAGGTGTAAGTAAGATCAAGTCCCTGTCATGTAGCCAGAATGAGTGACAGCCTCAAATATGAAATTATGTTTTAAAAAGACAAAAGTAAGATTCCTGCTGCCATTTCACAGGTAGGAAGGTTGAGAAACCATCAGTTATGTGCTCCACATCACATAGGTTTTGTGACAGAACTGAAGTTATTCTCTATGTCCAGTTTAAGGCCTTAATGTCATGGGTTATTCCTTCTTGAAACTGCCAGTGTCTTGGCATCCCACTCCAGCTCAGCACAGGCTGTCTCTTGTGTGACTTTCTGACAGAATACTGCGTGCTGCTTTCAAAAGCGTGCTGGGCTTGAAGCTTTTGGAACCACATCCCTCCTGGAGGCTGGCGGTGTCAGCTCTGCTGTCTCCTACCAGCGCTGCCCGAGAGGTGGTGCAAAGGGATATAAACAGGGTGTAACTGATCTGAAGTGAAGACGCGCTTGTGCAATGTAAGTGGTGAGGCCAGAAGAAAACAAGGGAAGAATAGGGCTGGAGTTAAATGTTCTCATTCAGTTGTGTCTCCTACTCCCCACCTTTCTTCTGTCCCCGCTGGTGGTACCTTCAAGGCAGCTACCTCCAATCGGAATTCATTTCCTGGGATGTAATGGACACATCGGTTCATGACAGAATTTTTCCCCAGGCAGAAAATCTTTTGTAGGAAAGGTGGAATTTTAAGAGTTCTGGACTGAAGAAAAGAGAAAGAAAAAAAAGCAAAAAAAATATCCCCCCTGAGTTCCTGAGAAAGGGAAGTCTGGTCAGAGAAGGCCCACTAGGCTGGGAGATGCTTCATGTGCTTCTGCAGTCGGATTTCCTGAGTCTGTGGCAGATGTGACATTGAATTACATTTTTCTTTATATTTGTATACCAAAAATAAACACTGCCTAAGTCATTCAGTGTCTTCTTGATGGTTTAGAAGCAGTCAGGATGACAGCAGCTACTGGTCAGAATTGTCAGAATCCAGCCTCATTATCACAGCTCATGGTACTTGACCTGGAGACCTGGCCAGGAGGAGACATTCAGTGGGGTGCCAGATTCCTTTGGAATTAAGATCTTGCATACAGGATTTATGCTTCCCAGAAAGATGCTCTTCCTGCTCATAGATATTATCAGGGTAATACTGTTACTAAGGTAAAGCCATTGATGTGGTAGGCACTGCCCATTCGCTCCTCCAAAGGCTTTAAAGAGTGATGAGGATTACAGAGGATGTTCCTTCATTTGTGAGAGGGGGTTCAAATGAGTAAGTGGGCGTATCGTTGTTAGTACTATAAAATGATGTTCAGTGTGCTTATCTGCACTTGCTTATCTGCAGTTTTAACGATGTAGACGCATATTTTCATGCTAAATGTGAGCTGAAGATTTAACAAACTTTTGAACTGGACTTTTAAGTAGCTCTGTGTTCCCTACTATTTAGTAGCCAAGGGCAGGTAAGAAAGGAATGCATTTTAAAAGTAAGTGGCAGCAATACCCCAACTGAGTTATAAACTAAATGGGAAGTTTAATCCTTGCAAACTCTACAGGTAGGAGTTTGAGAAATGCACGGAATACTCAGTTCCATAGGCAGATTTGGGGTAAGTGTTAAGACACAGATTTTAACAGGTATTTAGATAGCTCATTGTTGCTGGATTCAGTGGAAGGGATACATCTAGCTTTAAATTGGAAGGGGGAAGATTTAGATTAGACATCAGGAAAAAATTCTTCATGATGAGGGTAAGGAGGCCCTGGCCCAGGTTGCCCAGAGCAGTGGGGGCTGCCCCATCCCTGGAGGTGTTCAAGGCCAGGTTGAATGGCGCTTGGAGCAACCTGCTGCAGTGGGTCGTGTCCCTGCCCATAGCAGGGGGTGGAACTGAATGGGCTTTGAGGTCCCTTCTATCCCAAACTATTCTGTGATTCCAGGATCTGGAAATTTTTGAAAACCTTGTGGACTAATCGCTTCTTGTGTTCAGCTTCACTGCCCATCACATGATGTTTGTGTCCAGAGAGCGGTTGGTTCTCTGTTACTGGGACAGCCCCTCAAGGATGCCAAGAACTTTGGCTTTTGGTCCACCGTAAGTGCCTGCCTTCCTTCCTTGCCTTCTTGATGTCTTCTGTTTGTCCATCTCATCTTGCTAAATCTAATCAAGACTTGACAGATCATGTTGGTACATCTTTCTTCCAAACTCTTGGCCCGTTTTTTTCCCATTGAAATCAAATTTGTTACCAAGTTTTCAGTTCAAACTATAGCTTATCCTTCAGACATACTAAATCCTCTAAATCAGGAGTGAAATGTTTGAAAACACTTGCAGGCAGGCAGAATGGATGGGTGTCACAAAACCGTAAGGCCTTCATACATAAACTTTTATTGAGGTCTTCAGATCTATTCAGATTTAATTGGATCTCATATTTTTGAGAGTCCTGAATATTTCTTCAGGGGAATTCTTAGTTTTCTATGCAGGCTTGATTTTCGGTAATGCAAAAAGAAGCTAAAAATAAATCGGTTTAAAAATATTGGCATATCTAGATTTTTACCAGTCCTCCATAAAAAGCAGAGGATTTGGCCTAAAGACTATATACAAAGAAGATAAATCTCGTGTCACTGCACGGCTCATAAAAAAATATTTTTAGCCAAGCATACAAATACCTGCCTTTTTATTTGTTATGGGTTTGTTTTGCTTTGTTTTTTTACATCAAAAAATAAACTATAGAAAGAGCATGGGAAGCAATAAATCTGGGTGTGTCATTGGTAAGTGCTTGAACGAGTTCCCTTTGCATAGTGGTAGGAAATTCCTCTGGGAACATATATTTTTATATGCATGCTAGAGGCCTAAAAATGTTGCTAGAGTTAACCATCGTGTTAGAAAAGAGGAAAAGGGGTTTCCGGTTTGTTTTATTGTTCTGTTTTGGAATGGAGGATTATGATCTGAGTGGGAAAAAGGAATAAAAAATGAAAAGTCACCGAAAATAAGCCAAATTAGACTGAGCCTGGTGAAACTCCTGAACTGTGAGACTGACCCATAGAGCAATTCATAGAATCATAGAATGGCTAGGTTGGAAAAGACCTTTGAGGCCACCAAGTCCAACCGTAGCTGTCCACTACATAGAATCAAAGAATCGCTAGGATAGAAAATACCTTACATTCCTCTGGAAATGGTTGATAGTCTTCCCCCTTGCTTCAGCCAGATTTATGTCAGACCCAGGAGTCCTGAAGGGAGGTTGGTGGCTGCTTTCTCTCTGGGGCAGGCAGGAGATGATGCGGTTGTGCAAGGGTTTGGTATCTGGGGGGTTGTGCCCTGGGGGTTGAAGTGGGATCCAGACCTTCAGTGAGATAATGGCAATGTTTAGCACTTCCCGTGCCCGGCTTTCAGCGTGTTCACAGAGGTAAATGTACAAGCGATGCAGTTTCCCCAGTCCTGAGCAGGGGCACAAAGTCTGTGAAGAGCAAGGCCAGAAGCACTGTGCTACACTGACAGCAGTCAAGGCCTGGGTTCCAGCAGTTGGTCACTGGCTAAACTGGAGATCTCATGCAGTTCTTCAAGCCCTGCTGAGGAGCTCCAGCCGCAGGGCCGTGTGCCCTAGTGAACTCTGTGAAATCAGCCTCCCTTCTGGCTTTGTTACCAGTCGTGTGCGGTTCGGGTGGGATGCCCCTGACTTGTGTGTGCTGAAGTTCTTGTCCCCAGGGCCGTGTCTTTGAAGCACGACTGCTGGGATGGGATTTGGGCAAGGGGACAGGAGTTCCTCGCACCAGTTCTAGTGGAAAACAGGAAACGGGCAGGGTGGTGCCTCCTGTCCATGCCAAACTTGGAGCAAGCGGCTCCTTTATTCACACGATTGCTAAGCTTGCCTTTGATATTTACGTCCCCTTGAGATGGCGCAGCGTTACGAGGTTCCATTTGGAAAGAAGCATATTGAGGGGTTGAATACGCATATCCACACACGTGTGCCATACGCCTGCACTGACAGACACAACACACGCTGAAGTCAGGAGGCATGGCTGGTCTGCCGTACCTGTGAAACACGGCTCTTTGTCGAACCTTGGATGAATGGAAGGCTGTTTGAAAGAGAATATCTTCCTCGTATATAAAAGCCTAATCACGGGCAGATCAAGAGAGCCTTTTTACTTGTGTTTTCTGATCAGAACATACCACAAAGTCTGTTTGCTTATCTCTTAAACCTCTGCTGTCCAAACAGAATGTATGGTATCTTTGCAATTGAAGTCCTCGGCTCGTGCCTTCAGAGAAAGCTCATGCACGTTTAGGAACTCATGGTGCTGTTCTGCCACAGTCCATCAGCTGAGAGGGACGGAGCCACCCATGTGCTCAGATTTGGCCCTGGCTCCCTTAGTCAGCACTGTCATGCAGGCTGGAGGCTACAGGTGTGCAGCAGCCCAGGTCCATTAACTCATCATCAAATAAAATGTAAGCAAATGACATAATAGGAGACTTCTGTAACTTCAGATATAGCAGGGAACAATCAGATCAGAAAGAAGAAGAAAGTCACTGACTTCACTGAGGATGGACATGGTGTTTGTTTTAGCTCAATGTCATGTGTGGAGTAGGTTCTTTCTAATTGTGTGCCGAGAAGGCTTCTTTCTGCATGTTCTGGCAACCAACCTGCTTTTCAAGAAACTGGGCTGGAATGGACTAGCTTTTTTGTTATGAAATGGAAAGGATAGATCTGCGTGTTTGAGTGAAGAAGAGGCAAGTCTTTACTTAATTACCTTTCAGTTGAACACATCATATCCGTATCGTGTATAAACAGCATGAAGAGTTAAGCCACTGTAGTCCTTCTCCTTCTTCAGTTTGACTGAGTGATGACTGTGATGACTCCCCTCAAACAAACACTTCTCCCCCCATCACTCCTGCGCAGAGATTCTTCTTATTCCCTTTCTTCTTATGCCAAGATGTGTGTGTAAATTGGATGAGCACTGAGTACAATAAGAGACGGAGCAAAAATGAGACCCTAATTAATAGTTCTATAACTAAGGGAATGATTGAAGAATAATTTGGGGAATCACAAGAATTTCAATCTGTTACTTGTCTGCGATGGTGCTTGTAGTTGTATTTTAGAATAATGCCAGCTGTCCTTCCTTCTTTTAATAATAGTTCATTGCTTTCCTGTTGTGGGGCCATATTTGAACAAACATTAACCAGATCAAAGCTTAACGGATAGTTGCGATGGCTGTGATTCAGCGCCGCGTTTCACTGGGACTTCAATGGGACATACTTTGACTTCAGCAAGACACAAGTGTTGCTTCAACCAGAGATAGGAGGAATGACTGTATGACTTGATGGGGGGTGCGGTGTGCTTAAAAATCAAAGGCACAACTAGTTCCTGTTCTAAAGAACGGGAATTGCATGTTCTTCCTGCAAGGCATTGCTACGGACTAAGCACCCCTTGATCCAGGCCATACCTATCACGCAGTGTTTCAATAGCTGGAAGTGCCAGAGCCAAAAGAGGTTTTGGAACCATGGGACTCCAGTCAACGGGAAGAAGGACAGAGGAATAATACAAAGGAAGAGTGGGAATGTGCCCATGAACCAGGGTCTTGGACCTGATACTCAGCAGAATAGCCAAGACCCAGCTGTTCCCAGAAGCTGTCTCTAGACAGTGCTATACAGCAGGTGCTAGAGAAATTGTTTAAGGTATAGGAAGAGTACAGAAAATCCCCACCCCTGGTATCCCCTCCCATGGTACAGGCACTTGGGTGGTGGGCAGCAGTGGCCAGGGGACTTGCTGAGCTGGACGCTGCTTTTGGACCACACTGTCTGTTTCGTGCCAAGAACACGGCAATCTGTCCCTTCAGACTGGGAGGATTTAGTCCTGTGGCTGCACTGGTTTCATAAGAGAGAAAGTTTCACTGTTTAGCAGGACATAAGGAGAAGAAACTGAAATTATTTGTGGTGAAATCCCCCTGTTGATACCTTCCTTTTGATGGCAGAAGATCTTAAAATACAATTTTCTTGTCTCATCCAGGCCATTAAAGTGTAATAAATCGTGGCAGCTTCAAGGTTTTAAGGTCTTTTTTTTTTTTTTACTTTTAGTGGATGGGCTTGCACAGCCTTGGAAACACTTGGAATTCCCCTTGGTGATTATATGCGAGTTATTTATAGTAAATCCTTATTCTGATGGCAGAGTCTACCTCACAGCTTGAGAACTGCTGCTTTGAAGGTGGGAGCGTAGGCTCATTTAGCAGTTTTACTCACTGTGTTTGCCATTTCATGTTTCTGTGTTTTCAGCCGCTGTCATGAGTGAGCAGAAGCATTTGTGGGCACGTTGCCACTGTTGCACAAGGCAGGCAAGCTTTGCTTTAAGCACTCCCTCTGGACCCGCTTTTCGAATTGAACAGCATTATCATCAGTATAACAATAAGTGTTTTGCTTGTGATGGGCAGACTGGATGGGTACATGGAGAAAATGGAGACATCAGGGGAGGAGAGGGAGGGGAATTTAATTTCCTTTACCCTGACATTGATGTTGTTGTAAAGTCTCTAAAATGGCACCTTCTGGCTCCGAATCCAGCAGCCACAGTGACATGTCTTGCTTTGTCCAGACTGGTTTTCTTGTCCAGTTAAGCAGGAGAGTCTCATGCCTTTAAAGCTTGCTGGCTCCCAGGAGGAAAATGCCAAACTTGTCAGAGAAAACAAACAGTGGCTCTCCTAGCCTGTGTGTGTTCCGATTAACGAATCTATTAGGCTATAAAACCTGGGACCCTCTTTCCCGGAGAAAGAGCACACTTTAGGAAGCTGTTGACAGTTCCTAAGTCTGAGCCCTCGCACAGGGCTGGAGACCTATCAGCAGCTTGGAGGGAGGCAGCCAGGGCCTGTTTGTTCCAGGAGGTCTCAGAGAAGTGTTTGACGCTCAGTAAATGCCAGATGCACTGCTTTAATCTGTAATGTGGGAGGCCAGAGGGAGAAAAAAAAAGAGGAGCTGCAGCACAGCTGAGTGGTTTTGTTCTTCTGGTGTAATCAAAGCGTGTTTGGAGGAATGTTACCTTGGGCCTGGATGTTGTTGGCTTCCACAGACTGAGCAGGGCCCGGTTTAACAGTAGGTTTCTCAGTGTATTTGCTCTGTCACTGCAGCAAGTGACCAGAGTATTGCAGCTGATGGCATTCCATGCTTTTGGTCGGAAGAGAAGCAGTTGCCAAGGTTGGATTTAGCAAGTGCATTAGCTTCCCAAGGAGATGCAAAACCCCGACACTGACATTTGAGGATGTACAAAACCTATTTTACAAGAACAGAAGTGTTAAGCCCTGCATTCTTGGCATGTTCCAGTGAAAGCAATTCTATTCCTTGCCTTTCCTCCCGCTGCGCATTTCATAGCTGCTGTTGCTTGTGAGGGGTGCAGCATTTTTCTCTGGCACTATAGTATTTGTCAATCAAAAAATGCAAACAATGACTGCATTCCTTCATACGCTGCTCAGCGTTTTTTCACATTCAGAGAATCATAGAATCATTAAGTGATTTGGGCTGGAAGGGACCTTAAAACCCATCCAGTTCCAACCCCACTGGATCAGGTTGCTCCGAACCTCATCCAGCCTGGTCTTCAACACCTCCAGGGATGGGGCAGCCACCACTGCTCTGGGCAACCTGGGCCAGGGCCTCCCACCATCACAGGAAAACATTTCTTCAGAATTCAGAACGTTGTGAATATTTCAGTAAGCTTCAGTTTCATGTGGCACCTGATGCTTTGTCTGACGCAGAGCAGAGGAGGTTTCAGAGCAGCAGGGTCTTGTTGCAGAGTTCTCACAGTCAGCCGTGCTCAGGTCTTTGAGCTGTCCCGCAATGCAGCTAGCAAGGCTGGTAAAACCAGTGGTCTCCAACCCATCTTGTGAGTCATCCCACATTTTGTAATTAGTAATTGAGGTAACGAATATGTGTTTGTGAATAACTATGAATGTATTGGATAGTTACCGATACGTGTCTCAGCATGTTTTAGACAAATTGCTGCAGTGAAATGAACCTATTTCTTCCTTTGCCAGACTTGGGGAAGTTGGGAAGCAGCCTTTGTGATTGGAGCCTGGTCACATCTCTCATTCGGTCCCTCCTGCTCCTTTGGCCCAGGTGGTCTCTGTGGTTGTGAGGCCAAGTGTTCTGTGGCAAGTGGCTTCAACCCTCACTGTAGCCCAAGCCGTTAGGTCAGTCCTGGGAGACCTCAGAGCAGAAACGCTGTGGCATGTTTAGATTTGCTGGATGGGATCTCTGTGTCTCCCTAACACAAGACCTGTTGTGAATCACAGCAGGACGTTCTCTTAAAGAGCCGAGCAGAATGCTGCTGACAGTGTCACAGCAACGCTAATCCGACAGCACATTGGTCACGGCTCCTTGGGTTACCGGCCGGCTCTCTGGCAGAGCAGGGCCCTTACTGTGGGAATGAGGGACCTCGTGCTGTAGGGACACAGTCAGGGCATTAGGAGGAAGAAAATCTATCCTGTTCTCATCACTTCCTGAAGGGAATGTGTCAGAATGACGCACGTACTCTTGGCTTTATTTGATGAGGGGGCTGGAGGGGGATCGAGAAAGGAATGAGTTGGTCTCGAGGGATACATGGTTTGGCTTCACAGGGTCACGACGCTCTGAATGTTCATTTTGAATTACTGAAACTGAAGGAGTGGAGAGCAGTCCTTGCTGGATACGCATTTGCCATCGTCGTGACTCAGGAGGGTTCTTGTGGATATTTTAGACAGGCCATGGATTATGGTGGCCTTCGTGATAGCTTTTCTCAGCCTCATAAACAGACCTCAGGAATGAAATGGGAGTATCCAAGTGACGGTGGCGCATGCTGTGACTGAGTTCACTCTCCCAGGATGCTCCTGATAGGATGAATCATGGGAGAAAGGACATTGGGAGTAAAAGCATCCCTTAACACATTTTCAGTGCTGCCCTCAATTTCAGGTTAAATTGCAGCACTTCATTGCAGTGCACGCCACTGATTAATACTGATAGAAGAAATGGAGCTTTAATCTTTCGATGAGATCCTCACGTTCTCTGGTTTCCCTTGCTCCTGAGGAAAGATACCCATGAATATTTTTGGGAAATGGGGGATTTAATGATTAGAAAACATTGGGTTTAGCCTGGTTCAGTGCCAGCAAAACTGCCAACAGGCTGTGCCACCCCTTTGGATGAACTTCTGTGGCAGGACAGGAGGCAAACCTGGCATGGTGTCATCAGGGACAGCCCCAAAAGCTTTTTGGTTTGTAGGAACATATATAGATTCAGTGCGTGTTTAGTTTCCTGGGGAGAGTGCGTCTATGAAATGTCCCTGTGTTTGTCCATTCCAGTGTGACAAACAGACGTGAGACTGTCAGCGGCGACAAGGCAAGAGTGATCCATACTGACCAGAGCTGAGTCACTCATTGGCCAAAACCTCTTCTGTTCTATTCTTTTTCTTGCGCAGAATACAGGTTTGGGTCAGAGAAGCTTCTATCTCGTAGAGGGGTGCTGAAACACTTTGGTTAAAGCAGATACAGTATGCTCTGCTTCCAGTTTTTTAAAACAGTCGAAGAAGTTGGACACTGGGAGAAAACAGCAGTTTGGTCATTTTATTTCAGATGAGAAACTTAGAAATTAACTTCATTGTAATTTTAAAAGTTTTTTTTTCCTTAGATCAAATTAAATCTTTTGTTCAAGGCTAAGATGGTACTTGTTTCTGTTCATCAGTTCACTGAAAAAAGTCTGAAAAGAAATGATGTTTATTTTGGGTTGTCGCCTAACCAATCTCTCTGCCTTCGGTTTTCTGTAAGGCAAGCCAAATGCAAAATCGGGTATTTATGCATCTCAAGTTTTAACTTCTGTTTTAACCATCCATCAGATTAATGGACACCTCAGTGTAGTAACGTTTTTTATTCTTCAGATGTGGTGCTGTGTTTCTGTTCTCTGCTGCCTTGCGAGTAAGAGTTGTGTGGAGGAAGAAGAAAGTAATGAAATCAATGAGGTCTTGGATGTTGTTTGCAGAGTTGTTGAGCGATTCCCTAATGGAATGGAGAGCCTGGTTGAATGAAGATGTTAACCTTGGTACATACGTCCTGCTTGCCATTTGAGAAGTCAGTAAATGGTTTGCTTTAACTCCAGAATGAGGGTTTAGTCTGGGTGCTCGCTTCTCATAGTAAAACCTTATTGGAGAATGAATGGGATGGAGGCCATTGGTTTCCCAAAGAGAGGATTTATTTAGAGTGAGAAGGGAAGAACTGAGTCAAAATACAGGAGGCTCACATAATCAGCTCCCTTCTGCAGCCTCATCTGGTGGCTTAGCCTCTGATACCTTGTTTATTTTTCTTCATTACTGTTACTGTTCTTAGAATTCTCCCTGGATGCCCCATGACTTGAGCAGAAATGGTGCAGTGGAGGTTTAAGCTGATTGCAGGTGGGCTCTGCGGAAGCAGTGGAGCGATGTAAAACCAGCCTCATCCCTATGGGCTGTAGTTTGGGATTATTGTTTGACTATGTACCTTAATTAATTTTTGTGCTCCTTTCATCAGAAGCAGCTCCTGTGGGTATGTGCGTGTCACCTGGATGTTCAAGGTGTTGTTTGGGATGTTGTGCCCAAACGGGGATGTGGGGATCAACCCAGATTTATAGCGACTTGATCCCACTCCTCACTGCGTGTATGTGCTCCATTGTTGGTCTTGGTCAGTCATTTACTCTCACTGTGCCTCTGTGCCTGGATGAATTTTTCTTACTGCAGGGTATTTGGGAAGAGACAGTTCCTCCCTTCTCTGATGTACAGTATGTAGCACAACAGGTCTGCAGTTTCTACGGGTGCCTCTAGGTGCTACCACAATACAAACAATAATCAATCACTGGACAACACCTTCCAGGCTCTGCGTGAAACCAAACACAATAAAAAACTCTCCCCAGGGGCCAAATCTACCAGGCTATGTAAACGATTTTCTAGTGAAAGTGGTAGAAATCCCATCTCTTGGGGTGGTTAAAACTACACTGCAGAAAGCACTAGCAATCAGCGCATTAGGGAACAACCATATGTTGGCAGAAGGGTCAAACAAAGAGGACTTTATTATTCCGGACTGTATGTCCAGCACATATCACCGTGAGCAAAAACACAGGGACTTAATAGATCTCTTTCTGCTTCTGACTGCTGCTGTCCTCTGCTGTAGATTCACACAACCAAAAAAGAAAGTAAAGCCCGAGCCAAAATGGAATTTGTATTTTTAACCATCCAGAAACTTTAATCTCTTCCTAGATTAGTTTCAGGTATATATTTAGGCCAAATCCTGAACTCCCTTGCTCAGGTTTTTTGCTCCAGCAAACACCTAGGTAAAAGCATGCATTTGGAGAAATAGTAGTAAGTAATTATGAGGAGCTAATTGCATTAAATCAGAAATGAGGCATAATGCTTGAGTCCTGGGGAAGAGCTGCAGCTCAGTGCAGTGGGAAATGGTGGTATGTGCAGGTAGGAGAGGTTTCTATGGAACTCATAGGTAAACTGTAACTCTGCTCTTGATTCTCGTCTGTATTTCGTTTTCTTCAGTTCCCCTATTCAACAGAAGATAAATTTTCCATGTAGGTGAGCTCAGTCAAGAATGGAATGGAACATCCCAATGGAAGGAGGCAGGATTGATCTGTAGTCTATTTTCTGACCTTGCTCAGCAGGCTATGTGGGTGTTGCAAAATTGCTCCATCCTGGATAGAAACAGTGGCTCCTGACTTCCAAGACGATGCTAATCCCAACAACAGGCATTTTTTCAAGCTAGCCCTGCAGGTGGCACAGTGAGCCTTGTGTTTCCAAGCGTTGTTAGCAGTTGTTGTCTTCCCTTCCTATCATTTTACAGTGCAAAAGTAACTATGGTGGAAAAGGCTTTTATTATAGGAAAAAAAACAGTGTGATGTGCTGGCTACCAAAACATCATGTCTTCTCAGACTGTTTCCCTGGCTCTGCTTTAGATGGGAACAGAGAAACCAGATCATTTTCTTTTCACTGCATCAAGACATTTCAGATGCTCTTCCACTACTTCCAAGCTAAAATTGAGAGAAAATGTGCAGCCAGCCTCCTAAAACTCAAGATAATTCTTGTAAGTCTTGGTTGCGCACTCCCTATGTATTCTCTGTTAGGCAGGTCTTGTTATCAGAAAATCTTCTTAGAAGCCATGGGAGTCAAGTGGAACTGATGGGGAACTGTGAAAATGCTGCATAGAAATGGTCCTTGTAGCCTGCAGGGTTGCTAGAAATTCCTGCTTATTAGTCCTTGCTCTAACTTTGCTTCTCTTCATGGCCTTGGGCAAGTCACTTAACTTCTTAATCTCTGGCTCAGTTTCTTTGTGTGTAAAAGTAAGACAACTGTTACTATCACATACCTACCTGACAGGATTTTCTCCCCTAGTAATAATTAACATTTGGAAAATACTCTTTGACTATGTTTATTTTTATTACAATACTTCTAGATTACATTACAATATTGATGCTGTTGCAGATTTGAGCTCCTGTACACAATTACACTGGAAATGAAGTCATTTTTCTAATGAGATATAAACCAACTTGTGGTTGGTGTGGTTAAGCTGAGTTTAAAGCTCCTTTGCAGATGACAACAGTGTGAACGAGCTGAAGCCTTCCAGTGAATCCAGCCCCAGCATCCGTGACAAAATGAGCTGTATGTGCAGATTATTCATGATCTGATCTTAACTCTAGCAGAAAGTTCAGTGATTTGAAGTACTTGATAAGTAGGACTGAAGGTTTGAGGCTTCCTTTCCATTACCAGGAGGTGTAAAGTGCTCATCTTGAGTCTTGTCAGGTCGTGTCTTCATACATATTTATATCCAGGGTGCTCCTTGGTCCTACAGTACAAAAGTGCAGAACTGAACTGAGGGTTTCAGGCTACTGAATTGTTCTTTCTGTGCCTCTTGGTTGGTTGGCTGGCTGGTTGTTTTTTACCTCACTAGTTGACTCTAGTGAGAGTCGTCTAAAAATCATGTATGCTTTCCTCTTTATTTGAAGGGAAAGGAATCTGGGCTATCTGAACCACCCTACTGTTGCTCCAGCACCTAGTCAGCGTCTCTAGGTGAGTTCTTGAAGATTATCTGTGAAAGCTGTAAAGCCTTGTAATGCAAAGGACCCTGTATTTGTCCATCTCTGTGTTGGGAGGAGGTGGAGTGGGAAGACAATGCTTCCTTAAATAGCTTCTTCTCTACTTGCTGTGCTCTTTAGCACCAACACACATAGAGCCTGTGTAACTAATAACACGGAAAGTGTAAACTAAGCAGGAATCAAATGCAAAAAGGCAGAAAATCCAAAGGGACTCCTTTTAACCTGACCAAGAGGAAATTGTTGACAAAGTTCCAGGCTTGATTGAGCAAAACACAATCTTTTCCTTTTTTTATTCTTTTTTTTTGCTCATCTTGTCCCCCCTTGCCGCCCCCTGCTCCCCTGGAGAGAAGTCTGGATGTAACACTATTGCTAGGACTAGGCCCGTGATTAAGTTCTGTTTTTCAAAGGTGATCCCAGTGTGATTAAAACCAGGTGGCCCCCATGGTGTGCAGCAGGGGAGCCAGATGTGCTCTGCAACTGGATTGCCATTTCCTAGCCCAGCTGCAGACATTTGATTGTCCACTCACTCTGGGTATTACAGCTGTGACCTTCTCTCTTCCTTACCTCCCCCGTCTCCTGTCTCCTTCCCCCAGTGACATTTGAGAGGAGGGAAGTCCCTTTAGACTTGTTTGTCACTGTTACAACCATCCCTTTCTCCCTTCACCTCCCCGCTCCCAGCCTTGGTTCCATACTTCCATTATTCACAGATGTTGGAGGGTAGGAGCTGACAGCATTGGCTTTTACCTCTCTCTTTCCTTTATTTGGATGGTTTTTTTCCTTTCTCCGTGTTCTGGCGTGTGTGCACCGACCCCAAAGCACTCCCAAGTCAACTGGCAGCGTCTGAATCCACTTAAAGGTGAAGGGATAAAGCAATTTTCTTCAAGATGTGGCATAAACTGTTTAGTTTTTGCTGTCTCCAAAGGGCTGTAATGAGAGGGTGGCCCTGTCCCGGAACAAGCCCTGTCTCACCCCGATCTATAAAATTTGGAATAGGTTACTCTTTTCCCACAGCGCTGGCCCGTCAGCCCTTTTTTGCTGAATTAGGGCTCTAATGCATGGATGGTGTCAATAATTGCCTAGTAAGCCATACTTAAAAAAGAGTCACAATCAATCGTCCCAACATTAGGATGTCATAATGCATCAGTCCTGCATTAGGAAGTTGTAATCCATCAATCTGACATCAGAAGGGACAGTGAATGGTGGGAGCTCAGTTCAGGCCAAGGGGAGGCTGGAATTGCTCCCTAGGGTTTACGTCAGCTCTGAACTTGATCTCAGAGGGTCATTTTGTTTTGTTTTCCCACCTATGCTTTGCAGTTTAATAGTGAATTCAATAAATATTGAATTATCTGGAAAGAGGAGGGCTGGTGATGCCAGTTTGAAGAGGCCTGGGATGACACAGAGTTTCGATGTGTCATCTCCTGTCTAGCAAAGTATCTTTGTTTTTTTTTATCTATACATTCTTCTCCTCCTGTGTTTCCCTCCTGACTGGTTTCTGCTTTCTCTGGAAATGCCTATTTGTGCTTGTTTGTAGATCACCCCTTGCTCTATTCCATTTTAAGATCCAGCTTCCCTAAATCGAACCTCAGGCTGGTTGCAGCTCCTCTCTATAGCTTTCTAGGTCTGTTTTAAACCTACAAAGCTCTGTCTTTCCTGTTCTGCAACAAGCTTCCTGTTTAGGGCAAAACTCACTCAGCTGAGTTGAATGTGGTTTCAGTTTTGTGGAACAAGTCAGAGGATAGCAGTTGGCACTCAAACTAAGGGCTAAGTTCAGGTCTGTGCAGATGAGGCTGAGGATTTGCGTTGGTACTTCTCATACATACAGGCCTCAGTTTCAAAAATATACCTCCAGCCTTATCTGTTACCTGAGCCCTCAGATGTATGATCCCAGCACAGGCAGAGTGTCTGCAAATCTCTCTCCGTAAACATTCACCGTCTCCGCCCTCACCAGGCATAATGGTTGAGGTAATTAATGTTTTAGACTTACAAGTTTTGGATGTTAGAGACAGCCTTCAGCCTGTGTTCTGAAAAAGAAAGAACAAGGAGTTACATGGAACAAGGCTTATCCAGGGGCTGTTAAAGGCAACTACAGAAATCAGCCATGGGCTGGTCAAGTCACTGCCTTCTTGGTGAGTCAGTGCTTGTTGGGAACTACCTGTGGAGGTGTTTCCCCATCTCTAGCTATATACTGGCTTTGTGTAGAGCGATTGCTGTGTGTCGATGATAAACTGAATAGTATTGATGGTAAGGTTTTTTAAAAAACAGGGACAGCTTTTAGCGTGCTGAGCTGGTTAAGGATCAACTCTGGACAGATTTTCAGAGCTGCTGTAAGCCATTTGAAAGATATCCGTTCCTTGAAATATGGCTGGGATTGGCAGAACAACCAGCAATAATAAGCTATTCCCAGTGCTTTTATCAGTGCAATTACCTTGCTTTCAGCCTTGCGTTGACGAAGGGCTCTCTGTCACCAGGACTGAAAACACGACTGCGCTTGGTTACAGTTGTTGGTAGCATCTGAGTGGTTGCTTGCCTGCAGCTGAGGGCAGGGTCTGGTGGTGTGGCTTAGAGAAGTCGATGGATGCTGGTGTTTCTTCTGTTCTTGTGCCTTCATCTTTCTATATCCTTTCTGAGTAAAAGACTGAGGTGCTTTCAAGAGAGAAATGCAGCAAGTTGTACTTCTGAAAGGACCTCACAGACAAGATCATAGTGTAAAGGATGAGACCTTGGGTCAGTTTTAGGTTTAGTCCCTGGCTTTGTCAGACTCTTCTAATCCTTTGAGGAGGATTTTGGCCACGCACGGTCCCGTGCTGGTAGTGACCACTGAAATCTCACTGCTCGGCTTTATTGGCTGAATTGTCTCTGATACCATGAGAACACCACTCTAGAGTGACCTTCGTAGTTGGTCTGGTTCTAATTATAATCCAAGTAGTTTCAAACATTCATTTAAATGTCGTCTTAATTGCAACCTAATTTCTTCAATTGTAGCCCATTCATCAGTTGTTAATCATTTTTTAATTGTGTGGAAAGTTTGAAGGGTTAGTAACAAGTCATTTGTTAGCTAGAGGTCATGGAAAGGGTTATAAAAATTGCTTGACTAATTTTAAATAATAAATTAACAAATGGATCTCTCAGATTTTAAGATATTTCAATATTTGTTCATGCAAAGCAAGTCTTACAAGTCAGGAAGAGTGGATTCTATTTCTTGTACAAATATGGATGTTGGACATGTTGTGCATGTGTTGCCCTTGCTTCTCAGGAAAACAATGAATGGCAAAATGAACATTTTTTAATGATGTTTTAATTTTAATTGGATGGAAATTACTAACAAAATTCTGAGTGTAATCTTCTAACGGCATGCACATTATATGGAAGAAACAAAGAAGGAAGAAAATCAGTGCCTTGAACAAGACTTAAAAATCAAACCTCTTGGCTGTTTCTAATAAGCCCAGCTGTGAGCAGGAGTCACTGGAGAAAAAAAGGATGTGAAGCTGAAATGAAACAGTCTTTAGGATCACGTTCGTCACTTCCTCGGGCTCTGGTCTTATATTTCAATTCCTTGCTCAGCTTTGTCTCATTCATAGGGATGACCTTTTTCTTCACTTCAGGCTTGTTACAGCAGTGAATCTGGTGACTGGGAGCTGCCAGAGGCGTTCTCCTGGAGAAAATGAGAGAATCCCTGCACCGTGATAGCATTAGAATGGGATTCAAGGTGATAGAGAGCCCAGGCTGGAACAAACATCACATCAATTCTTTCTCTTTGGGTATGGGATCATGGTGTCAGTCTAGGATCGGGAGCTGGGGAAGATCCCTGCTGCACTGTATGAAATTTTACAGGAGCAACAGAAGTCCCATGTCTAACCTGTGCTGCAGCGATCCCAAGAGCATCGCGCTTCTTGCACTGACAGTACTGGAAAACAGAATTTCTCTGTACCTTCCCCACTCTTAAAACATAAAGAGATCACTGGATCTGGTCATGTTTTCCTACATGAGGTGATACAACAGAGAAAGACAAAATCCTACTCGATGAGAAAGCCTTGATAAAAATTGTGTCTTATAAAAACTTCAGGGATTCCTCCTTCTTCCTCTTCTCCTGAACATTTGCATTCCCCTAATCATGTCACTTTGGCAAACTGACTGTTCTGTACAGAGGAAAGTCCCCAGTTATTTCTTTAGTCACTTTCCTTTCTCTTACTTCCCAGCATAATATTCTGTCACTTTTATTCCTGATAAGACAGACCACCTTCCTCTGCTCTTGCAGCTGCCTGAGAGATGCCTGCAGTGAGATTTACTGCTGGGCTGGGGGAACACTGTGCATCACAAGGTCTCCATTCAGATGTAATTTAGAGCCATTTCTTAAATTCCCCAGAAAGTTTCCTTCTGGGAGCTTCCCCCGTTTTGTACACCGCCCGGAAAATAAATATGCATCATCTTCAGAATAGATTCCAATCAACATATGGGCAAAAGCAAGAGAATGATTGGAAACTGGAAGCAGCTTTTGACATATATCAAGAAGATAGTTAGGATATATTGGCTTTCCGTATGGGATGTGAATGGAGCTACAGGCGGAGCTCACGTATGAAGTGCTTTTGCCGGAAGGAACAGATTATCAGAGGAAAAAGTCCTTTAGACAATGCCTGTGATGGAGCAGCCTGAATGTTCTCTTGAGACTTTATAACCCTGTGAACTATAATCTTACCTTTGCTTTCCTGTTTTTCTTTCTCCCCATGTTCACTCCTGTGTGTGAATGTGAAATGATGCCCAAGCCCTCTGAGGTTGGCAGCGAAGGCGTGTGCTCTCGGCAGGAGGGTCTGCTGTAGGGGAGCTCTCGGCAGCATCCCTGGGGCTGGGTTGTCTGAGGGGGTAGAGAGGCACCTGCCAACTGCTCCTCCATAAATAAGTGAGGTGTTCTGGGGATGACACAGTGTGTAAGACTTGTACCTTCTGCAGCAGAGCAGCCACCAGTCTGGCCACTTCTGCTGTCAGTGGGGAAACAACACTGGCTGGTGCTGATACCAGGTGGTAAAGCTGCAGCTTTTGTGTAGCTCTTAAACATGATATTGAGGGAGGGGCTCTCTTATCAGGGGTTGCAGGGACAGGACAAGGGGAAACAGTTTGAAGCTGAAGGAGGGCAATGAGGCAGTGGCCTAGGTTGCCGAGAGAAGTTGTGGCTGCCATATCCCTGGAGGTATTCAAGGCCAGGTTGGATGGAGCTTTGAACACCCTCATGCAGTGGGACGTGTTCCTGCCCATGGGAGGGATTTGGAACTGGATGGGCTTTGAGGTCCTTTCCAGCCCAAACTTTTCTATGACTATATATATAGCATGTAAGACAATAAGAGTCTTCACTGTTAAATGTGTTTTTCTTTGTATGTACAGTTTTCCTTTAGTGGGAGATTTATTTTCTTCATCTGAGAGAGTATAAAGCTAGATGAAATTATTGAGATTTCTCAACTGTATTCTCGTGAAGGCACCAGAGCAGCTGGCAATGAAATGAACTTACTGTTTTGGAAAAGCTCTCTACTTTTTTTATCCTGATGTGTCTTGCTGTGTCTCTGAGACTTGTCCTTGGCTCTTTGTTTGTATTTAGAGGTTCCAGCCCACCAACGTGTCCTTTATGGCTTGCCTACAGCCCGCCAGGAAGGCTGTGTTTGCAGATTTGAAACTGAGCCTTCAGAGTCGCATTGGGGCAAGCTCAGGTGAGGCTGTTGTTACTTTTTCCCCCACTATTCCCAGCTGCAGCTACTGGGAGTGCTGCAGGATAGAGTCTGGCTGTGCAAGCAATAAGAAGAGTAGTTTCAAAATTCTGACTTTATCCTTCCTGATGTGCTTAAAAATGAGTGAGAAAATATAATGAAAGTGAGAAGGGATGAGTGATTCCAGATCAGGACTTGCTAAGAATTAATTCCCTACAATTGCTGAATTAACGTGATCTGTAGCGAGGGTATATAACAGACAGAAAGCATCCAGAGGGATTAGTTCAGCAGCAAACAATGCTGTTACGCAAGGAACCCTTTTCTAAGGGAGAGCTGTATTAAAACCTGTATATTCCTTGTCAAGGAGTGCGTTGGTTTAGGATTGCTCCATAAAAATATGTATCAATAGTATCCTAGAGATGGTTCTCTCTGGCCCTCAGCTTAGGGGCAATGATTATTTCAGATCTTAGACATCTAGCGGAGGGGTGCCACACCGTGCCTTTCAGCTAACTGTGTGTTAAAAGCAATCGTTATTAGCGGGAACAGTGTCAGCACTGTACTCCTAATATGTGACATGCACTGTGCCTCAAGGGAAGGTTGTGAAATATTGCATCCTGGCTACGTTTTCTTTTTCCTCCAGGAATCTCCATGCATCTTTAGACAGTGGTGCTGCCTGTAGAAAAAAACCTGTTGCTTTCAGAGGCAGCAAATGCTAAACAGACCAAGTGGTGATCCAGCCCCTTTCTCCCCTGAGCCTTTCCAGGGGAAATTTTCTGTGAATGACTTTAGCAGAACCACTTGAAGAGTCATGAAATACACAGCGATGAGATCACAAGGACTCTATTTAATAGGATTTCTTTTTTTGGGGTCCCAAGAGTAATGTCACGCCAATAATTCACCACTGCAGCTCCCTTTCTGTTTCTTAACAGCGCTAAAGAACTCTAAACAGCTTCCTTCTGAGAAGAGCGTGCCTGCAGTTCGAGGGCCTGGTCCAAACTCCACAGCAGTCAGTAAATACTAATTTAAGTAATCTTTATACAAATCTGATACCAAACCTGACACTAGCAGGTCTCAGATTTGTGCCTGGTTCAGGTTTCAGTGCATTTCACCCTTGTCAGTTAGAAAACAGAAACAACACAAAATCCCCTCAAACCTGGAGAGCAGCAAGGAAAATGATATTTGAAGGATGGACTTGGGCCAGAGGAGGAAATGTTGTGTTATCCCATCAAATTCATTAAAGTAAACATATTTATAAATAACAGTCATACTCAGCTCTGGCTTTGCAAAGAGAGTTCACATAGTAAATGGGAAATAGAAACATGGTCCAAAATGGAAAACATTTCCTGAACTCACTTAACTTTTCTTTCTGGGGAAGAAATAAAATCTAGGGGAGAGGTAAGCTCTGTAGCCAGATCTTGCAGATCGTTTGAATGGGATGTGAATAAGGCAAGTGTTTTCCAGATTCCATGCCTGAGGAAGGACCTGTCCTAAGGGGTTGGAGCATTTCAGCTGGACTCTGCAGAAGTCTCTTGAGTTCTTAATATAAGCGAGACAATTCCTGCAGCTCTTGGGTCTTTGAAGTACATCCAAATGAGAATGTGATCTTTGTCAGGGGATCTTGGTTCATGCTTGAGGTGTAGGTGGGTTTACTAGGTGAAACAGATCCTTCAGCCATGAATTTTTGTTGTGAATTTGAGGCAAGCAGTGGGAAAAAGTGAGGTAAAGTGCTTTTTTGACACAGTTCTGCCTTTGCTGCTTCTGAGCGTGAAGCAGAAAGTGCAAAACTTGGAGGAAGTTTCTTGCAGTGTTTGAGTATCACAGGATGATCTCATTGGAAAAGTCTGGTTCTCCTAACACTGATCTTTGGAAGCAGTGAGTATTAGATCTGTATAGTGGGTTTTGGCTTCCTGAGCTACTGAGCTACTCTGCTAAGAATAACTGATGAATGGGATGGCCCTTATCTTCCACTGCCCAGAGTCCTTGTCCTTTAGCAACGCCCCAAAGCCTCAGCCTTATCTGTCATCTCTTCAGACAGATCATAGACATCTCCCCCAATCCATTCTTCTCTTAAAGGGGATGTTAAACAGGAACACGGGATTAAAGAAAGTGAAGTTTGCTTGCAGCTGCTGTGTCCTGTCTGTTCCACTTAGCATCAGCGGTATTAAATGCCTTCTCTTGGGTGTCAGGTTCTGTATGTGCTCGGCACCAAATTGCCAGCACAACCCAGTGCCCTGATCACTCTCCCCTTGCTGATTGGTTCCACCTTTGGATCTGTTTCCTACCCCACTGGCTGGTGTCAGCAACCTATTTGATGTTGAATGAATTAGCACCAAAGAAATAACTGATAAAAAATACACATTACCACCAAGCCAAGTACAAAGGAGGAGTTGGCTTCCTGAAGTCAGTGTTCAGTAAGCATCTGGGAACTCTTAGT
The DNA here is from genome assembly GCF_032191515.1 of Phaenicophaeus curvirostris. Taxonomy (NCBI): domain Eukaryota; kingdom Metazoa; phylum Chordata; class Aves; order Cuculiformes; family Cuculidae; genus Phaenicophaeus; species Phaenicophaeus curvirostris. The sequence continues at coordinate 6,640,470 of NC_091408.1, forward strand.
GTCTAGAAACAGGCTCCACTTTGCCACAAATATTTTAGCTTCATTAAAAATTTCTCCCAAAGGAAAGAACCAGTTCCAACACACAAATAGTATTTTGTACTGAGGCACTCGAAATAGAGGTCTTGCATCATCTAAGTGTGGAGTTTGACACCACACGAGGAAGTTGTCTTTCATTCAGAGTGGGCATTGTGTACTTGTTACAGTTTTTCTGTGTCTTAAGCATGAAATATCCTCATGTACAGGGTTGTTGACAGGGCGGAGGATGTGCATGTCCTGAGCTAATCTTTGGAGACCAACATGCAAATAAGAGCAGTGATACTAATGAGAATGAGCAGCTCATGTCCATGAGCTTTTTGGGAACCAACACAATCCTGGCTGCTCTGGTGGACTAAAGCCAGAGACGGCTCTCTTGTTTTTGGGTCATTTGTGGAACATCCTGGGCATTGTTTTCAAAGCAAAGGAACTTTCTAAGCAATCATTCATGAGTGTTTTCTTCTGTAATTTGATGTCAGATGTGGTGTCTCTGGTTTTCAGTACTGGTCCTGTGTGCATTTTTTTGTGTTAAAGCCTTTTGTTGGTTTCTCACCCCTTACTTTAGTGTTGTTATCTCACTAGGGAGTTCAGGTTGCTCCTGGGCCTAAGACAGACCTCCACGGAGTCTCAAACCAACAGGGCTGTGTCACCTCTGGAGAAGAGTTCCCTTACCTCTAGAGGGGAAAAAAACACCTCTCTGTGAATCCTTTTGGCTGTTTTGCTTGGTTTCAGAGACATAATTCTCCATTCCAACAATTCCCAGGAACATCCTCTCCTGCCTAGGCACTGAACGAGGCTGGTAGCTCTTGATGCACTGGGATCTGAGACAGATAAAAGGGAAAGGTGTTACTGGAGAAGATGTACTTGATATACTTGAAATATTTCCTTAAAAACAAATTATCCCACTTCCAACGTGTGAGCTGTGGGCTAAGGTGTCTTGTGGAATGGATTCTCCCATGAACAGAGCCTTATATTTTTCACTGCTGCTGTGTTAAAACCCCTCACCCTTGTCTTACTGATATCTTTATCAAGTTCTTGTTGAAACGTTGTGGGTTTTTTTAAAAAAAAACCACACAACCCAGCAGTGAAAGCTCTAACTTAACGCCTCATGTTCTTCTCAGATTTCCAAAGCAGTGAGGCCTTGTGAGTATGTTTCCAATATCCTCTCCTCCCTCTCTGTTAGTGTTTTACTCGGCTCCATGCTGTGGAGGTCCTGACCCTGCCGTCTCCAGGGGAAGGGGGTGGGAAGGGGGGGTCAGGCCATGTTAGAAAGCTGCAGGCCACAGCCTGTGAAATGAGCCCAGCTTCCTCTACTCCTTTAATACATTTAACCTGGAAGAGGCCATTGCCGGCCAAAGATTAGATTACCAATGTTGGCATGTTTGGCCTAACAAATGGCAAATGTATGACGTGCCAGGCAACAGCTAATCGCTGTTGACACAGATCTATTGCCAGGCCTTCTAGAGGAGGGGATAGTTCATGTCTGCAATGGAGTTTTGTCTTGACGACTGTAAAGAGAGTTGAGAAGTAGAGAAGGCCACTGGAATACCTGTCTCTTTGAATCTGAGGCTTCCCAAACTGTGTGTCATTTCTTAAAGGTCTTGCTGGCCCTCTCCGAGGACGATCTAAATGTCCTGGCCTCCTCGAGGCGATAGGACATGAGAGCTTGAACCTTTCTCATAGCAGACCTGCTCTGCGTGTGTCTCTGTGTGTACCTGTATCTTGGCTGTCCCTAATTCCTGGGCAAAAAAGAAAATGAATCATTTCTGCTGTGTTGGTTTGAAGCGATAGCAGGGTCAACCTGCCTTGCTTAGAAAAGTGGTTTTCTAAATGCCTTTCTGTGGACATGGCTTCAAGGGCGTTTTCTGGCTCCTTTTCTGTGACGTGGCTCTCACAAGAGGGTAGAAGCAGGAAGCTGAGGCACAGCTGGTCTCTCTGGTTGAGCAAGGCTTCTTTGTGGTTCTTAAGCTTCATTTCAAATTTTCTGTTCTTTGGTTCCTCTCATGTCCAACAGTCTGTGCTACATCTTTCATTTGCCTGCTGCTGAGATTTCTTGCCTTGGGTGATTGGGGAATGGAGACACTAACTCTTATTACAGGTGCTCCACATTTTGTGAGTTCTAGTTCCATGTTTATGCTACTTTAATTTTTTGGAGAGTGGAATTGATAAAAATCTTAGCCGGTGTGGACAGAAATAGATCTTCCTGGGTGACAGATTGCCGTTACTGTTAGCACTTTGCATTCAGAACGTTCTTCGCATGATTTTGCTGGATCTTGGACCTTTTCAAACCCTGCTGTGTGATTCTAAGCTGCACATGTTACTTCCCATTTCATCCGTGATTCAATCTGGCTTACCCTCATAGAATAGAGTCATAAAATTATGACCCTCATCCAGTACCAATGCACAGAAGTGTGCTTTGCCCCCTTGTAAATATTCTGATTAAACTCATCCAAATAAGCAGCAGAGCCTGGATCCTCATTCTGTTCTGTGAGCCGCTTACTCACATTCTCTGAGATATTTTGCTTCCACAATAATATTGTTCTCATGGCTTCCAAGTTGTGTTTTTTGCTGTTCATTCTCTCTGTTTGCTTTTGAGCTTCCTTGGCTTTCTAAACTTTCCTTTCCGGAGGAGCAGAGTCAATGCTGCTACAGTTTCCACAGTTGAGCATGAGGACTTTTTTTGCTTTGCTCCCCATAATATCCATGCAGTCTTCCTAGTGGAGACTTGATGTGTGTACCTGGCACTGCTGTGCCCTCCTCCCTTCTTATGAGGGCCAGTGAGGGGGATCCCTCCTGTGAGTGTAATCAACCTGAATCTTGACAGGCAGAGCTGTCCAAAAGCTCAGACTGTCACAATCCCAAAATCTCAGCTCCTTTTCTAGCTAGTATAATAGTCAGGCTAAGCGTCCTTTAGCTTTGCAGTTCTTCAAATCTAAAATTAGATCAAAATGTCTTAATGAATAAGCAAGCTCTGAAAGCTTAGCAGAGTAGCAAGGAGAAGCAGAATCACTCTGAACCCTTCATAGTCTAACCAGGTTCAGGGGAAGGAGGTTGCAAAGAGGTCCCATTTGAGAGCTCTGACTGTTATTTGGGGTAAGTCCAGACTATCTGGAACCCTCTGTGCAAAATCAAAGTGCGTTTAGATGAGATCTCTGTCTGTTAGGAGGTACATGTGCTGTGTTTAGTGCGAGGAGAGGTGACAAGGTAGGACATGGAAGTAGGAGGTGACGAGGGGAGAGGAGGAGTACTTCAGCAAAGTCGAAAATGTAACATGCTGAAGCTTGACATCTAGTAAGCAGCAAACAGGCTGAGATTTAGCTAAGAGGGCATACGTTTTGTTTGCCTCAGTGAACTAATGGCATTAGATCCATAGCCCTTCTTTCTGCTTTCCTGTTAGTATTTAGAGCTCATATGCTTGATGGCAGATATCTCTCTGGTACCTTTCTTAAGAAGGCATCTGTACAATTGTATTTGATGCTGTTGACAGCCTGGTCGGCTGCCAGTCAACTTTATCTTCAGTGTCTGATTTCAGTTATAAGAATTTCTGTTGCAGATCAATCTTGTGCACCTAGATGCTTCAGATCTTCATAAACCTTGTCAGGTTAGGATACATCACATCTAATTTTTCCTTGATCCAGAAATCATCTTACCTAATTTTAGACATGGAATTTTCATCAAGTCGAAGTGAACCGTCTATAATTCCAGTCTAATGGTTGGAGAAAAATAGGCCATTCTGCCAGGAGTATTTATTCTGTCTTGGAACGTAAGATGTGTGGTTGACATCCAGGAGTAGCCCTTTGGAAGCTTTCTGGTTTGTGTTTTGAAATGAGTGGAATCTAGGTGACTCATTTAGATCTGGAAAGCACTCATAGTCATGGGAGAAGAATCCCAGCTTCTGAGAGGATATTTGTGCTAGAAGGTGAAGACTGAGTACTTCTGGGAACAATGTGATGTCCCCAGGTGCTTTAAATACCATTGCCAATAAAGTCCTGCTGTATCTGCTGCATGCTGTTTGAAATAACTGTTCCTCCTTCACATACGTTCCTGCATTTTGGGCAGTGGCTCATTATTGGAGAAGGCTGTGCTTCGCCTTGGCTCCTTTCCTGATCCTGGCTGTGAGGATGGCCAGTGAATTATTATCTCTGTATTGACAAGGTGTATTACTCTCTGCATTTCCAGCAGGGCTCTCCAGTACCAAGAGGAGTGTGAGAGTTGTCTTTCTGAACATAGTTACTGGAGAAGACCACTGAGCATGGCTGCACAGTGAGAAGCTCCATGCGTTTGTGAGGCCCGATGTCTTTTCATAATTTATTTACATTCTGACTGTGGAGTATTGGTTTTATATCTCTGTGCTGTTTGTGGAATACTTCACTGTTTTATTTAGCTTGTAGGAGTTAATGAATCTCTTTACCTTATAGACATGATCTAGTGGGATGGATTTCATAGAATGGTTTTGGTGAGAAGTAATCTTAAAGCCCACCCAATTCCGCCTCCCTGCCACGGGCAGGGACACCTCTCACTGTGTCCAGTTGCTCCAAGCCCCATCCAACCTGGCCTTGAACACCTCCAGGGATGGGGCAGCTGCCACTGCTCTGGGCAACCTGGACCAGGGCCTCCCCACCTTCACAGCAAAACATTTCTGCCTAAGATCTCATCCCAACCTCCCCTCTTTCAGCTGAAAACCATTCCCTCTCATCGTAGCCCTGCACTCTCTAATTAAGAGCCCCTCCCCAGCTTTCCTGGAGCCCCTTTCATTACTGGAAGCTGCTCTCAGGTCTCCCTGTAGCCTTCTTCAGGCTGAACAACCCCAACTCTCAGCCTGGATGAGTGTTTCTTGCCCAGATGGCCTTGGTTTTGTTCCTAGGGTGGTGTTGGACCTGCAGGAGGAAGAAAGCAGGTATTTGTAGTCGTAGACACATTGTGGTTACGTTGCAGTGTTGCCATTGAAACCAATAAATGTGCTTGTGCTTTACACACAGGTGTAAGAGGACAACAAAATATAACTATAAAGGTAATTTTAAGTTCACTTAAATAGCGTGTACTTGGGTGTACTGGGATTGTGTCCTCTGTTTGTTTATTATGTGTTCCTCATGCTTGTGTACATGGAAGTATACGTAGTTGAGGAACTTGTGTTCTCCATGAAATTTAAAATGCTCACAATCCAATTTAAAAGAAGGGAAGAAAACAACAGCAAAAAATTGCCAAGAGATATTTTTGCTGCTTTCGTTTTCTTCAGAAATGAAGAGGAAAATAATGGTGAGGAGGCAAAGGGGGTGAATTTGTGTGTGAGGAGGCTGGAGTTGGGAAAGGCAGAGTGTGTATAGCTCACAGAAGTCTCATCAACCTCTGTCTTGGATGCTGAAAGCTGTTCCTTGGTCATGCATGCAAAGGCTATGAGATGGGGCAGAGCAGGACCTGGGGGAAGGAAGAGAGCGACGATGCTGAAGGGGGTGGGGAATATGTGGAAAAAACAAAACAGTTACAGGGCAGAGGAAGGGAGGCTGAGTTTAGTTTAATTAGGAGAGAACATGAAAGAAAGCTCAAACAGCACACACACACCCTCTGCTCCACACCCTTACCCCCCAGAAAAACAAAATTCATCACACCGATTTTTTCATGGTCTGGCAGTCAAGTGATAAAATTATCAGATGAGGGTCCCGTTCTCCTTTCCTGCAGTCACTTTCGCCAAGTGCACCACGTCTGAAATAATGAAGCAGATTTGATTAAATTTTCACTGGCTGAAGCAGCCACGCTAATTTGGAGATGGGCTTATTAGTTTAATGACCGATCCGAATAATCAGAATTCATTAGCATTAGTGCCACTATTGTCAGCTCAACATTAGCCCTGGGCTCCAGTACACAAAGATGCACAGTTAGTATTTATATAGAGAGAGGCTGTATTTATACACAGTGAAAGAGAGAGGGGAAAAAGCGAAAGGAGAACTATACATGTGCATTTACGTTTTATACGCTTATTCTTGTCCCTTACTGCGTATCCTTCTCCATTTGCAATCTGCAAAAAGAAGAATCAAATTATAACAAGGCTTTGAGAGAGAGCGAAGGTTGCAGTCTGCCAGGGGTAATAGCCTGACACTCTGGGTAGGTAAATTTTGGGTCCCAGTTTGCAGATAAAGAGGTTTTCTTCCTGGGAGGCTCTGTTGGCTTTGCTCTCTGCTGGGAGAAGCTCCAAGAGAAGCCCAGCTATTTGAAGGTATTTAATCTGCTTCTCACAAAGCTCGTTTGGAACGAGTTGTCTGTTGGTTGGTGAAAGGCTTTCAGAAAGACTTTGGGCCTCATTTTCTGTCAGCATGAAGGTATGATCTGGTAGTTCTTCTATGAAAATCACTGAAGCTTGTAGAAGGTTGGCTTAAATGAAGAGAAAAGAAATTCAGTTCCCAAAGCTCTGATGGTGGTAGCAACTTAGCTGTCAGCTCTAACTACCGCTCAGTTAAATGCAATAAAACAAGATTAATTTAACATTAAGGCTGCACAAAATGTCACAAAATACAAATTATAAGCCGTGATGTTTGCTCAGGCTGGCTGCGTGTCATGTCTGTCTTCTGATAAACAGCTTTTCGTGTAGAGAATGTGTAGAGAATATGAAGTCCCACACTTAGCAGAAAATGCAGGAGCGTGTAAGGCTGCTTATGCTGTAGAAAAGAGCGAATGTTGTAGTTAGTAGCATTTGCGTTTCCTTACATTTGGTCTTTCAAAATGGTAAAATTATATCACTATTTCTGTTGGCGTTTTTTTTGTTTTTACTTAATATTCTTGTTTAGACAACGTATCTAGATTAATACATATCCCCTTTGAGCTAAAGTGTACAGGAAGCCTTCACTATCCATGTATTTTTTTTCCAGGTACCTATTGCTCTAAAATCTGTGAGACCAGCAGCTTTATCTGTCTAGATTTTACTCCCCCAAAAGCACACTCCAGGGTTTGTTACTTCGTGTGCCTTGCCATGCCTGTGCAGTGCGTTGGCGATGTTTAAGATCTAACACGGACCCGGTAGACGCTGTGTCTCCATCCATTTAACTGCTGCTGAAACACAAACACAGGTGTTTATGAGACAGTATCTAACACATCTTGCTTGTTTGCTTTTCTTCCTTTCTTTGCTGCTTTGAACAGAGGTGTTTTTCTTTTCACCTTTACAACTCACCTGAAGGGGCATTCCATCACCATTATATTGACAAAGTAAGATATATTAAATAATATCTCCGAGACTGGGAATAAATCACTGATATTTGGGGAAGCGCCGTTAACACCCATCTGTCCATGACCGGGGTTGATATATTGATGTATTGAGGAGAGCACACGGCGCTGGAGTCAGGTGAGTGATGGCGAAGACAAAAGCACTTACAGGCATAAAGATGATTGACTGCAGAGTTTCTCCACCTGATTCATTTAAACACTTCTGAAAGTTCTGTGTTCATTCATTTTAACTTTGGACCTTCAGCTTTGATGCCCAAAATGGGGTCTTTGGCCCTTTGACCTTTTCAGTCGATGGGATCTGGAAAGGACGGCAGAAAGGTCCTTACCTGAGCCACAAGAGTTCCTGGTTATTAAATAGGTGTTTAAGGTTTGACAAGGAGACTTCTCCTTCACAAGCCTGGTGTCTGGGAAAAGCACAACTTTTGGAGAAAAGACTTCTGCTGTGGTTCAGTTGCGTTTGTATAACCATGGGCATCAGGTTGCATTAGTCAGGTATGGAGAACTGAAAAAAAAAGCACACTTGGCTTTATTAACTTTAGCTCCTCCATAAATACACCTCCTGGATGCTGCCTTTCACTGTGCTTAGTACCATCAGATTGTCTCATGGGGTCATCTACTGAGGTCTTTACAGCTGCAGTCGATCTGGTCTGGCAAAAAAATACCTAGAACAAGTGTTCCTCCAAGAATTAGCTGAGGCATTATAAAACATTTATGGCTTTCTAGTTTTAGCAGCTCTAGACACTTTTCCTTCTACAGGGTTTTATATGTTGCTTTGGTGTGGTAGTGGGATCTTGGTAGAAGTCCTTAGTCTTGTTTAGCCGCCTGAATAAGCTGATGGACTTTTATGATTGGATGGTTTTCCAGTGTCTGACCTTTTCTGGAAATCTGCCTTTCTTTAAGGGCTTCAGTAGACACAAAGTCTTCGAAACCTGATGCTTTTTGGATGGGATTGAGTGCTTTCAGAACTTGACTCTTTGCTCATTCAGTAGCGTGACTCCATACTTCAGTTCTGGATATAATTCAGAGCAATGGTTGTTCACCTTGAATACCTTTTTGGTCTCTCAGTTCGTGCCATGCTGGGCACTGGAGGTATCGTTCCTGGATTTTGCTTTGTTATTAACTTGTGCAGATGAGTTGTTTCTTGTGATCCACTCTCCTGTGAGCTGTGAGTCTGACTGCGTCCGGGTTTTACACTGGGTTTGAGGCGTATCCAGAACCAAGCAAATGAAATTGGAAGCAATCTGTGATCATTTTGCTCTTCCTGTCTGTTCTTCCTTTTTCTTCCCACCGAACAATGACGATGTCAGGAGATGATTGCTATTTACATGGGAATCACCGTACTGGATTCAATCAACAGACTCTGCAAATGAAATCAATGCCAGATGTTCCAGATGAAAGTGCATGAGTTCTGTGGAATGAAGAATTCTGCAATTATGTGCCCATAGATAGATTTCTTTCCTAGCTCAAGTTCTAGCCCCAGATGTACAGAATAGGGGAGTTACTCTCCGGGGACTCCTGTTTTCAAGTTTCTTCCAGGGAAGACAATGGAGTAAATGTTATAGGTGCCTCTTCTTCTCTGCACTTTGCATACTCTTCCCCTTGTGGCAGGAAATTCTGGCTGCATAATAACACATCACGTTCTAAGTTTAACTTTGATTCTGCCTTTACTGCACCCATTTTCTGTGTAAAAGGCAGATCTTAGCAAAATGTCAGGTACTTAACAGCTGTGGGATTGTACAGGTATGTCTTAGCCTTGACTGCAAAGAGTTGTCCCAAAGAACAGCGTATCTGCTAGAATATGTGACATAAGGCACCAGGTCTTCCAGAACTGTGAAAGGATGACTGTAGGGTACCTAATTACAGGGGTGAGAAACCACTGTAGTCGCAGGAGAGGTAAAGCAAAGTTGAAACTCTCCGTAGGATGTCTGTATGTCAGTTCTGGTGGCTGCAAAACCCCTGGGAATGAGTCAGCTGGAGCTGACCAGTACTGTCTTTCCCCAAGCCAAGCCAGCTCCAGTCTGGGCAAATCAAGAACGTGTCAGCTTGATGGTACAAGGATGAGTAAGTCTGCAACACCTAAAAGCTGGCATGAGAGAAGTATACTGCAGTTTCTTACACAGCCAGCATGTGTCCACGGCCAGCAGGCTCGACGTGAGCCAAGTGCGTAACAGAATGACAGTACGAGTTAGAGCCTGGTGGTTTCAGCGCAGGGTTTTCCCACAGGATCCTGGTGGAGGGGAATGGCCCTACAAATAACCGCCTCACTTATTGTGTGCACACTGTTCTGTATCACAGCCTGTCTGCATACAGGCTGAAAAGGTTTTCTGAAGGAATTTAAAAGCTGTTCTTGGTGAGACCAGTGAGGCAGTAGCAGGAGAAGTGGTAGTCGTGTGTGTTACCCTGTAATCACTTCTCACAAGAGCTGGTTTTGGTGACCAAAATGATACCTGGATATGGTAGTAGCCCAGCATTTTCTTGTCTGAGCAATTTCTTCAACAGCAGTTTCTTGTGACTTGTGTGGGAGAATTCACCTGGGAGGAGCAGCTGGAGAGATTGGATTTGGAAAAGGCTTTGCCAAGCTTCTCAGTTTCTAGGTTCAGTGTTTTTCACTTCTCCTTGTTTTGAGAGGACCTTTGTTCTTTCCAGTAATCTCCTCATTTTCATGCTTTTTAGACTTTCCTGTAAAGAAAGACTTCATTTCCAAGGAACCTCAGGTTGTGCACCAGTCATTAAATAGTAAGAATTTCTGGCTTAGTCTTATGTAGACTCCTGGTTTACCTTGTGTGTTGGGTTTCGATTTACAGGGAAGAAAATATTCTGCTACATAAATGTAACACATTGATAACAACAGGCTATTGTTTCATAGAGCGAAGTGTAATAATTGCCATCTGAACAAATTTGTCAGCTTTCATTAGAATTAAAACGCACGTGCAAATAGAACATTATTCACACTATGGACAGCTGAACTTAAAAAACACCAGCTAAGATCCTCTTCCAATTTTGTGAAACTGGAAACCAATGTGTTACCCTGCAAGGTTGAGGCAGTCTATCATTTGGAAACTACATTTTCTCCTGCCTGGCAGGCTGGCCCTGTGCTGTGTGATTCCTGCTCCCGTGCAGCAGACAGAAAGCAGAACGGATACTGCTCACATTGTGGCTCTGCCTGGGTTCCACTCAGCCCCTCAGCTCCATAGCTGGTTGATCCTCCAGCAGGAGACACACTACCTCCCTCAGCCACACCAGAAGGTGCTAAGGGAGACATAAACCAAGCAGCTTTCTTGGGTTGCTACGGAGTGGCAGCAGGGAAGCTCCCTTTGGAGTGGGATTATGGGATATAAGCTGTGCACCTATGCAGTCCTCTGCATTTGATTTCCCCGTGATCTATTAGCGTGAGGTTCTTGCATATTCAGGGATGGTGTGTTATCTTCTGGTTTTGTACTAGGGGAATAGCCATTGTTCTTTTCTCTGTGCTGGCTGTGGGAGGTTAAGCGGTGCATTGTTTGCTGAGCAAAGCTTTGGAAATGGATTAGAAATAGCGAGTGTTGCTGCTGCTTTCAAACTTTCTAACTAAAAGATGCTGTTGGATACAGGGGGGATTTAGAGCCCTTGAAGTCCCTGATGGCTCTGCAACAGAGGGAAATTCCCAAGAGGAGCTTTAATGCTGGGACTTCTAGACTCCCAGTTCTTCAGGGATGCTTGGAAGGAGAATCGCTCTGCCTGCAGAGGGGTTTGGGGCTCTGCCCTGTGGCAGAGGATTCGCCGTGGCCCTGGGGGTACTCCCCAGGATGATTTCCAGCAGGAGAAGGCTCCAGCCGCTGAGCTGGCTTCATTTCACTTGGGCAGAAAGGGAGAGGAGAAGCTCACTGGGAGTAGTTGGAATACAATTCTGCTGTCTCATGGCAAAATCTGATTTCTGGTCATCTGAAGTGGGTCAGTACATTTTATTCTCTGGGGGCAACCACCGCTGGCCGCAATGTGCTTCTGAGATGCTGTTTAAGAAAATGATAAACGAAGACGGAATTAGCTGCTGCCTGTTTGCGAGGAGTTGTCAGTGGTGCAAAATGCAGCTTTGATATTTCTTCACGGCTGTCCCAATTTCCACTTAAAAGAAAAACTCTTCTTGCTTCTGACAGGCAATTATTGTAACACTGGCACAGATTTTCCTTTCACAAAACTGGCTCGCTTAAGTGAGCCAAGATTACAACACTTCTTGGAATCTGTTGGTCAGAGGTATGGAGCTGGCTTCCTCCTAAGTTTTCTAGTTCTTGGCTTGGGACAGAGTCAGGATGCCAAAAGGCAGAGGCGTAAAAATCTTTCCTTTTGAAGTTAATCAAATAATTTGAGCATTTCTCACCTCTACCTTAAGACTGTTGGGATTAATCCAGTGGCATATGGTAACCTTGAAAGACCTCCAACACACATATCAGACTTGTCTCTCTGGTTTTAATGTGTATGAGTTCTCCCCTGCAATCTTTCCTCGTTCTTGATGACGTTAACAAATCACTGTACAGCTCTGTGGGATTTCTCTGGAGATTCCCCGAAGCGGCAGCAGCCGTGACCATGTGAAGAGTGCTGAACTGAGAGGTTGTGGCACTGTGTGTGCCCCATAGTGGCATTTGCAGGGTGACAGGAGAGCCTGAGCACGGAGCCTGTAATGGAACACTTGGGCTCACACATGAAGTGTACAGTTGCTTTCTTTATTTGCAGCCTCTCTTACTTTTCAGGCTTGCTGTTCATGTAATTTCATTTTCAGGGGAAAACCTGAAAATGTCTCTGAGGGCACCACAGGGACAAGTAGAAGGAAGGGGGTTGGAACTCCTGAGCTACAGGACATGTGCCTGTCTCTCTGCAGAGGCCCTGCTGGGAGTAGTTTAATAGCAAGGGACGTGGTAGGGCTGGATGATTCGGCGCTGGGGTTCAAACCTAGGAGTTGGTGGGTTTATGACCAAGTCACTGTCACTGCTTTGCCACAGATGTTCTGTGTGACCCCAGGCAAATTGCTGAAAGGTTCTGGGCTAGGGTTGTGAGGTTTGAAATATTTATTTTAAAAAGATCTTTTAAAAAAAAAATGCAGCCTCTATGTTGGAGCAGACCAGCCTGTTAATACTTGCACAGTAACTTGAGCAGCAGCTGGTTTCTCCGTAGTTAAACTTGCCAGGCTTTTAGTTCCTAACCTCACAAACATGGTTGGACTCGATGGTCTTTTCCAACCTCGCGATTCTGTGAACGGGACTAATTGTAGTCACCTGACAAAAAGCATTCAGAGAATGAAGGGTTGTGAAATTGCCTTTAAATTCAAGTGTGGGGAGGGTGGAATTATAAAGAAACTGGATATATAACACTGAGGTAGGGAGGTGAAGGTAATTCCTTCACCCATGAAGATTTTCTCCCACCTTGGTGCAAGAGGTGAGCTGGAGGTGGGGAGAACAGGCTATAAGCAGCATCTGAATTACTGCTTTTTCTCTAAAAGAACTGTTAAATCTGTAAGGTTTTAATGGAGAAGACCTTTAAGGTCATCTTGTTCCAACACTGGATTATTGGGATCAGAAGGCACAGAGATCTCAGAGACTTGGCTTTGCTTTGACACCCAAATAAGGAGTGTTTTCTGCTCCTGAGGTAGGAGGATTTACCCACTGAGCTCTTGAAGAAGCAAGATGAAAAAATCAAAGGAGCAGTGATGAACAGAGAAGTTCATGTAAAAGAAAAACAGATGCAAGCCTTCATCTAGGAACTGGACTGACACGGAACTTAATGTTTTTCTTCCTCTGAACTTGAGAAACAGTTGCAGTCATTGTGATTAGTTCTTAGGGTGTTTTTGTGGCTGGATGGATCCAGAATAAGGAAGTTCCAAAGCTCTTCAAGAAAGCTCGTTGTGGTGTCAGCCGCCCAGTAGTCCAGCTTATGGCTGCAGTTAAATTCGGGTAAAAATCCATACTTGCTTTGATTCAGCAAAGCAATTAAACATGTGCTTCAGATCCACTTGGGATTTGAGTGTAACCTTAAAGTTAAGCATGTACTTAACATTTTGCTGAGCTGGGGCCTGGGTCTTTAACCCTTGCTGGAATATGAACTCCTTTCTAATGAGTGCTGGCTTATGACAGGCCTGTTTCTCAGTAATATTTGATTTTTTTGCAACCTAGAAGTCTTTCTCTCGGCTTCAGTGGGCTTTGGATCAGGGCCTAGGAATGCAATCCAGAAATAATAATTTACCATATTTACATTGCATGTAAATTATATATGAAGAAATGAAACAGCATAATGAATCAACCACAGGGGCTTTTCTTCCACACTGATACCAGAAGAGAAAAAGCCTCTAGGCAGCAGACAACTTTTCTTACTAATACTCTTGAGCCGTCCTCTTATTAAGTCTTGTGTTTTCTCTGGCAAAGCCTCTCCTAATGTTACCCTCAATACAACCTTCTTAGTCCATAAATGAGATTTTGATTCTGCTCTTATTAAAATGTAGCAGTGAGTACAGGGTTTACTGGTGGGAAAATCCCATTAAGTGTTTCTGAAATGCCCTTTAACTGCTTGATTTTGAAGATGATAGCAAAACTTCACACTCCTCACTATTAAACGTACAATAGCTGATGCTTACATCCCCCACTCTGGCAATATGAAGGCAAGAAAGTTGATCCCAAGCCCTGTGTTTCAAGCCTTTGCTGTCTGAAGGGTGGGGAGCGCCCTAACGTTGGTAGAAATTGGTACTTAGAAAGGTTGGGAGCTTGTTCTGTATGTGAGAATGTCTTCTGGGGACAAAGCACTCCAGGATGCAGTCCTTACACCTTACAAATGTGAGAGTGAATCTACAGGTACAAGCTGGAGCTCATGAAGCGAGGGTCTATTTTGTGTGCAAAAGGCTTTGTCTTTCAGCTGTGCAGCCCAGCGGCTCTCCCTGTGCTGCTGCAGGTGCGCTGCCTGCATTCTATGTGCTGCACAGCTCCTCGCGTTCAGTGGCTGCATCTGTGCAACCAGCGGCAGAGCTTCTAGTCCAGAGGCATTCAACAGGGATTTTGCAATAGTTTCTACTACTCTTCTCACTGGAGCCTGCGGCTCTTTATTCCTTTGTGGTCTGTGGTTTTTTTCCCCAGAGACATCTCAGTGCTTTTCCGCCTTTATTGTCATTCTCCAAGGTAACTGATCCATATTCCTTCGAACTGAATTCAAGGAGTCTTGGAATACTTCTAGCCTGAACTAATGTTTTGGATTGCGCTCTGGGAGCGGCTTTGAACCGAACCTTTGATTCAAAATCTGTTCCTTGGGCTATGTAAAGAATGGCTGCAAAATGCAGAGCTCTTCTCCTTCTGCCAGATATTATTACTCCATTTTGTGAAATGTTAGAGTAAGGGTATATTCATAAATAAATTTAAAAGGATTAATGCATGATGAATAGACTGTGTAAGCATATTACAGGCATGGTTATTATGTGATATAGGTGATCATAAGTCATGGTTAAATGCAACCTATTGACCAACTGGACTCTATAAAAGTCTGTAACAAGACATTAGCCACTTGTTAACAGAGCTAGTAATCACTTATTGATCTCACGTGCAGTATTTATACATCCGCCACCCTAGAAAGTGTGGAATTCAATTCCAGGATCTACTTTCGAGTCCCACTTACTATAATGGGTGACACAAATCTCTCACTTATTATGTTTAACTGTCAGATATTGTCAGGACCGGTAATAGGTGAATGCTTCACGTCCATGATGGTCATGGGCTGTAGTACCATGAGTAATATTAATACTGGGCTGCCTGTGCTGGAGCTGCACAGAAAGGAATAACTTGTTTTTTTGTGAAGCATGTAAATGTGCTTCAACTACCTGAAAGGAGGTTGTAGCAAGGTGGGTGCTGGTCTCTTCTCCCAAGTAACAATTGATAGGATGAGAGGGAATGGCCTCAAGTTGCACCAAGGGAGGTTTAGATTAGACATCAGGAAAAATTTCTCCACTGAAAGGGTTCTCGGGCACTGGCAGAGGCTGCCCAGGGAAGTGTTTGAGTCACCGTCCCTGGAGGGGGACAGGCAGATGAGGTGCTCAGGGATGTGGTTGAGTAGTAGACAGGTACAGTTGGACTCAATGATTTCATAGGACTTTTCCAACCAAACAATTATGATTTTTACATTTGGTTTTGTTGAAATTAGAAATGAAATACCCAGATTTTTAAAGTCTTCTCTCACAGGTATTGAAACCATTGTCAGGGGCAGCCCAAGTGGTGGGCATCCTGTGAGACCAGGATGCGATGCCTTCAGGGCCTCATTGCTCACAAGTCCAAGTAGACTGGTTTGCCCAGACTCTAACAAATCTTGGCGCTTACCTGAGAAATGAGGTAAACTAGCCCATCTCTGCTGAATCTTCCTCTTTGAAAGAACTTTTAATTCCCAAAAGAATCGTTTAGCTTGAATTTTTCTGCCAGTCTTTCTTAGTCCTGTCCAAAAACAAATGAGAAAGCAGAGTGCACTAACCATTCCAACCATCCCAGTGAGATAAAAGGCAAATAAAGTTGCCAAAAGTCAGTGAAAATGTTAGTGGCCAGACCAGTGGCCAGAGATTCGGTAATCATCTCCCTTTGAGAGCGGGTAACTGATGTTGAGAGAGGGTTGAGTGGTCAGAGTGTGTTAGGCAAAGAGAAGGAGAAGAAAGGTGAAAGGTGCAGGGAAATGAAAGAGAAAGGAAGGGAGAAATGAGGACTGGGAGAGGGAGAGAAGCCGAAGGAATCACCCTTGTTAAAGTAAGGCCGTGCAATAAGAAATATCTTAGAAAACCCATCATGCAGCCCTGCTGTGCAGAATCACGTTATGAAGAGGCCTGCATTGCTCTCCTCCTTCTAGTAGGGGGATGTAGTAGTTTCATTATGAGATTGAGAACAAAATGATGGAGAGGCCCATCCATGAAGCAACCGAGTGAGGAAGTAGAAGGCTCACAGCCCTGAAGGCTCAGTGAGGATGGCCCCTATTTCTCTGTCTCGCTGTGTTCCTCTGGCTCTGGGACCCAGAGCGCACACAGCCCGTCTGATTTAATAAAGGCAGGAAGCAAACAGTGACAGAGCCATGAGAGATTGCAGAAAGGGGTTGGAGAAGGGTCAAACTCATTAGTCATATGATGTGATGTAGTGTGTGAGGAGGGGGAGAAGCTTTGAGGGTTAAGAGGAGTGGAAATTGTTACAGCGCTCAAAAAATTGATGTTAACATAGCTGACCTGAATGCTGTGCTGCAGTGTGGCTTTTAGGGGTAAGGACAACATCCTGGCCTTTCATCCTTTCCTTTTTCTCACTTTGGGTCATGGTTTTATAGTTTTGTTTTTTACAGCCTTTCCAGTATTGCTAAAAGATGTCTATATTTAGTGTTTGGAGCACACAGGGACTCAGATCAGGGGTCCCAGCAGGGCTGCTGCTGCCTCAGGGTCAAAACATCTGTCCTCCTTCAAAAACTGATGCTTCCTCCTAGTTGGAGCAGGGGCTAAGCGTAAGCTTCTCAGACTGTGTGTTCCTCACTCAGCAAGGCTTGAAACGAGCCTTTGCCTTGCATGCAGAGGGTGTTTGTTGACCATGGCAAGCGATGAAGTATGAACTGGAGAGATAACAAGGGAGAATAAGCACAACCACAGCCCAGACGTTCATCCCTCTTGCCCTGTGAGGAACCTAATGGAAGATTCCAATGTGGTTGCTGTACAGTGAAATTTTCTGTGTGTTTTTGGAGCAGGAGCTACCCTGGTGCTGAGACTGGGGGAAGGTTGTCAGCTCATACCCAGTAAGAGGGTGCCTTGCTTCATGCCTGTGTTTCAGCACGCCACAAATTGCTGCAGAATGAGCACAAATACGCATCATTGCTGTTATTAATGGACTTTCCTGAACATATATTCATTAAATGCATGTCAGTTTTTCCAAAAGTGGTTTCCAGTGTTCATTCTGGGAGGGAGTTTGTAAGTTCTAGGTACTGCGCTGCATTTGGAACAAACTTTACTCATGGCAACAGATCTGTTTATTTCTAATATTGTCTTTTTATTGAAAACAAGGGTTGATTTTTTTCTTAGATATGAAACTAAAATGGTCACTGTAGGCATCACGTCATAAAACAGCGAAAACAGCTCTGAACTTTCCCTCAGAGATGTTTATTGAAGTTCAAGGGGGTTTTATCACTCCCTCTTTCTTGCTGTGGAAGGAAATCCTGAAATAGCACAGTCAAAACTTTTTTCTCAGCATGTTTCTGGTTCAGCAAGAAGCCACAATTATTGAGTCCTAGGGGGTGGAAAAATGTGATTTTTAAGTATTTTCCTATTTTTTTCCCTCATTTTTAAAAAATTCCTAATTTTCCTAAAATATTTTCCTAATTTTTGCCCTCCCTAGTTTCTCTGAAGATGTAAAAATACCTGCGGAATTCAGAATCTTACATCCAGCTTCTGCAGCTGGCTGGAGCAGGTCGTGTTCCCTGAAGCCTCCGTTTCTCTCTTCAATTGTTAAATAAGTAAATTTGATTTGGCAAAACCTCAGCCTGCGCTCAACATTATAAACTCAACAGTCCTGAAGATAATTTGTTATTCTTCAGTGTCTCCTGCATCAGTATTGTCCCAAATAAATAGGTTGATGAATGAGGAGGCTCAGGCTGTGAGCTGATGTAGGAGTAGTAGGACTATGCAGATTGACACCCTCCGAATATCTTGTCTTGAGTTTGTAACAGCATCTGCAGTTTAATGCAATGTCTTTATTGGTAGAGTCTCCTCTCTCTCAGGGCTACGTTGTCACAGTTCTGCAGTCTGTGGACCTTACAAGAACCGGCAAACCCACCTCCAGCAGGTTGGAGAGGGGTCTGGCAGGATAGATGTGAGGCTGACTGATGGAGAAAGGCTGGATCTTTGTACTTGCGCAGGGGCTCCTAGTGTTAGTGATAAACGGTGAATTAATGCTTCTTAGATATGCCAAACGGTTTAGAGCTGCAGCTGAAATCCTGGGAATGTAGATACTATCAGTTGATGGATGAGTTACAATCTCATAACCAGCGCTATATGACTGGGCTGTCTGAAATGAGATGTTTGGAATAGATTTTGTTGTTTGTTTGGCCTCCTGCACATTCAAATACACCAAGGGTGTTGAAACAATGAACCAAGCCTGGAGATGCAGCGGAAGTGACGGCTATGGATAGATTCTGGCTTTCTCTATGCCCCAAGGCCTGGTTCCTGCCTCAGGAGGAAGTCTGTTTGTAGCTATAGAGTTAGGAGTATGATAGTTTAGAGTGAACACTAAGCCCCGTACACTTTGAGTACTGTGATTTCTTTTTTTGTCATCCTCGTGGTGCTTGTGATGTTTAGGCCAAACGTTTAGCCATAAACCATCATTCTGCTTAGCATCATTTTTCGTTATCATCCTGTGATCTAGTACATTTACCTCAGTTTTCCTCTGTTGGCAGCGCCAAGGCCATGCCACTCTCTTTATATTGATTTAATATATTAGTATTTCACTCATGCTTTGGTAAGGCACCTGCAGCATTTTGGGGACAGATGCGGGCCCATGAACAGTGATGGTTTGTGCTGTACACTATCCCCTCTGTTGTAATTAGGGTTTTCTGCCTTCCTCTTTCAACCCCCTGGGCTAACGTGCCCTCTTTGCCACCCTCACTAAGTCAGACAAACATGTTTCTTGGAAGGTCAGCGTAACCTGTAGGAAATTCCTTCTGTCTCTGAGCTGGCTCATTCATCACTAGTCATAACCATTCTGGAATGTGAACTTGTAGTCTGTTATCTGGCTACTGCTAGTGATGATGCCCGAAGACGACAGCTTGGTTTTCAAAAGCTAGGTTGACCCTGAGGGGCGAGGAAAACTTGTTTTGACAGAGCAAACATGACATGGAAGCAGTGCAAGTGCCAATATGTGCAGGAACAAGGTGTTATTTTCACAAGGTGGATTTCCTCCCCCCAACTAGGGAAAACACAGCAATGTATAGGAAACAAAATATTCTGTGTGTTTTTCCTTCCCCAAAAATGCAATTAAAGCAGAAAGGCTATCTGTGTGTATTTTGACAGAGAGAAAAAATAAAATGGGCTCATATGGGAAGAGAAGCAGGAGCGTCCTCCCTTTCCTCTGTCCTGGAATGGCAGTGGACCAGGTGAACGGTGCAATGGGTAATGAGTTCTTGGTCCCAAGACCTCTCTGAGGTTCTGCCCTTTCACTCTGTTCCCCCTCCCCACTTGTCTGTTTGGAGCACGATCTCTCCGTGTGGTGTCTTGTGCAGGGGGGGCTTCTGCCCTGGCTGCCACTTCTTAGGCTATGGTGCTATAAGGAATGACAACAATCTCAACTCTTGACCCTGGTGCGATTGTTGTTCCTACATGTTCCGCTTCCCTCAAAGACGCAACAAAACAGATGACTGTGTATGTTTTAAAATGTCAGACTGACATTGTGGCATTAATACAATTTAAGCCCAACATTGCCAGTTAATTCACTTCGCTTTCTACTCTCTTTATGTCTTACATTCCTTGTTTGTGGTGCTCAAAGTCATGTGATGCCCTGACACTCTTGATCCTGCTAAGCCAGGGTTTCCAAACGTTCTGAATTTGAACAGCCAGTTCCATCCCTGGGCACTGGAACAGGCTACCCAGGGAGGTGGTTGAGTCACTTTCCCTGGAGGTGTTTAAAGGATGGGTAGATGAGGTGCTGAGGGGCATGGTTTAGTGATTGATAGGAATGGTTGGACTCGATGATCCAGTGGGTCTTTTCCAATCTAGTGATTCCATGCTCTTCCTTCACTAGTGCATGGCCTGTCCTGTGCCTTGGAGCTGTGGCTATCGCTGACTGTGCCAGAAGAAAATGCCTCTCCTGCTAGAGCCACAGCAGGACACAGTTCTTTTTTGAGAAGAGTGCTTCTCTGTGGGAACTAGAATTGTCACTGAACTGTGAAAGAAGAAGCAAACCGCTAAGGCAAAGCACCCCACAGGTAAGAATAATGTTTGTGAAAACCAAGAGAGTGGGATTTACTTCTAGGGAGTAGCCTCCCTCTCTTTTTTTTTCTAATGACATTTGCTCTAGACTGTTCTTAAGGTATCTGGTTCTGTGTGCTGCTAGCACACTTGATGGACCTACATAGTATTCTAAAATAAAAGGCCTAAAGAAATTGAGCCGTTTTAGCAGCAGCCTAGGTCTTGCAGAAATCTGTGTTTAAAGGCAGAGCCTGAAAATGTTTAGATAACCAGACAAGTGGTGTGTAGATGTAGTAGTCCCTTTCATAGTCGCTCTGAAGTACTCTAGAAGTCTGAAGACATCTTTCACGGTTTCATTGTGAAGTTGAAAAACACTTGCTGAAGACTTAACAACACGCTGTGATTGTGATAAGTTAAGATGGTTTATGTTTTAATACTGTCAACTCGCTTCCTTTTCATGCTAGAACCAATAATGACCTCGAAGTGGTGTCAAGGGATAAAACAGCATCTTTTCATGCCTGGTGGGAGAGAAGCAGTGGGAAAGTACAGTCATGAGCAGTCCCATGCAGGATGTTCCTCTGTGTAATAGGCAGTGTCCTCCGAGGTTAATTCGCAGTGCACAGCTGCACTGCTTGGGGCGATAAGGATGCATTAAATGAAAAGGGATTTCCCTCTTTGGGAATCAAATTAGAGCAGTCCAGATCAGGCCAGTTCTTTTATCTCTTTCTCACCCCAACAGGAAGTTTAGACACAAGTCCCCAAAGGTCTTTTTCTGGTCAGAAACGTCTGTGAGGCACTGAACTGAAAGGGGCGAAGGGATGGTGCTAATAGCCTTACATTAACAGTTGGGAAGATAGGAACGAAGTAGCAGGGTCTTGTGAGAAAAATGAGGCGGCTAAGCATACAGACACTGGATATTGCTCAGAGTGATGGGTTAATCCCCAGCATGAGTGGCAGAATCATTCACAGAGGGGAGAGCTGCCAGCAGCAGTGCTGGTGTTGCAGAGTAGTTCTCTAGATTGAGGCCCTCAGTCTTTGACCTCCACTCAAAGACCTCGGAATAAGGAAGGAACAGAAAGAATACAGCTGAAACAAAACATATTTGTCTTGTAAAGTTTACTGTATGAACACGGGTCAGACATGATGTGTTCAAGGGAGTTCTTTGATTCCTTGTTATTCCATAGAGAACAAATAAAATTCCTTCAGAAGCTGAAAACACAGTAGCTGGGCACTTACCGGGAGCGATTGTCAGCACAGACCCAATTCCTGATAAAAGTGAATGAATGTTGATCTGTGACTTGAGTGCAAGGAGTTGGTGGTCTCAGTCCAATCCTAATTAGATCAGACTTCACAGCGTTAGAAGATTAGCAGTGCCCATGCTACTGTTGTCAGCAGACCTGTAGCAGCTGATGGAGAGGGATCTCCCCCGATGCCAAGCCAAACTGCTGCTCCTCAGGAAGTTGGGCCGGGAGGCTCAGCATCCACATCTGTTGCCATCGTCCAAAGTAGCTGTACAGTGTTCCTCGTACTGGCATGCCAGTTCTTTATGTATGTTTGCTGGCATCAGGACTTGTAAGACCTTCTTGTTTTCCCTGTATCAGACCTATGAAACCCTCCAGGGACTGGCTCCTAAATCCTGTAGTACTGTCTGGTAGCTGATGTAGCAGAACCTCGCTCCGGTAAGTGCCATAGAAAGGAGCAGTGATGAGATGCCTCCCTCTCATTTTTCCTTCTGTGTGCACTAAAACTGCCTTTTAAAATTGGTTCTGCTGAAGGTCACTTGAATGTGGCCAATGTTATAGAAACCTGTAATGCTTTTTTTGCAACAAGAGTGCCTTCATTGTCTATGCAGCTAAATTGCAATCAGGAGAAATCCAGATGTTTGAAAGGAAGATGATGTCGAGCATTATTTACCTTACAGCTCACACCAGAGATGTTAGCAACAGCAGCCCATTTATCGCAGCTTTGGCATTAATCCCATTAAAACAATGGACCAAATTCATCATTGATAGAACTCCATTGTTTCAGCGCAGTTGCACAAGAAGAGACGTTGCCCAGTAGTCAGACAGTGTTGCCTCTAATATTGGAAAGGGTGGAAAAAGGTTTTGTGTCCTTTGATACCAACACAAATGGTCTTCTCATCTCAACTGGTGAACAATTACCAGCTTTTCAAACCCAGTACACACAAAACAAGACAATAACCATGAGGTTGCCAAGTGACATCCTTAGATCATTTCCATAGTCTTCTGTTGTCTTCTTGTTCTGGCCAGAATTCCTTTGGTCTCATTGATGTTGCTCCCTGTGCATCCCGTCATTTATTCTGTTCGACAGCCAGCGTCATATACTGAGAAACCCAGCAAAGAAAGGCAGAGGTCAGACTTGTGACATCTTTTGAGCTATGTATGTTTATGTAACCCAGCAGGGTTCATTTCCATCAAAGATGGAAATAGCATGTATCGCTGCTGCTGTGAGTTACGATGGGAGCGTGGTTGAAAGGGTTGGAAAGAACTGTTAGGGAGGCAGCTCTGCTGTGTCTGCAGGTCTCAGACTGTGCTTGGCTGCTTTTGAGGACCCGTTCTATTTATGTATTGCTGATTACAATCATACCTACTAAATAAATAAGAAGGGAGAAAACCTGTAGCAAGGCAGCGTGAAGGCACTGGTAACCAGTGAGTGAGTCTGTATGGTTGCTCATCAGGTGTTGCAGCAACAGAGAGAAGAGAGGATAAGCAGTGTGAGCATGTTGAGCACACACTGGAATACCCATGCACCTGCAGGGCCTCGTATGTATGTGGAAGAATTTTAGAAGCCCATTCCCAGACTTGGCGACTGTTTGGTGCACAGCCCTGGCAGAGGGACCTCAGTCTTTGCTTCCACTTGGGAGCAAATTGTCCTTTTCTTCTCCCAGCTCCCTGGTTAGTTTATCCAAGCGAAGCGTAGCCTTAGTTCTGCCCACAGGAGCTTGCGCTTGTCCCTTGGGAAGGGCTGGCTAAGGTGGACTTGTTGCTAGGGGCAGTCGCGCAACGAGCCTCTTTTTCTTGACATTTCACTGTTGGAACTCCTGGCCTTTTTTGTGCCTTTCTGGAAGAGACACTCAGCAAGGGTTAATAATGAAGGGGTTTCTGGACTGCGATGTGCAGGAGGTCAGATTAACTCAGCTGACTGTTCCTCTAAGTTCTGAAGTTAAGATCTGGTAATAACGCCGTAGTTATTACCTGCTTCTGATCTGGCTAAGAGCAGTGAGGTGACTCCTGATCTTAATCCTGACTTCCACACACGTGCTGTGACACTTTCAATTAAATACACGTGCTGGAAACAAAGGTGAAATTTTCATTTATTAAAGTGTTAGGAACATGTTTTGTGAACGCTTGTGATGTGCTTTGAGACCCTTGCATAGAAGCTGCCAGATTGATTCAACGTGCCAAAAACCCCCCAATGAATAACTCTAAAATATAAGTACTTCTAACGTTAATCGTGTACTCCTCACATTCTTATCAGCAGTAACAAAGGTCATTGCTACCCTTGTGGAAAACAAACACCACCAGGAAAACTGGACACAAACTCGGAATTCATTCCCTGCACTTTACTGTTCCTTCTCATGGCTCTGAATGGAGAGGAAGCTGGAGATTTTCTTTAAAGACAACCATTCACAGGTGATTGAATTCCTGTTCCTTTGTTTATTTAGTTAGCTACTTGAGGTTTGCTGTCTGCACTTCTGGTCTAGTCAGGCTCCAGCGGATGAGGTAACAGTCTCTGTGTGAAGTCAGTTCAGAACGTGTTCACTCTTCCAGAAACTCCCTTGCAGGAGGTAAATCACTGTCCCCAACACGTTGAGGACAGCTTGGTTAGATAACAGCTCTTAGCGTTAGATGGTAACTATCAGCCCCTACCAGGATGAAGTCTGGCTGCTGAGTAAACATTCAGGGAAACTTTTCTTGTCCTACAGAGCTTGCAGTCCCAGTAGACAGGAGGCAAATGGGGGTCTGAAGGAAAGCAGAAGCAAAGGTGCTCAGCCAGCCGCGCTCATCAGGTCTGTGGTGGAGCTTGGACTTGGATTCAGGTTACCCAACTTCCAGTAAAGTATCTTAATATGTAGGAACAACGTTGCTCATACAGAGCATTTCTTCACTGTCGCAGAATTAGGGAAACCTGAGCATGGTTCTGTTTAAGGTCAACTGGGTAAATCATAGAATCATGAAATGATTTTGATCAGAATGGGCCTCAAAGCCCATCCTGTTCCAACCCTCTGCCATGGCAGGGCCATCTCCCACTGGATCAGTTGCTCCAACCCCCATCCAGCCTGGTCTTCAACACCTCCAAAGATGGGGCAGCCACCACTGCTCTGGGCAACCTGAGCCAGGGCCTCCCCACCCTCACAGGAAAACATTTCTTCCTAAAATTTCATCTTTATCTCCCCTCTGTCAGCTGAAAACCATTCCCCCTCCTCGAATCCCTGCCCTCCCTGATCCAGAGCCCCTCCCCAGCTTTCCTGGAGCCCCTTTCATTACTGGAAGCTGCTCTAAGGTCTCCCCGCAGCCTTCTCTTCTCCAGGCTGAACAACCTGAACTCTCAACCTCTTCTCATATGGGGGGTGCTCTGGCCTTTGGATCATCTTTCTGGACCTACTGTGGACCTACTCTGGCCTTGCAGGAATATATCAGGAGAAGGGCTTGAAACGCAGCAGATATGACATGAACAGATGACCATGAAAGCAGAAAGTTCCTATTTCATGTACAGAGCAACTCTAGGCTGGTCACTGGCATTAGTTGGGCTGTTTGCACAGAATTTTACTGGCCTAAGAGCCCTGTTGCTCTTGGGTAAGCATTCTCATTCTTTGTAAAGTGATTCCAAAAACTGGAAAAGCTTCCTTTGATGTAGAACTCTGTCTCTGAGCACACACAGTGGTCAGAAAGCTGATTAAGACGGTCTGAGCATCCTAGTGAGTTGAACAGCCATAGCTGTGTTCCTGCAACTGAGAATTAAGAACGCAGATGACATGTTGAAGATTTATGGTCTCCACCGGGGTTTATGCTGCTGATGTTCGTTGTACTTCACACAACATATCACATCCCGTTACAAACTCTGTCAGAAGAGGGAAAATAAAGCCATTGTCTCCTGGAAGCCCTGCCTATGTGGTCGCCCTTCAGCGGAAGACATGAGTGTGTAAATATTCCAAATGAGATGTGTGGCTGGAGGATATTGAGGTTGGTTTGGGGGAAGGGAGAAGAGGCTTAGGGTGTGGTGTGTCAGTGAGGGAAGGAAAAGATGTAATGAAGAAGTTGAAGGTTACTCATAAAACCAGGCTTTGACCTGTAACTGAAGAAAGGTTGTGAACAGACAGGATGTTTTTTTTTCTAGAAATCTTGACCCCTGGGCTCTCTTCTGTAGCAGAATTATTCAGGGAGTGATTTTGTGGGGTCAGAGTGCCTCATGGTGAGGCACACAGGACATTGCTCCTGCCAAGTGTGGCATCTTCAGTTAAATGCCACTCTTGGAATGCCTGTTGCAGGGAGAGATGTACCCTCAAAAGGTGTTTCTGGAATCAGTTCAGAGCAGGTTTATTAAGGTTGAGTATCGTGTAATAGATTTGCTGAAGTAAATACTTTTCTCTTGATGTCTTGCAGGTTGTTCAGGTGAAAGGAACACTGGATGGGAAGTGGAACAAGGACTTCCTTAGTGGTTTTACTGCTGACCTGTGTGCAACAGCAGGCAAGTCACTTCCATTTTCCCTGATTTAATGACCTTTGAAGTCATAAATCTCATAGGGACAGGGCTTTATCTCTGAAGAGTCCTCCCCTGAGTTAGTGTCCCCAGCACTACTGAACTATAAAGCTGAACTAATGAGGTGAGCCTGTTACTTCTCTGTGCTTAAGTATAAACAAAACTATGTCATTTTTTGTGGTAGTTTGATCAGGATTTTGGAATAGATTCTTTTCTTTTGGTTAAGAATGCAAAATCCCAGCATTTTACAACATCTGCTGCTGCCACCCCTAACATGTTCTTCTTGACCACAAGTATATTTGCAGGACTGTTTGGTGCAGTCTCTCGGACCCCAGAGGATCACTCCACATGGTGTCACCCCTGCTAGTGTTTGGGGAAGCGCAGCTGAGGGAGCTTTGAGTGCAGGAGCTCCCATTCGCTGGAGGTAAGCCGTAATTCATTCCTTTTCTTGCAAGGACGGAGGAGAAAATCTGTCCAGGTTCTCCTCATCTGGACTTCTGTTGTCTGCGTGAAGGTGAATGATATGCCTATCCCTTGTCACCATGGAGTTTTTTCTATATATCTGAGGCTTTGTCATTATGGGATGGGTCACTGCTATTGTTAAGTGATGGCAAAGATGCTTCCTGCTGTGCAGTGCCCTCCAACAACAGCACAGGATTTTACCCGAAGAGCGTATGCACTTAGAAACGCATTGCTTTAAGTTGACCTGAGGGAAGTTGGAGTTTGGAAACATTAAAATACCACAGTGAAGGCTGCTCTTGCAGTATTTATGATCAGAGTGAAAGCCGAAGGTACCAGAAAGCTTCTGTTGGTGTCTCTTAACTCTTCTCACAAGGTTTCTCATACTTCATCCTCGAGAGCCTGGGATAATTTGGGTAGACTTCAACTACACACCCAAACTTTTTGTGATTATCTCAACTGAACATCTGACCCCTTTTGAGGTTTGGACATCTTCGGGTAAATGGAATCTCGCAGAGATAAAATCAGACTGTATTTTTCATGTCTGAACTTCAAAAGTCCCTGTTAGTTAATGAAGCTGTGGCGTACTTATGGGGTTTTGTGGGCCTCAGTATCTCTTAGTGTGGCCAAATGTCTTACTAAGAATAGTGCTCATTGCCAGTTCGCTGCCTGTTATTTGTTCACAGATCCATCACTAAATAATCCTGTTTTCTATTTGTACAGAGATGTTCTCTTTGCTTGTATTTCCTGGGTGGCTTATGGCACTGAATTTTAGCCTGTGGTGGTGTTTGCAAACTAGTGATTCAGACCTGCTTTTCAGTTGCTTGCCCATTTCTGTTTGTGTGGGGGGTTGATTACTACTCACAAGAACAGCAGTTCCTCAGTTACTGTGAAAGGTAATTCCAAAGGCATCAGTTAAGGTACAGTTCAGATACTCTGTGTGTTTTTTTATTCCCTAATTGAAATTGGATAGTTGAAGCAGTTAAAGATAAGTGACCATTTATGAGCAGTGAGAAATTGCTATTAGGATTCTTTCACATCCTTTGTTTGTCATGCCAAAGGTCCTAAAACTTCTCTGGATATTCTTATAAATCATCTCAACATTGGCAAAATGTAATTGCTTCTTGAATTGCACCAACGCAGCTTCACTGGGATTGATGGGCCTTTGACCTACAAATTGCATCGCTATTTATACCAGAGCACAGTGGAGGGGAAATTGGCCCTTCCTGATCTGGCAACATTTTTGCCTCCACTTTGAGCTGGTTTTATTTGAGAGAAATGACCAGACAAGATACTGTACGTTCTATGTGATTCAGGGAGCCTTTGCCTCTGTCTGCTTTTGTAGTAACGTAGACAGTTCAGAAGTCTCTGTGTTCAGCAAGAAGCTAAGCAGATGTGGGGAGAAAGAAACCACTGTGTCCAGAGCATGGTTTTCTGCTTGCTGACACCACTGTGACTCCTCTGAACCCCATGGCGCTATTCTGGAGCGCAAGGGGTGTGTGATCAGCATCATTTCTGCGGGTTCAGATGCTCACAGAGCCCCTCACTACTGAGAGCGCATTGTATAAACAAATCCTGGACAGGACACGTGGCAGAGAGGAGGAGGAGGGAAAGAGCAGACTGGGCTGACAGACAGACAGAGGTCCATAGACAGCCAGACAACAATTATAAATAGCACCCTTTTGAGGGCTGTTTGATGTGTTGCCCAAGGCCAGGTGGAAAATCTTTCCGTTGCTGCCTCTTCAGCTAATCGCTTTCCCCTCATTTTTCAATAAGGATTCCAAGTTTGGTCACTTCTTTGGCACATTTGTTTCCCATTAGAATACTTTGTGCTATTTCACTGTGTTATGCTAGATAATTGCTCTAATAACAAACCAAGGAAAAGCTTTTGAACATTTTAGGAAGTAATTTTTTCCCTTATGAAAACTCAGCAAGCAGTGACCGAGATCTAGGGAATAGTTGAGGCAAGTCAAAGAAAGAGAGTGCGAGCAAGGGGAAAAGGGCTGTATGGACATTTATTGATGGTATTTCTGCATTTACACGTAAACCACATGCCAAAAATTTAATTGCAATTCAACGGAATATTTATATAGCACTTTATCATTTACAAAGCTTTTTATGAGTATTGTGTAAGCGAACGCCACAATATCCTGTGATCAGGGGCACGAGGTTATTGTCCCCCTGCTTCTGCTGGAGAAGTTGAGACAAACATTCTTGTTTGAATGGCCAAATGGTTGCAAAGCAAAGATATGAAGTTGAGATCCTCACTTTGCTAAACTTCACTGCTCTGCTATATTGTGGGCAAGGCTGTTCCAGGTGCCTCAGTAATTGTCTAACTCGGCTTCCGCTCATGGCAGAGTGAGTTTTAGCAGAGTAGTGCAGGAGAAAACAATTAGAACATGTTTAGTACTTTCAATAAACTCCCCCTCCATGTTTGCATGCTGCCAAGATGCCTTTAAGAATTTAGTGTGGTCAAGGGGATAGGGAGATAAATGATATAAACCGAGGAAAGGAGGCTTCGAGCTGATTTACTGAAGCCTCTTAGCTAAATTCTTTCCACTCATAATCCTGAAGAGGTGGAGCTTTTTGTCTGCTATGTCTGTACATTTCCCATCTAACAGAGAAAGCTCCAAGTGCACTCAGTGCTTGAAATTAGTTCTAGGATAGAGGTGTCTGAGGCAAATGCTGACAAGGGTGCAGGACAGATGATGGGTGTGCCTGACCTACCATTAGGCTTTGGCTATGCTTGCGTGTGCTTTATCCCATCACTTGGAGCTTCAGTTTCCCTCTTTCTCAAAGGAGGCATGATGGCATTTAAGTCCTTTGCAGAATGCTTTTAAATCTAGTCTGGAAAAACGCTGGGTAAGAGCTGGGTTCACAGCTCCTGGTTCCTCCCAGATCTGTCCTCTGCTCTTGTCTTAAAGCAAGATTTTCACTTATTTATTCTCTGCCATTCTTGAAACCATCTTGGTATTTGTGGTAGGAGGGGAAAGGAAGTAAGAAAATAATCTTCTGCCAGGTCTCACTTAATTTGACCTCTGTATTTGCTGCAGAAGGTCCAACTCAGATACTGTCCCTGCTGTGATCCCTATGGATTTCAGAGCCTTAGATGTGGCCTGACTCGATGCTGGATTTCCCTATGAACCGTGGAGGAGTCGTCCCTCCACTGACCCAGCCACCAGCACAGCCATCACTTCTGCTGATTCCATCACCACTGCTTTCCCCAGGGCTTTGTTGATGTCTGGTTTTGCTTTGTCTCTTGGTGTTGGCACCGAGTTTTCTGTAGTGCAGCAGCTGCTAGATTTATGCAGGCTCGATCCTGCTCAAGAAAAGGGAGAGGTAACGAGAGTCATGTGTGTCTCCCTCTTCTTTTCCTTCCTTTTTGAGAGTCACTTTTGTTGTTACAGGATACGTGGTGGGAGATGCACATGCTGAATCCATGGGACACTGCCAGCTTTCATCCACTTTTCTCCCCTAGAGCTTCCTCTCTGTATAGCCTCTGCCTAAGCAGCTGACAATCCTTCGATGACAGCCCCAGAGAGTTAATGAACTAAAAGGGCCATGGGTTATCTGTTCCCAGAGATTGGGGAGCGTGAATTAAATGGTCTTTTGGAAGATGGGAAATAATTATTCTTCTGCTTCAAAGCCATGTCCAATTGAATGATGTCGCCAGCACGAATCAGCAATCGCAATCACTGATGAAGACCCATTAAACAGATTGGGCTGAGTAATGCACAGGAAAAAATGTCAGGAGCATCTTTAATTCTGAGTCTCTCAACCCTACAATAGGACTTTTTCTCCTTTTTTCTCTTCTGCTTTTTTTTAAAAGAAGCTCTCTAAGTGGTGGAGCTTTCCTATCTCAGCACTTTAAAGCTGGAAATTGCTAGGGATGCATTTCTACACCATTCCCGATGGGAAGGCAAGGACTTAAGTGGCTAAGTTTCCCCAGTATTGTCTGGGATATCTGAAGGGTATTGTCTCGGATATGTGAAGTGAGGGAATGTTGTGGGAAAAGGCTTCAGCAAGAGCAGCTGGGAGTTCCTCCGCTCTCAGCTCGATACGCTGTTCTGCACAGCACTTCCTTCTGGCAGAGGCTGGGGAAGGAGCACGCTACCCACAGCCAGCACTTGTACACTTAGAGAAGGGTGAGGGTTGAGTGATCCTTACTGAAAGAAAGACACATTCTTCTGTAGTTTAACTATTGCAAAAGTGACATAATGAAGTCAAACATTAGGGCATGATCATTAGGGGAATTTATTAGAAACGCTTGGCTGTACAGTGAATTCAGTTGGAAGTTACAAGCTATAACTCTTCAGTGTTATTGGAGGGAGGCAAATCTTACTGCAGTGTTTTTGTTTTCACCATATGAGCTGTAACTTCAGGGGAGTTGTACCAAGGGTAAACTTTGCCATTTTGTGTATGTGCCAGAGGAACAGGACAATAGGTTAGGCAACAGTTCATCAGTTGCATGAAGCCCAGACCTTAGAGCAGCTTCCAGTACTGAAAGGGGGTCCAGGAAAGCTGGGGGGGGGCTCTTCATCAGGGATTGCAGGGATAGGATGAGGAGAAATGGTTTTCAGCTGAAAGAGGGGAGACTGAGATGAGAACTCGGGAAGAAATTTTTTCCTGTGAGGGTATTGAGGCCCTGGCCCAGGTTGCCCAGAGCAGTGGTGACTGCCCCATCCCTGGAGGTGTTGAAGACCAGGCTGGATGGGGCTTGGAGCAACCTGATCCAGTGGGAGATGTCCCTGCCCATGGCAGGGGATGGAACTGGAGGAGCTTTAAGGTCACCTCCAGCCCAAACCATTCTATGATTCTGTGATCTCCTCCAGAGGACGGTAAGTTACACAAACAGCAAAAGGAGACTGAGAAAGGTCATATTTAGGAATAAAGAAGTTGTTACTTGTGATCAGACTAGTCCACTTGTGTGGCTGTTACTAGCGCGTTGCTGTATAATCAACCTCCCTGCTGCACCTCATCCTAGTCCCTGATAGCTCAAACCTAGTCTGTCCAGTATTCTCAAACCAGATCTGGGAAGTATGGTCTGGAAATGCCAGTGTTTTCCAATTAGTGATAAAATGGAGCAGAGGTTACTGGCTCAGATGTAGCAGTCCAACAGGAGATGGAAGACATCTGACCACTAATCTCGGAAAGCTTCCATTTTCATTTTCCTTCCCTCCCCAGACTTCCATCTGTCACAGATCTGAAGAAAAGTTTAAAAATACTGCGCGAATGACGTTCCTATGGTTCTGTAACCTATCATTTCGACAAATGCAAACCGTTCTCCTTTTAAAGCTAAGAGTTGTGTATGTGGGAGGACCATGTGGGTACTCCCTGGAACTTGGGCTTGCGTGACTTCAGCCTAGGAAGCAGTGGCAGTGAGGGGATCTCCTCTCAGGCCGATCAAACAGCAGGTCCTCTGTACCCACGGTATATTGTCTGTGTACAGCGTGTATAGCAGTGTCCTGGTAAGCAGTTCACTCAGCTGAAAGCCAGGGAGGCTTTGCCCTGGTCTGATAGTGCAGCTCAGTTAGTTTTCTGTTTATGGACAGATTGTATGTGTTGCTCTATGTCCTGCGTGTTAATTATTAGGATTTGAAGCCAATTAGCCAAAATGTATTTGATCAAGAAATGGAATTCACTGATGACCCTTGTATCTGTGGATCAGCCTTTCAGATGTCCTACTCAGTGGAGTTTCAAAGCACTGCAGGGTGAGCTCAGCAGCAGATGCAATACAGCATCCTCAAAGGGCTTCACAACGGAAGTGTTTCCTCTGAACAGAAAATATCAGGAGAGCAGAGAAATCGTTTGGGGACTCCTAGTCTGCACTGGCATACTCTGGTGCTGTTGATTGATAAACCTGTTGGATCAAAGCTCCATTCTTTTCTGTGGGATCTGAATATCTGCTGGCAGTCCCAGTGTCCTCTACCCGGATGTGGGTACGTTCCTGCTCAATAGCAAGGGCGTTTGTACAAGCAGGATGGCAAACAATGGTCGCTTGTTTTGACTGTAGGTTGTTAAAACGCTACTTTGAAGGTTGTGTCATGATGTTGGAATGTGATTCAGTATGAAAGACACAGAAGTGTTTTAAAGGAGTGTCATGCCAGGTCTGTGCTCAGCCACGAGGATGTGAGTGCAAGTCTGCAGGGCATTGTGCTTATACTCCATGTGTGCTGCAGAAATGCGGTGCTTTCAACCTCTCTGGGTGGGTTTTGTTTTCTGAAGCTTTTAAGCGTTTCTTTTTCTCTCTTGTGGGGTTTATCTGCTCTTCTCTGCCTTTCCCTTGAAAAGCAGTATATGAAAACTAGATTCCGCCGTTAGCTGAGACCCTTCCTGTGCCAGAAAGAGATCATTCCTTGACCTCCATTGAGGATGATGCTTCTGGTAATAGGCTGAAAGAGTGGTCTGACTAGAACAGTTGGACAAAAGCCAGAGGGTTAAAGTGTGGGGAAAAGATATATTTCCCTGGGAAAGGTCTCTTGAGGGCAGTTAAGTCCAGAGGAACCTCTTCTGCCTCTGAAAACTGACATGGCAGTTAGTGGAGATGCAGTAGAAACATAGTGTGCTTGTCCTGTCCTTTAAATCTTTCCTAGATGTTGAATGTCACCATGAGTATGGGACGCTGGGCTGACCCGTGGCCTCCCCAGGAATGGCAATTCATATGACTTGAGAAATAAAGGAGTTGGAGACACTAAGGAACAAGTGCCTGGTTCTGCTGCCGGTGTGCTGGGCAGCAGCTCTGGCTTGTGGCCTTTTATAGAGTGGAACAAGCAAGAGTTTGGACAAATTTGTCCACCAGTTGTATGGGACAACTGTGTGTGGCTGGGCTAACGTGCGGTGGGGCTAACAGGATGCACCCACAAGTATAGTTGCATGGGAAATGTCTTGTGCCCAATGGGTGGAAATTCTGAAAACTGTCGTGTGCTGACAGACTGAATGGAAAAAAATGTTAAGTTTTGCTTGATTTAAGTATTTTGTTTTGTTGTCTCTATGAAAAGCTGAAGAAAAAAAATCAAAATGAAACATTTGAAAATTTGCTGAAACTGTGCAAAAAGCTCCTTTGAACCAAAAGCAGATGTCTTCAGTGACTATTCAGCAGCACAAGATGATTATTTTGGATTTTTTTCCCAAAAATCTTTTTTTCTTTTGTTCTCCCTTGGGTCTTGAAATTTAGTGACACCAAACCATTCCTAGGAAAAAAAGGTTTGGTTTGGATGAATCCAAGTATTTTTTGACAACAACTTATTTGTGAGAAAATCCCTGCTGTTTCTGCTCATCAATAAAGTTGATGAGTTTAACCAGTCTCATGGCTGGCTAGGGAAAAAAAGATCCCCTGGTTAGAGGAGTGGATAAATAACTTGGCACAAAGTCCTCCTCTGTTGACTCAGTTTACTTTGTGGACCTGGGCATGATTGTCATAATAAATTAAAGCATGAACATTCCCATTTGTCACTTCACCACTTCCTTTTGCTGCCTTCCAACATGTGGTAAACCCATTAGTTTTAACAGAGAGAAAAGAGCAGATGAGGGGAGGAGAATAATGCAAGAATTAAGGAGAGAGAGGAGGAAGGGAAAGACTTGCAGGGTGGAGTGAAGACTTCACTGAGGCAGACACAGCACCCATTGCATCTTTGCGAGGACATAGGATCATAGAAAGATTTGCATTGGAGGGGACCTTAAAGCCCCTCCAGTTCCACCCCCAGCCATGGACAGGGGCACCTCACACTGGATCAGGGTGCTCAAAGCCTTATCCAACCTGGCCTTGAACACCTCCAGGGATGGGGCAGCCACCACTGCTCTGGGCAACCTGGGCCAGGGCCTCCCCACCCTCACAGAAAAACATTTCTCCCTGAGTTCTCATCTCAGTCTCCCCTCTTTCAGCTGAAAACCATTTCTCCTCATCCTATCCCTGCACTCCCTGATGAAGAGCCTCTCCCTGGCTTTCCTGGAGCCCCATTCAGTCTTGGAGGCTGCTCTAAGGTGTCTCCAGAGTCTTCTCTTCTCCAGGCTGAACAACCCCAACTCTCAGCCTATCCTCGTGTGGGAGGTGTTCAAGTCCTCAGATCATCTTAGTAGCCCAAATTGACATAGTTGTGTTCAAGTCATTGGGGTTTGTCATCTCTTTTTGGAGGGAAAAAGGAGACTGGGAGTCACTAAGAACCACCCGTCAAGTTCTTAGTGTGGCCCAAAATGCAAGAGTAGGGAATGGCTCCTTTCAGTCACGCCCTGTCCCACTGTTTTAGTTGTGTACTGAACTGTTCACACATGAGGTGTTTCATGCTCCTCTGCAGTTCTGCACAGCTTCTCTTCATTATTCCTTGCCATCATCTGGGGTAATTTCCTAAAGCTGAAGTAGGATGTCTTCAGATCAGGCCCCTTGTTGACAAGGTGTGAACAGATTGATAGCTATCCCATCCCACCTGGCTTCACAGGAATCGCCTCAGCCCAAGCGGGCTTTCCGGGAACCCCCCTCCAAAGTGGAGCCTCTGCAGAAACAGAGGTTTTCAGCTTTGAACAGGAGCAGAGGTCAAATTCACAAACAGAAGGGCGTGTATGTGTATGTACCTGTGATGGGAAGCTCAAAAGAATGTAACTTTGGGGTTTGAAAGCATCGCGCTCCTGAATTATAATTATTTATTGTGATGATAGTGCCTGGAGGCCCCAGCCTTGTCGTGCTAAGGACTCCACAGACGTGTAACGAAGAAACAGTCCCTGCCTTGGAGGTGGATGAGGAAAACCTCCCCAAAGGGGTCTGGGAGCAGGTGTGGCACGTATCCATCAGGGTGATGGAGCCTCTTCACAAGGTGAGTATGTGAGCGTGTGCAAGTGAGAGAGACAGCAAGAAGAGGAGAGAGCTGGATGTCAGGGTCCATCTCCCTGGCTCTAAAGGAGGGGTATACTTCTTTTTAATTATTCTCGCCTTTCTTCTGCAGTAGTGATTGTCCACAGGTAAGATAAGAACTAGCAAAAAAAGTTGTAGTAATTTTGCTAAAAATTTGGATGCTGGAAGACGTGACCCAGTAACTCACTCTATGTCTTTAAACAAGTCACTTCTGCTCAGATGTTTTTTAAAGGTAATTCGGTACCCAGCCCCCAGAATGTCTCTTTGGGAATCTAGCTATTTTGTCTTTTAATGCTTCAGTTTTACCAAGTTTTAGCATATAAGAAAGCAAATTAATAAAGAAATGAGTTTCTGCAGAGCAGCAGATTTGATGAAGCCTGGTTTCCCCATGGACTCGGATATTGTGTCTTGGCTGGTAACCTTTCCGTCCTTGCTGTGTCCCCCACCACGCTGGGGCTGGGGAAGGCATAAAACATATTGTCTGGAGCTTTTGGGTAGGAACCCGCTGCTGCTGAGTCCTTACTGTCTTTCCTTCATTTGGGAAACTCATTGGAAACCTCTGCCCCCAGATTGGTGTGAGATTGGACCACAGGCCCAAAAGTGATATAACCAGAAGGCAAATCAGCAAATGTTTGGCAACACAGACATGAAAGGTGTGATTTTTTGGGCACTGAGGATCACTCACTGCTGGCAACCTGTTGGAAACCTAAGCGTAACGTCGCTAAATATTGAGGAGGGTGGTGCTTGTTAAGGGTTAAGGAAATAACTCCTCTGAAGCTCATAAAATAGAGGGGAACAGAGCATTCTGCACATCAGTGGGACGCGGTGAATCGTGAGTACTTTATGGAGAAAAAGGAGCAGGAGAGAGGTGGATAAATCTTTTTCTTTTAGTTCTTAGAACAATCACCAACAAGAAGAAACTTAGCTATTCTTAGTTGCATCTAGGGGCTATGCGCAATCTTTCCTGCTGAATTATGGAATATGATAGCTTTTATTAAATCCATTACAATTACAGCCTCTCCGCTGCACAGGTTTAGAATATGGAATAAGTAGGGTGCATAATTTCAAATAAATATTTAAGATTTTGATGTGTGATACGGTTTCAGACTCTTAGGACATAGAATTATATTTCATCAGGGCTGTTTTCTTTTAATTCATGCAAACTTTCCTATCCAGCTGCTTCATTGGGCTGGAGACTTCTGTAAAAGAATCTTTATACTGGGGAAAAAATAGTGGCTGCTGAAGCTTTGCCCAAGATTCTGTATGTGTTGGTGAGTTGGGTCTTTGCTAAAGTAGCTGGGTATGAAAAGTTAGGTAATTTTTGGGATAATTGGAAGAAATCTGGAAAAAAATAACTAAAAATATTGAGAAAAAAAAGGAAATAACCAAATTTGGCCAAATTCCGTTGAACAAAGAGTAGCAAGTGTATGTTATTGCAGAATTTGGATCGTGTCTTTTTGCAAGAGATAGAGGAGAAAGGAATATTTGGACACGACTGTTAACCCTGGGTCTCCACCTGCTGTTGGGTGCTGTGCTCATGGACCTCCTGCCGGCAGCAGAGTCATCTGGTTGAGTATGCAAGGGCAGGTGGAACGTGGGCAAGTGGAAGCTCCTTTCCTCGGCCTCGCTGCATCCCTGCCTGGCCAGATGTTGTCCACAGCCATGTGGTGCCCCCTGGTCAGCACTGGTCTGAGCCTGTCTGTGAGTCGCTCAGAGTTTTTCACTGTTAACCTGGGCAGTTCAAACCATCGGCTCTCTGCTGGCTACTCAGCAGCTCCTGAGCAAGCTGGTTTCAGTCTCTCACTGAAGAGGTAGCGTGCAAGTGCCACTGGCATGGGTGGGTCCAAGCCTGCTGCTCCCAGCCTTGTGGTCATTGCTTCAGGAGAGCCAGTGGTAATAGGAATACCTGATCCCCGAAGCAGCAAGGATGGCAAGGGTGGTGTCAGAAACAAAGAGAGTAGCCAGGCGGGGCAGCTCACTGTTTCCCGTGCAGGTGATCCAGAGAGCTGGCAGTGGGGCTCCTGAGTAACAGTTAACCCCATTGCCTGTTTGTGAAGCAAGAATGAAAATCTCTACACGTGAGAGAGCAAGAGGGAAAACCCCCTCTGTGTGATTCTGTATTCTCCCTTTGTCTTCCCCACACCTGCTCCCTTTCCTCTTCCGTCCTCCCCACCCACCCTTCAAGAAGATGCTCTAGGTGTTGGCTTTGACTTGGCTGCCAATACTCTGCAGAGATGTGTTAATGATGACTGGCAGGGTTTAAAAGCACTGTTTCAACACCTTGCTGTCACCACACCTCATACTTCAGCAGCTTAGCACATGTTCCAAGGTGTTTAAGGAGCTTCCTGTGCAGCCCTTTTCCAGGCTTTAACCTCTTGCCAGGAGCAGTAGCAGCTCCTGACCGCACTTTTCTGGCTGCGACCTTGTTGGTATTTGCCTACGACATGTAAATGAGCAGCGCGGTCGTTAGCTAGCGAAATGTGTAATGTTTTCCATTGTGTGGAAGGCTTGGAGCTGACAAGACCAGAGCTTGTGTTCCAAAGTCTAAAGCAGTTGGCAGGTTTCTCAGTACCAGGTTTTTATGCCCTCAAGTGGGTTATGGAGCGGAAAAGGGGGTGGAGAGGAAAGGAGAGAGAGAGGAATGTGTGCGGATGCGTGGTGGGGGAAGAGTTAGCGGGAGAGAAGGGCCATTTGCAAGCCACCAGCTTTGAATGTAACTCGCATGGGCCTTGTGGTGGTGCTGAAGGGCCTGTTGTTCTCATTTGATTGACTCTAGGCTTAATGCTGCTTGCCACTTACCAGCACTTGTCTTTGCTCATTAGCAGGGGGATTGTGGGCAAATATTAGATATTCAAGAGAGGAAATGTTAATCTTTGCAGTGTTCACTGAATATTTAAATGAGGCAGCAGGCACTTTTGCTCTGTGTTTGACCTAGACTTCCAGCGCTGAGGAAACGCTCTGGTCTTGGGATGAGTTTTTAGTCTAGCACCTCCTTACTCTCAGGGTTTGTGTCAGGTGGTGGAGTTCAGACCTTTTCAGAAAAGGCAGTGCCATCAGTCTGTGCAAGTCCTACCAAATACAGGTGGTGAAGAAGCTGTGATCTGGCTAGTTTTAAGCACAGAAAAGAATCCATGTGAGGTTAGAATGATACTGGCTGTGCTGTCAGCCCTCTGCTCTGTAGGTAGGAGATGGCCTCGCAGTGGAGGCTGAAATTAGCAATGGCTAATGCTGGCAGAGTGGTCACTCAGCATCCTCCTTTTGATAGATGGTAAAAAAAACCAAACAAGTAATTCTCTTGAGGTTTGGACAGGCAGATCGCTCAAATAACTATAACTAGGAACTTCATATGTTTGGAGATGAACATAGTATTTGTGCCAGTGTCCTCATGTCTCAAGTGTTCATCTGGTGGATGGTGGGTAGATCAGCTGTCTGTCTCCTTGGAGTGGGAAGTGGGCTCAGGTGGGTTTAGTCAACATTGACAAACTTGAAACAGGCAATGAGAAATGTCTTCCATCACGTGTTATCACCCAAGTCTTTCCTCTGAATTTACTTCCTTTGGGTTTATGTCCATTTTAATTGCTACCTTCTCGAATTCTTGACAATAAACATGGAAGCAGAAAAATTTTATTGGAGAATGTTACAACTGTGTAGGAAATGAATATTGATTTAGCAGTTGTTGATATCTGTATCATATCACACTCAGATCAGCAATGTCCTGTGCAGGATGCATATCCTGTTTGAGTTTGGCATTTTGACTGTCTACAGTAGTTGCTTACAGAGAAAAGTTTTAAATTAAGAATTACTTATGGGAATTATATCATTGGATAAGGTTAGAAGACAAATGTATCTGTACGTAACATAGATGAAGGGCCAAGTGGCTGCTTATTTAATCCATGTTTCAGTGAGCAGAGCCTAAACCAAGCATGGTACCAGCTTTAACAAGGTGCAGGAATCCAGTGGCATTCTGTGGATCAGAACCTCTCTGTTTAAGGCAATTCAGTTAACCCAACATTATTCTCAATTAATTTGATTAAATTACAGCAAAATCACCTGGGAAATTGTTTACTTATTCCTAACTCCAGCAACTGGCTGCATCCTGACAGGGTGAAGTGAAGAGCCCTTCAGTGGATTTTATTATCCACAGAATTCCTAAACACAGTTTCTTTGCTTTCTGTGTCTCGTATTCCAGTAGCCACTAGTCAATTAAATATTCCTCCAGTAAGTCTGAGGTTTAGAGAATTGCTTGGGAGTTACAGAACTCCTTATAGTGGGAATTAAAAGCCAGTTACTGTAGTTTAGGCAAATCTTACAGGTCTCCCCAGGTGCTGTTCCTCCATTCATGACTACGTCCTCTTACCTGGGTTCCCTTCCTGGTTTTCCTTTGGTGTTTTTGTTTTTATTATTACTTTTCCATGTCATACTATTGCTTGAGGGGGGTTGGGTTGGGCAGCAGGTTCTTGTTCCACTCACTGTTAGACCTTCACCCAGACAGGGGGTCAGCAATGCAAACCACTGTTCTGAACTGCACAAGCCAGCCGTCCACTGGGAATAAGCAGCAGCAGGTATGTCTCACTGAAGCCAACTTCCGAGCCAGCAGATAGCAGTGACCTCAGTCACAGCCACAGCAGCAGCGTTTAATCGTGCCACTGTACTCAGACTGGCAAGCTGGTGGCGAGAGGCGCAAGTCCCCATGTTTGTACCACGGGGTTTCACCGTTGCTGCCTTTTCCAGGTTGTCAGTGCCAGATCGGCAGAGCTCTTCCCTGCTTACAGTAAATGGCTGTGTGTTTACTTTTTGAAATGCCCTCTCTGAGCCTGCTCTCGTTGTCAGACCTTGGTGGTGGTGTTCTTCCTGACTAACCCTGGCAACGTGTTCCAAAATCTCTGGCTCGCCGCTCTCTGCAGATATAGGGCACTCGCTGCTCTAGGGAGTAACGCGGTAATGGGAGAGAGCATCAGCGAGTCTCCTGCAGTCAGATTTGTCAGCTGCGCTCGACTGCATCACACCCAGCAGAGTAAAAGTCCTGGTACCGCTTCTTCCACTGATACTCCCTTGTCAGAGCTGTTCTCCTCCTTCATTACCTCTGCCTGGAGCCCAGCACGAGTGCAATGGTAGGAGCAGAGAACAACATTAAAATAAACCTACATGAGCCTAACACCACACGAATTCCCACCTGTAGAGCACAGATCCTTTGCAGGGAGCATCCCCGTCTTTGCGCTGTCTGAGGGTTGTTCTGCAGCTGCTGTTTCGAGCCGTCTGATGTTGAAATGATGTTGGGCGTAGGAAGATAAAAGCGTGTTTAACTGGGGCTCGTGCCAAAGATGCAGTATGCTGTATCTGTAGGTGGAAACGGGTTCCTACATCCATTGCCTCTTCCTCTGGAGCGCCTGACTTGGCAGGGGTTTGTACAAAGGGTGGCAAACCATAGTGGCTGGTGCTCAAAAGGTTCAAAGCGGCAGCACTATTCCTGATAGCAGGGCAAGTCAGAGCTGTAGGATTTCATAAAGGACATCTGACAGGGACTTGAATTAAAGCATTATACCTCTTTTTTACGTTTTCCCTGCAGCTTGAGGTGTGTTTTCCAGTTGCTGCTGCCAGACTGGAAAGCTTAGTTCAGGAATCAAGGAGACATCTGTCCCTACTTGGAACAGGCTGCAGGGATTCTCATCTCTCTCCCTTGTTCAGTTCCACCTGTGATGATCAAAAGATAAAAGTCGTTGTCTAATAGATGCAGAAGCTGGTGCGAAACAGATTTGATTTCATTGCTGATACCTGAAGCGGCTTGTCTGATAAGCAGTTGTCACCATTGTTGGTTCAGATGGGCAGTACCATGCACCAGGACAGGTTCAAGAGAAGGGCTGGTCCTGCTTTGGCTTTAAGGCCAATATACAGAGGGAGGGATCTTTATGGGTGCAGCTCTTCTTCGTCAGCTATTTACACCGTGTAGAAGAGAAGCTCTCACTGGAATTATTACATCGAATTTTACCTAGCAGTGAATTTTAATCTGCAGAGATGGGGCTTCTGTCCTCAGGGCTGTTCCTCCTGTTCCGTCACTACATTGTGCGGTTGTTGATTCATCGATTTTCATTTTTTTGTTGTTTTGGTTTGGCTTCTTTTACAAAAAAAAAAAGAAAAAGAAAAAAAGGAAGAGTTAATTAAAGTAATAACTAAACCCAGAAACCAGAGAGAAAGTGGGCACTTTGCGATTCTTGTTTGCATGTGGCAGGAAGAAAATACTTAATTCACTTTCCAGTGTGAGCCACTGTGAACTTGGAAGGGACGTTGTGGAGTGATTTGGTTTTCCCACAAAGTGTTGCAGCCTCTCGAGGAGGGTTGTCTTTTTTGGGGAGGTGTATGCCAAGCTCCAGAAAGGAGAATGCTACTGAAGCAATGCCAGCTGGCTCTCATCCCAAACTCCATTTCCAAAGCCAAGGTAATGGCATCAGCAAGGCTGGCATCAAAGTGAAAACAAAACAATCTCAGTGCCTTGACTGCAGGCTCCCTTTGGAACAGCTTCTGTGAGAGGGAGGGGAGAGGAGGAAGTGGAAGGTAAAAAAATGTTTGCCCAAGTAAAAAGTGTTGGAAAAAAAATGTCCAGTGAAGCAAGGTGTTGATGAAATGTGCCGGGCTGTGGAAATCACAAGGCTCTGGGAACAGTCAGTCTTAGTGAGAGATCTCAGCAGGAAAAAACTAAATCCTTAATTTTTACAAGTAGCAGAATGGTAAACACTGTCAGTGTTGAAACATGATATTTGGATCACAATTCCATTTCTCTGTTTTATGACATGGTAACTTTCTAATACTGAGCTGTACATATTTCACTCAAATGTGCTATAGTTATTAAATAAAAATGGAAACAAAGCCTGGCAACCCTACAAAACAAGCAGTCACTCCCTCAGAATTTTGGGGTTTGAATAATTCTGAATTTTCTGCTTTATTTTCTGATGCCATGCAGTTCAGGATTTTGTTTCTTTGATGATGAAATTCCTACAGAAGCTGCTTCTAATCAAGGTGTGCTTTGAAAGCATTTGAACTGTGGAGACCCTCTTTTTCAGTGCACTTTAGAGCAATAAGCATACCTACATAATATTCCATTTAAAACTCTTGGGTTTTAGCATGTGCCTGTACCTGAAGGGGTGTTCCCTGCCGAGCAGTGGGGCGCATTAGCCGAGCTGCAGTCCCATTCAGGTGTATCCAAAGGACTTACTAGTAACGGGAAAGGTTCACATGCTCCTAGCAAGTAACACTTTCTCATGACTCATTACATCCATGCATTTGGATTTGTGTAATAGCACAGTTGGCTGAAGGGATTTTGAGGTCTGAGTTGCCAGGGGGATTCATGGGTGCTACTTCCATGCCATGCTCCCTGTTCTTGAAGTGTTTATGATAAGTTGTAGCAAAAGAATCCTGATGGGCTCTCAGAGGCGTTTGTAAAAGCCCAAAGGCTGCACCACCATCCTGGCTGTGACTGCTTGAACCTTGAACCTGTCAGCCTCCTGTGGTGTCCTGAACCATTCTGCCATTACTTGTCTATATTCTGTTCATGTCAAAGAACCAAAAACGTCTGTAAAACCAGAGCTGTCTGCACATGACCAGCTCTTTGAGCAGGGAAAGGGCAGGGTAGAGTGCAACGAGGGGTTTATTCTGATCCACCACTCTCTTAAGCCGCTCTGTTTTCCATCAGTTAGAGCAATAACGAGTGAGTCGTATCATTTGTTGTGTAGGTATTGGGAGTTGTTGGGTTGCATATTACGAGTTTTATCTTTTGTTAGGTGGTGTTAGGCAGAAGCCACGGGGTTAGTGCATGTCAGAGCATCATCTGTAGCATGACACTGCGTAGGAGGAGTTGGAATTGGGCACTGGTAGGTACTGGTTTTATTCCTGGCCCACCCATGGATTCATTTGTGTAACTCTCTCCTGTACGTTGTGCCGTTTCCCTCCTCCCTGACGACACAGGGCAGTGGTGCCTTCTTACTTTGTGGGTGCAGTGGCTCATGGCTGGGCTTTCCAAGGCAAAGTAGTTGTGAAACATTTTCCCTTTGCACAGTTGGTCTCACAGCCCAGGCAGTGCTAACATGAGACATTGGAGTAGTTAGAAGTTTAATTCTGAGCACCTCTTTTTTTCATTTTTCAGGGTTTTTTTGATAGTAATTGAATTTTAAATACAACACTGACCCCATACTTGCTGCCAAACAGTGTTTGAGGGAGGGTTCTTTTGTCGGGAGGGGTAGGGAATGGACAGGAATCCCTGCTGAGGTGGCCCCGGAGACCACTACCCGTCAATTTTATTTCTGAGTGACCATAACAAACACTTCAGAAACAGATGGAAGAGTGATTCCCGTAGCAATCAGCATCCCAGTTTAATCAGGTCTTGTGTGGGAGAGCTTTTGTGTTAATGTTTCATGTTCTGTAAATGAATCCGGTAGTGCTGGCCTTGTTGTGGTTAGAGGTATTTCTGATACCTAGGTGAGATTACAGTGTTCAGGACTGAAGGCATTAACACGGCTCGCTGTGAAAGGAAAAAAAAATGTTATTTAGTAGGCCTTAGAAACACTGTGTAAATAGAGACCTAGTGACATAAATAAAGAAGGAGTCAATGTTCCTAGAGGAAAAATCAGTGAAATAATTGAAACATGTTTCTGTTAGTGTTACCATTTTTAATACGTCTCGGTATTGAGTCAGCTTCACCTTCTGTATATGGAAACCGAACTTTATGTGTGTGAGAATGCTGTTACTTTGTCTGGAATACTTACCAGCCATAGGAATACACTGGAAGGATGGAACATGGCCCAGAGCTCCTTAGGCTTCTCAGAAGTAGGAGGTACATCAGGGCTTGAAAGGTGTCTTTTAAATCACTGGAGGAGGAAGGGAAGTAGTCAAAGAGAAGAGGGGAGCTTCAGAGCAGCTAAATATTCTTTTAGTCCATCTTCTTTGTCAGCGCTGGTAGCAGCTACTACTTCAGCTGAACTCTTTCAAAGCAGTAAAGGTGAGACACTTGGGTGTCGAGAAGTGGCAGTGTGGAGAGGTGAGATGGGTCACATCCAAGAGCTCTGGAGGAGTAAAA
Organism: Phaenicophaeus curvirostris; assembly: GCF_032191515.1. Taxonomy (NCBI): domain Eukaryota; kingdom Metazoa; phylum Chordata; class Aves; order Cuculiformes; family Cuculidae; genus Phaenicophaeus; species Phaenicophaeus curvirostris. The sequence goes on from NC_091408.1 coordinate 6,684,711, forward strand.
CGTCCAAGGTGTAACTCAAACAAGCACCCTCCATGGGGTTTATTCAGTTTTTTCTAGCTCTTCAACTAGTATTCAAAATCGTAATTTCCAAAAGTTTGGGATTGGTGTGGTTTGTTTTTTCTTAATTTTTGGCAAACTTTTTGCAGCCAAGACAAGGCAGGATTGGGGCGACAACCCCGCTGAGGTGTACAGGGAAGTTCTGTGTGTCGCCTAAGAAATTACAGGCTCCTGGGCTGTATTTCAGTGCCTGGTAACTGCAGATGGGTTTGTGGTCAGAAAGCCATCGCTATTTGCTTCAGAGGCAGTGGTTATTGGAAAATGCCCAGTAAAAAGAAGAACAGTTTTATCATCTGTCAAAGGGACAGGATGGTGGGTTTCAGGACAGCTGCCTTGTTTCAGCATGTAAATGCCCATGTCTGTTAATTCTGTTCTTAATTAGCTGTATCAGTCTGGGTTTGTTGCTTTTGTTGGATGCTGTGTTTTATCTGCAGTGGGCGATTTACTTTTATTTTTTGGGAAGTGAAAGCTGTAAGAGCAGCTCGTGGAGTCAGTCTTTATCAACTGCCCGTGCAGATCCTGGTTACCTTGACCCATGTCAAAAGATGGTGCCCAGGCAATGTCACAAGAACTTGTCTGTCACAAGAACTGCCGAGTGAATCTGCTGATCACACAGAACTTCCCCACCACAGCTTCCTTGCTCTCAAGGGAAGTGAGCAGAGAGAAGGAACAACAGGCCTTTCCTAGTCATTTTTCTCTCTGCTCTTTTCTCAGGCCACCCAGATCTGTTCTCGCTGTGAAACAGAGCCTGGTGTTTCATTTCTGCTGGGATTTTCTTCAGGCTCAGATGTGCACCAAGATCCCTGCTTGAGAAAGTTCCCTTTGCAGAGGGGCTGATACATTTCTTGCTTTCTTCTTTGACATCAGATGACAGTTGATCCTGTTCTACACGGGGTTTAGAGCAAGGAGGCTCCGCTTTTGCCTTGGAAGCTAGAGGGAATGCCTTTTTGTATGAACAGCTCCCTGCTCTGGTTCATGCTGAGTGCTGGTTGAGGCGTGGTGTTTCTCACCCGATGTGTCACTAGTATTTAAAACCATGGAGTGACGCAACCTCTTGCAATGTTCAGGTATTAGAAGATATTATCAGGACAAACTGAGATCTTAGAACTCAGGCCCCGACAGGCAACTAGCAATCCCAATCGTCTTCTGAAATGCAGTTAATTTTGTGCCTGCATACACACCCTGCTGAGGAGTACGCAGTCTCTAAAATCTCAGCTTCTACAAAAACTTGCAAATTGACCCTGAAATGTCTCTCAACCTAACTCAAAATTGCCTTGGCTCTCTGATTTGTTAACTGTTTGTGGCTGCTAGTGAGTCCACCTACAGATTTAGGTGTGAAAATGTTAGGACTCCAAGAACCAACCCGAAAATGCTTATACCTCTCACAAGAAATGTTATTGGCTCTTTGCTGCTTTCCCTTGACTTTTTTGCTCTACTTCTGTGAATCTCAGCGAGTCTGTTATGAGGATCATAATCCCCAGTAAGTCCTGGAAGGACAATGGGGACAATGCTGCAGCGCAGCTGGCGTGAGCTCTTGCCTTGCCTGGGAAGTGCTGGGCTGGCCTTGCTTGGCACATCATGGATCTGGCAGAGCTGCTGCTCCCACAGACTGAGCTGAGCCACTGCGTGGGTCAGGACATGTTTGGCCAGGCCTCTAACTGTCTCCCGGACATTCACCAGCCCTGTCTCCATCTATCCCTGCATTACCGCATTCCTTTCTCTTTCTTTGCTGGGATCTTCCTGGGTCTGTCTGCCTCTCTTCTCTCCAAACCTCCAACCTCTGTATCTGGCTGGCTGTTAGTGCATGGCTGCATTGTCTGCATTACTCCCAAAGAGGAAAGGTTTTATTCTGATAATTCTGACAGAGAGAAACTTCTGTTTATCTATTTTTCCCTCTCCCTCCCGACTTTTCGTCCTGCTCATTCTCTGCTTTCCTGTATCAGTCCAGTTCTCCTTTTCCCTGTCTCTCTCATACTCTAAACACATTACTCCGTTAAAGCTAATGGCTTTTACCTGCTAATGGGAGAACTGTTCTCTCCTGTCCTTTGCTCTTTAGCAGCCCCATAACTTTGCTATTTCCTGCGATGTTCGATAACTCTGGAAGTGCCTTTGGCAAGCACCCGAGCTGCAGAGCTCTAGTCTGCTCTGTGTGTTTGGATGAATAGTCACAGGTCCTCTTTTGATCACCTACACACTCGCACAGTTAAGTCCCATAAGCCACGCAGGATTTTTACTGAATATCTAACTGCAGAGTGAGTTTCATGAGCCCTGTTATGGGTATGAAGCAGCTTTTATTAGTGAGGAATGTGTCACCTGGAAGATGCAGGTTGTGTCTCCACATCTGCCAGTACACCAGTGTGTGCTCTTGGCTGTATCCTTCCATGCTGTGTTTTGGCTTGTTTAATGACATCTTCATGATAGTTGTGATTTCTTGATGTCTCTGCTGCGCTCAGCACCGGGCTCCTGTCTGAGTGGTCTCAGATTCTCACTGTGAATCAACCAGAACTCTACAGTGAGATGGCCCAGGTGATTGTAAGAACTTAAATGAGAGCTCAAGTTAGGAGGCTGAATGCTCAGCCTGTCTTTTAATCATTCTTTCTTCTTTGCACCTTTGAGTTCCTTTGGCCAATTTTGACAGCAAATTGTTTGCCACCACAATTGTTTGGAGGAGGAAAATCCTACCTGATCCTTCTGCATCTTATGAAAGCTGAGAAAGTTCGGCATTTTGTCAAACACCTTCTTGCAGCAGAAGCCCCAGTGAGGCAGCTGTGGGTACTGGGTGGCTGAAAGTAGGTGATATCTACTCTAGGCACAGCACATCAGGCAGGTGGTAGGTGATCACTGTGCGCTCTCTGTGTGTGTCTTGTGATAATAGTCTCCAAAGAAAGGGGGAGAGAGAATGAGAAAAGCGGCTCTGTTTCCTAACTGCCTTTGAATTCAGAAGGCAGCGAAAGCGTCTTGTTTCCTCAACAAAAGAGAGGGGCCAGCTTTAATAATGTCTCTGAATGTGAAAATATGTTTATGTGTTGGTATTTTTTTGTCTTTCCTGTGATATATTTTTATGGATTTTTGGCTCACTTTATTTACATATATTATAACGTCCCTACTGTGTAAACAAGAGATGCCCAGCTAAGCAAACACGCCCGAGGGTGATGGGAGAGGGAGAGAAAGGAGAAGAATAGCGAGAGGGAGAGGAAAAGAGAGGTGGCAATAGGAAAAGGGTAAACAGACAGGCACTAATTAAGGCCTTCATCACAAGCAGGGAGATGTGCTAGGCTGACAGTCAGTCAAGCAGATAAGGGGAGATGAGTTAAAATCTAGCCCCAGGTTTTGAAGGCCCCAGGGCCCTGGCAGACAAGAGCACAGTGAACGAACAGGAAGCCACTGAAAGGTCATTTGCATGAAATGATGTTCAGGATCTTTGCTTTTGTTGTTGCCCTGATGGCTTTAACCCGTTCCTGGGCCAGGAGAAGCACAGAGATGAGACACTTGCAGCCAGACTCTACGTGGCTTGAAGGCTTCTTTTGGTGGCCTTTCGGGGAGCAGATCTCCAGGGAATGCAGGCTTCAGACAGGGAGAGGGAGGTCTTTCATTTCCCACTGAAAATAAGGGGAGCTGAAATTCCTTGGCAAGTGAGGTGATCGCTCTCTAGCAGAGCATAAAAGGGAGAAATCATCAGAATGGGAGGCTCTGGGCATGAAATGAGCCACAAGCTTGTCAAGCTGAGGGAAGATGCAGTGACTTGCGGTGGTCAAAGACCTTCTGGTATTGCAGCCTTTGAGTTTTATTCTTCTTCCCAAGAGGGCTTGACCCAGGTCTTGGGGGTTTCCATTACAGAGCAATGTCAGGCTCTATCATCACTTGCCCTTGCTCTAGTGCCATAGGCATGTCCCAACTCTCAGGAGCATTGGGCAGGTGGTTTCTATCTGCCTCTTCAGCTGGAATTGAAAAGAAACCCCGATTTTTAAGTGCCTGTGAAAGAATGGGCAAATTGTAGTTGCAACCTCTTCTCCCTGAGCTACTTTAGGAAACAAGATCTTGTTCAGATCTCCAAGGGAATTCTGACACTCTAATTATTATTATATGTTCTCAATGTGCTTAGGCATTTAGGCAGATTATAATTCTTAGTGACATGGCAAGAGAAATGAATGCAGAAGTGCTCACCATTTTGTGATAATCAGACAGCCTTGCACGCTGCCTTTCCCCCTACTTTTCTTTAGACACTTGATAAGTCGTGGTCGTTACTCTTCTGCCTTCCCTTCTGAAACATAAAAACTGGTAATAGCGAATTCCAGTAGATTAAATGGGGCTCTGGGCTGTTGGACTTCGGGGTTCTACTCCAAACCACTGCCACTTCTTTACTGTTTGACCTTCTCCATCTCATGTCAGCTCGTTGTGAGAGATGACTCTCTCTGCCACAGACAGGCAATAAGCTTTACTTGCCTCCAAGAAAGGGGATGATTGGAGTAGTTATCTTTAAGATTTTTGAGTGCTCTCATGTTCTTGAGTGGAACTTCTGTTGAAGGTAAGGCAATAGTTAATAGTAGAATAGCGCTCCGGAGTTGGTGGTAAGGTTGGACACTGAAATTCAGGTGTAAGGCCAAACCATGATGGGAATCCAGTGATGTCTTGAGAGGCGTCAACCTGTGACAATGTCAGATCTCACAGGGAAGACCTCCCTGAAGATTTCTGGTGGGGTGGGCTCTGTTCAGATCATCTCCAGGTACCAACCCCATTTGGTTCCATGTCAATGCTGGGAAATGTGAACCTGAAGTCCGTCTTAGGCTGAGACTGAATGGTTCTGGGCTGTTGTGGTTGTGAGCTCTTGGGTTTTTCCCAGTGCTGTCCAAACCAATGCCTCCCCAGTCCAGATATGAAGGCTCTGGCTCCCGCCCAGCCGCAGCAGATCTCTTGTTTAGTGCTATGGGTAGCCACAGGTCCTAGGGGTGATGGTGCTCACTGGCATTTGGTGTAACTAATGGAGCTTTCTGCTTCTAGGACACAAATCATTTTGATAATAGAGACATTTTTTTGTTTAAAAGAAAAGGCAATGGAAAAAGTTCCCAAATTTCTCTTCTGCATTCCAGTGCGGGCTTGTGTTACAGCACACTAGAATCCCATTAGGTAAATATTTTTAAGAGCTACTGTATGGAATGAGTGGAGATGATGGCGTGTAGGATTACAGGTAATTGTGCTGTGTTATAAGTACAGTGTTGTGACTGTGAATGGGCTTCTCTAAAGCAGATCTACGAGGACATCTAAGAGTAGCAGAATATAGAGAGCCGCTGGCCAACTGCTTAGTGCTCTGGCTCTTAGTACGATTTTAAAAGGCCACTGTCATCAAGTAATTTTTCTTCTACTTCACTGTATGTAATAGCTTTTTTAAGAGCCTGGAAATGATTTTATTTGCCCTTTTACTCTGGACAAACAGCAGTTTCTTTTTTTTGGCCTAACATTCCTTCAGGAAGACAAACCCAAGCCCTGTTCAGTGTGGTTTTGCTTTAAATTCCACGTAATGTCAGTGCTAGCATCAACCTAAGAGGAAGATATTTCTTAAAGTGTGATTAATCTGTTCAACATCTGACTTTGAAAGCTGAGCAAGTGGAAAGGAAATATTGATTATTAAAGGTGAGGTCTATGGCTTGGAAAGAAACTTTCTGTTTGTGTAGTTAGAGAGATCAGTGAATTCTTATGTTGAGAGAAATCATTTGTGTGAAAGAAGAGCCCTTATGCTCATTTAGAGAGGAAATATGTGTCATTCCACTGTGTTTTATGAGAACACGCTGCTGTTGAAAGATAACCCTGTAAACGTCCTGCAGTGTAATATCTTCAACTTGTCCTGTACCTCGGGGCAAAATACAAACTGGAACTGCAAATTTTCCTTCATGCCAGTAGCATGGCCGGCTAGAACAGAGGATGTTGTGTAGACTCTGTAAAACTAGCAGAAGGAGTGTTGTCCTGCTTCTTCCCAGCGACTGAATTGAGTTGCCCAGTGGAGAAGTGAGTCTCCAAGAGGAATGCAACCCATGGCCCTGTGTGCCAGCCGTCTCTTCCCTTGTAGCAGGGATCTCCTTCTCCAGAGACTGTGTTGCACTTACCATGAAGAGCAACCTGAGCTCTTTAGTCCTAAACTAGTCCTAAGTCCTGGTTCCAGCAGGGTTTTAAGTGACCTTGTGAGTGGAACCAAGTAAAACATCTGCCAATGGGGGCAATACAAGCTGCAAAGAGACTGGGGTAGTTTTCTGTACTCTCTTTTATCTTTAGTACCAAATGTGCCTCCAGACTTGCGGTTCTAGGTCAGGGAGGAGAGGCAGCCAGATGTTTGTTCTTTCCATAGCTGTGTTAAAAAATGCAGACAGATTTCACACTCTGCATTTTTAAATTCTCATTTTAAGGCAAGGCCAGCCAGTGTGGTGTGAGCTGTGGCCAGCAGTGTGGCATGGGGTCACAGGGGTTTGCTCACTGCAGGGAGCAGCTTATGATTTCCCAAAGCCAAAGCAGGCAATTTTTATCTCTTTCTCTCTTTCTCTTTTTTTTTTTTTTCCCCCTTTCTGCCTGGGAAGGATGCAGCATCACAGACCTTGTCACCCGGAGCTTAGAGGACAGCAACCATATGCCTTCCGACCTCCCCTTGCTTTTCTAGGAAAGATTCAGCCTGCCGGGCATTTTCTATCAGAATCGTTAAGAGACAAGGGCTGGGATGTGGCCCGGGCTGGCGTTCCTCTGGTGCTGAGCGTGGATGGAGGCAAGGGGGGAGGGCGAGAAGGGGAACGTGGCAGGGGGAGGAGGGTGAGGAGACTGGGCTGCCAAAGAGGAGGAGGAGGGATGGAAGAGAGGCGAGATTGGCATCTTCATGTGCATGAGGCTGGCCAGCGTCAGGACAGCCTGATGAGCCTGCAGGCTACGATCTCTCGCGGTTGTTCTGATTGCAGTGATGGGCTTGTCTGGTGGCTTGGACACCAGCTTTCATTATCATGCTCTGCAGCATTTGCAGTGGCGGGGAAAGAAAGGAACGGAGGAGGTAAAGAAGCCCTGGAGTTACACGCACACACATGAATTGGAGACAGGAAAGGGAGAGAAACAGCTTTGGCTCCAGGCTATTGATTTTGTTTTGTGACACTTGCTCATTTCCCACTTAGTGTGCTTCTCTGCTGCAGTACCTTCCCGGTACGGCTACGGCAGCTCTCCGTAAAAGACCAAGGAATCCAGAGTGGTGGGGGCTTAGTGACTGATGGGTTGACCCATTGATTTGAAGCCATTGTGGAAACAATCCCATGTGCTTGCAACAGCACAGAAACACTCCAACACATCTCCACACTCACAGAGGAGACGCCCTGCCACATGCTTTTCTCATGGAGATGCACACCCATCGTCTTCATGTGCCTGTACTTACATCAGGCTCCCCTAAACCTCCCTCACACTCTCTCATCACCTTCAGTCTCCTCAGCAGCAGCAGGTGGTGATTGAACTGTATGGCATGGTTCGTTGTAATTTTTTATTTGATGGCTTTAACTTTACTTCTATCAGTAAGCTTCCTCACCTTTATTATTCCTTCTGGAGTGCTTTATGTCCAAGCAGGGGTTACCCTGGAAACGGATTGGGGCAAAGAACTGTGTTTTTATGCCTTGAGTATTGCTTTGAGTCTTCCCCTGTGCTTCTGCAGGTGTTTGGCATGGAAGATCCCTGGGTAGATGTCCCATCACTGGAAACATTCCAGGTCAGGTTGGATGGGGCTCTGAGCTCTGGTCTAGTTGAAGATGTCCTTGCAGTGTGCAGGGTGGTTGGACTGGGTGGATTATAAAAGTGGTCCCTTCCAACCCAAATTGTTCTATTGTTCTATGACTCTACATTACATCGTCTTCCAGATACTTAGACTCACCTTCTCTCCCCCAGCCTCTCCAGTGGTGTTGTGTCACTATCAAGGTAAAGGTACCTGAAGGCAGAGCTGTCAGCAATGTCCCCTTAGAGAAATGATGTGGTTTTGGAGGTACAGCCCTCAAAGTTGCACCATTACTGCTTTAACCTCAGTTGTGCCGTAGGCAAAGTCACTGGGACACTAATGTACAGGTGGCATCAGACTTCTCATTTCTTTTTACCTGAGTTGTAACTGTATTCCCTGTGAACTGGGCACTGCTGCCTCAGTCACACATGGTGGTTGTGGCAGCGCCAGTTTTGATTTTTGCCACTACTGTAACCAACTGCCCGACCCCAGGGGAAGGGAAGGAAACTACTGGTGGGCAGGGGAGCTGAGTGAACCAGGACTCTGACTGAATATCAAGACACCGTGGTAAAAGGTGATGCTCTGCTGTGACTGCCCGTTGTTTGTGTCTTCAGAGGGTCTTGGGGATTATCAGAGTTGCCTTTGCAACAGCACCAGGAAGGTTAGGGGCATGGAGGAGAGACGCTGAGTTGATGCAGGTTTCCTGTTGGCGTCGTTTTCCTTTATTTAGCTGTTTCTACAAGAGCTTGGAAGTTAAGTTAAGCTGTGAGAGCAGAAAGGTACTTGGAGTGAATGCAGTTCCTTGGCTCCTGTCTCTCTTTCTGGCCTGAGCACACACATGTGCACATGCGTGCACACACGTGCACATACTGTCTGTCACACACACATGTCCGCCGTCAGTTTTCCCCAGCTGTGTATCAGGGGATGTTGGAATGCCACGGCTGGCAGGAGCTACTAACTGGATTAGCTGGTAAATCCATCTGGAGCTCCCAGTGGGAGGGATGGACAGGTTCAAGATGAATAACAGCTTGTCAGAAGCAGCAAAATGGATTACTTTATCAAAAAGAAAGGGGAGAGAAATACCCTTTTGGACATTGCCTGAGATGGAGGGTAGTGCTGTAAGGAAGGCGAAGAAAGAGGAGATGGTTTTTGAACAGGGAATGATTATTACCATGTTGCTAAATACAGTTCTCCATCCCTTTTCAGTGCATTTAACTGCATCTTGTCTTCCTATTCAACTGTTCTTTTATTTCCTAAGTCTTTATAAGCAATTTGAGTCTGCCGAGGCAGCTCCCTGTCAGGTTCCTTAGTGACATGATGAGGGGTACTTTTTTGTTCCTCGTTGTTTTGTTATAAAAGCTGTAAAGTGCTTCCAGAAAGATGCCGTGGTACTGACCCTTGGGGCTTGGCCAGTGCACTGGGGCTGCAGCCGCGGGGTCCCGCAGTGCACTCTGCTGTCTGACGCTCTGGCGGAGATTTGACATTGACTGATGGAGTGAAAACAGTCGCTTGTTTAATAAGAGCTGTGCTGAGATCATACAGCTTCATCTGGGATTCAGCACCAACTATACTTCAGTTACCTGTGCAAAGTAAGCAAACTGGCAGAATCTGAAATGCTAGTGAGAGGTAGGAGCGTTTTTATGGCTATCGATAGACTTGAACAAAGTTGCATTTGCTGATGTATTGCTTAGATAAGTGGCTGAGGAAATAAAAATAGCTTTTCCTCCCCACTGCCCTCATCCTGTTGCATAATGTTTCCTTCACAAAGCCAAATACATGGGAATGAGAAGGGAAAAGCCTTTCCTTTTGCTTTCTTCTTGCCTCATCCATCCGCGGTGTTGCCAGGTGGTATTGCAGGCTTGCAAAATGCACCGTGTGCAAGTGTGTGCTCTGCTGTGAAGAGCCAGCTTCTGGAAGCACTTTGTTACAAGACGCTCGGAGCCTCCCTTTCTTTTTTGAGAGTCTGCTTTTTTTTTATGTTTGCTTGGTTGATTTGTTTAATTATACTTTTAAAAAAGTAAGGTCATAGAGTTATTTGGTTGGTAAAGACCTTGGAGATTGTTGAGTCCAACCATAGCTGTCCACTACTAAACCACCCCTGAGCACCTCATCCACCTGTCCTTTAAATCCTTTCAGGGATGGGGACTTCTGAAGAATGGCCATTCTCAAGCTATGATTTCATAGTATATTTGAGATATAATGATTTTTTAAGGTATGCTAACGACTTCCAAAGGTCTGCTGCAGAATTAGTACTGTTAGGATAGCATCAGGCTTCCAGTCCCTATTCTACATCAGATTCCTGTAGTCTTGGACAAAGACCTTGGCTGGCCCTGCACCTCGATTCTGTCGTCTCTGAAACGTAGTAAAATCTGTCTAATGTATGTAACTTGCCTAAAAATAACACAAGAGTTGTTTCATCTTATTAAGTTCCCCTCACTCCTTAGTGAAGTAAGATGAGCTGCTGTGACTTCAGTTTAGTGTTCCTTACCGTGAGCTTTTAGTCTGGTTCTTCTGTTACCCCTTCCAGAGGATTCCCTCCTGCAACCTGTGCCTCTCCAAGGCCTGCATAAGCTGCTAACTAAAGACCTCAGGAAGGAAAACGGATAGCACAGTGTGTTTGGAAAGCCTCCTTGCTCCCTGTACCCTTCTCCAGCCGCTGCTGGAGCCTGAGCCATAGCCAGACCCTTTCTTCCTCCCAGTTACACCATTCTTCATAGCTGATGCTTGCAGTGTGGTGGAACAGGGCAGTGAGGGGATTTCCTCAGCCTCTGCTGTGAATTCCAAGCATAGAAAAGACCAATGGCTTATATGCTTTGTAGGCTGTGAGGTTTGAGGCAGCAGTATGAGAAGTCCTTTGTGATCAGGGGTTGGTAACCAGTCTGGAAAAGATGACTGAATCACCAGGGGCTTGGTGAGAGGGTCTTCAGCATCACCTGAAAACCACTGCACTTGAGATTCTTCTCCTGTCTCATTTGATGACTGTGTCCTGTCTTGACATCCAGTCTTGGATGCAGACTCTGTCCTGTCAAATGTGACACTGTCACCCCCGGACCATAAGGTAGGACCTTGTTTTTCATCTCCTTGTGTTAATGTGTATTGTGTCCAGAAACAAGCTGCCTTTGAAAGAAAGTAGTGCAATGGCAAGCAGTTCAGAGCCAGGACTCCTCCAGTGACAGCGGTGGTGTAGAGGGGTCGAGGAGCACGGGGGTGAGGTCCTGAGGTACCCTTGGTGCTGGGCACAGCTTGTAGAGCCCAGAGAGCACTGCAGAGAGGACCTCTGCCCAGAATTGTGCATGCTTACCTGCAGCATCTAGCATAAAAGGGGCAATGTTCTTTATAGATTCCTAGGACCAAGGGTAAGAATTATAATTGATAACAATAATAATCACAGCAACAATAATAAAAATAGTTCTAGTACCCTTAAGCTGTGACCTGGAAAACAGAACAGCCGAGGAGAAGTCTGATCTCTCCTCCTCCTTCTCCTCCACCCACATCTCTATGCTGATTTCTCTCTTTCTTGTTTTTCTTTTCTTTCTAATTTTTTTTTCTAGTCTGGACATATCCTTGAATCCTGGCCATTCCCCCAGCTTATGGGATTCCCATTATACATGCTTGATATTTAACAGCTTTGGCGTCTTCCATAGCTGGGAGTGAAAAGAGAAAAAACAGCTCAAAAACGTAATGGAGCAAAATCTGCATACTGAGCCCTGGTTCCATGTCCCTTTACACTGTTTACTTAGAGCTTAAAAGCTACGAGCTGTGGCATCTACTCAGACTTCATCAGCCCATCCTGCCCTGATGCTGGCCTTGGAGACACTGCCAGCTCCCAGTCCCCTCCTGCTGCCACCTCATTAGACCGGGAGGATTTTGTGGTTCTTGCGGCCGCCCCATTCCTTTTCAAGGCTTCTTTCTTAGAGCAGCTTTCCTGCAGAACTTCTCCCTTCTGTCACAGGCTGTTTGTGCAACGGGCGGGGACAGAATATATTCTCGGTGCTTTAATCGGAAATCCATGATCATGCCCAAGAGCTAGATTTACCTCTACGTGAGCTTCTACTTTATTTGCTCTGTAAGCTGTCGTGTGTCTTTATCACATGGCGAGAAGTTGGTGTGCTCCGTGCTGTGCAAATGAAATGGGATGAGGAGTTGATTTCTCTCTCAGGAGATCCTGACTGCTCTGTTGATTACTGTATGTACATGGATGTTTTACATTTCAGTATGAGCTAAGCCCTTCAGAAAAACAGGTAAAACACCCTATCTGGAATCCTGCCTCCTCCTCCCAGCATAGTTCTGCTACCTTAAGGAATCCCTAGAGATCCCCACACTGTGGAGCTGTTCTTGGTGAAAAGGAGTTGGAGTCTGGGGGACCTGAGCATCACAGCCAAAGCAGTAGCCAGCCCCTGCCTTCTTTCCCACCAGCTCTTTGGAGATCTCTTTCCTACTTTCAGGTTCAGGTCTTTTTTTCCTTTATTTTTTCCCTTTTCTTCTTTCTGTTTTTCTTCTTTTTCCCAGTGGACTTGAGTTTTCTGGACATAAGGGAGCAGCACAGCACTCATGGTGACTTGTCTGTTGAAGTCAGTTATGATCAAATTGGTGAAGTGTCTGGAGTATTTAGACATTCCATTAGATCTCCTTCCTTTACCTGTCTAAAATTTGGAAGTGAAAGTCTTAAGCATTGTGGTGTCATTTCCTGTGAGTCAGTCAGTCCAGACTCTTCAGAGAGCACTTCATGTGACTAGTCTTAAATGTTTATTTTATAATGAGGTAAATTGCCTGTGTTTACCAAGGCAGGAAAGAAAATACAGAGGAATTAGCTCAGAATTAGACACGTCAGCTTTACAGATCTAAGTTACCAATCTCATCCCATGCTTTTACTCCTACTTTTCTTAACAGTCTTACCAGAAACTTCTCCTGGTGAAGCATCTTAGTTTCTGTCCTCAAGTGTCTGTCTTTCCCCATTTCCATCTCTTGCACCTGGAATAAGTAAAGGTGTTTCTTTTTCACTGTGAATGCCAGAAGATTTTCTCTAGTTACCGGTGACACATTTAAAGCTCGTGAAAGCAAATATGATTATGACCCAGTGCTTTGTTACCGAATGGGAGCTGTTGCTACGAGTCATCAGTGAGATTTTAATTTTTGTAGCGTGAAAGATTTTATGTGGTTTGTGACAGCAGCCACGGTTTTATTAAACAGATTGAAAACGCATAAATAAGCACCACGATGTGAGTCAGCTGTTAACTGATGGGGATGAACAAGAAAGTTCCTTAGAGTCACCCATGGATGAGCATGGGGAGGTGCTCTTGATTCTCTCCGAGTATGTGGTCTGTGGTGTGCATCCACTTGGCTTTTTTCATTACCTCTGATCCCACAGCACAGCAGGCAGTTGGCCTCTCTGGTACAATTTTCTCATCTGACAAACTCCATAGAAATGTCTCAAGGGTGAAAATTTCAGTCTGTTTTCCCAAAGGATTTTTTCCCCTTTGCGTTAAGGGAGAAGCTCTGGCTGATCCCTGCTTACCTGGGGAGAAACTTCTCTGCGCTGCTGTTGTCTTTGGGTCGTGCTGACCTGCAGGCTCAGTTTTTTGGGTTTGTTTCATGCCCTATCTAAGAGCTTGTGGCCTCAGGAAAGACTTGCTTCCCTCCTGTTGGGGCTCAGGTGTTGAAAAGCTGTTTCAGGCTAGAGCTATCAGGGCTGGAAGATGAGGAACTCTGAGGTTAACTCCCTCCTCTCACAGGACGTCTCTGAGCATCAGCCCGTTGGATGACTGGGGGAAGCTTCCTGTACAGCACTGATAATCTTCTGTTTAATGACACCATGGAACAGCGGCAACAAATAAGTACTGAGGTTCTTTCACATGAGCTGTACCAGAAATTGTTGTTCTTTGGGACTGGAGAAACTCTACACCCTCAGGTAAAATCACTCTTTTCCATACTGGTGGTCAAGATTTAGGCTCGCTGGGTTAATCCCTTTTCCATAGCTGCACCTTTCCGTTTGGTAGATGTTCACGTATTTGTAACTATGTACGCGCAGGTCAGCACATTCTTCAAGGGCCATTATCCTGCTGCTCCCTACAGCGTTAGGTACACAGCAGGGAGTTGCATCAAGGAAATGCATTAAGACGAATCAGCAAGAGAGAAGGGTACCTCTGGGCCAACTCCCTGCTTCTCAATTATTTATACTTCATAATTTCCAGCAAATCACTGGCTGTTTATTGGTGCTCATCTATAATTGAAGAGTTTCCTAGATCACTGGCCAGCTTTGCTTAAGATGTAGCTGGCTGTGCTTTTGAAAGCTGTTACGAAAACCCCGCAGGGAAAGGCAGGGTCTCAGGAGTGGCTGGTCATCCAGTGAGGATACACCCTTTTAATTTTTGGCTTTTGTGGGCACCTGGGACTGGGAGATTTCCAGCGTGTGGTTTACCATCTCCATTTGACCGCACCACGTCATACAGGGACTGTGTGCTGGAGTACCAAGGTGACCCCGACCAGGGAGGATTTGAAGGATCCCGCCTTTCCAAGCCCTCGCTCTTACCGTGAGCTGTTTGTTCTGCCAAAAGACAAAAAGTGAAAGGTTTGGATGTTCCTAAAGCCCTTGAAGAGGCCATGAAAAAGGGCGCTACTGTTCAGAATTGAGATGAAAAGCCAAAGCCTTGAAGACTCGGGAGCTTAAAATCTGAAGGAAAAAATCAAGTGCATGCTTATGTAGGAGACAGTCAGCTTTGCGCTCCTTTGTGGTTCCCTCGCCAGGTCAGGCTGGGCTTTCTCCAATAATATTCAAACCAAAATAATTTTGAGTGAAGTGGTTGAACTTTTCTGTTTAGAAATGCTAGAATGGACTGTTTTGGATATTTTTTTTTCTGATTTTGTTTTTAAATTAAAAAAAAATACCTGGGACCCGGCACTTTGGTGTGAACAAGTTCACATTTGAGCAACTGGGAAATGGTAATGAAAAACTGTTTTGTTAAAACGTTCCCAATCAACTCTATCCATCACTTCCTTTCACTGCTACCCAATAAAAATAGCTCCCACATACCTCTGTAGGCAGGAGTGCCATGTTACTGAAGAAGGAATAACTAAGCCAACAAAATGACTCACATTCCAAAGATAATATATAAGGTAGGGCCTGGCCAACTGGTTAGATTCAAATTGGAACCAGCTTCAGCCTTCCTGCCTCAAACAAAATGATCACAAAATATGATCTGTTGTTGTTTTTTGATGTTTGCCCATTTTGGTTTCGCACACTTCCATTCGTGATCCCGCTTCTGACTCGGTGGAAGTGAGCATGCTTTTAATGCTACAGAGACTGCTATTTCTCCTCATTTTTTGCCTAACTGAAAGCACTAGGGCTGAGGTAAAGGGATTTGTTTTGCAAAGACCTTTTTTAGCTGGTTTGCCAGCTCAGGTTTGGACACTCATGAATAAAGCGTGCTTAAAGGTCCAGACTCCTGCACAGCTGAAGTTTTACATGCCTGGATTTCTCTTGTTGAAGCGATCCATTTTGAGGTAGCCAGAGCTGTGGACCTCAGACACTGGCTGCTATAATTCTCTGTGCTGTGTTATTCATGAGCATAAAGAAGTGAACCCCTATAGTTCCATATGTCCTTACGGCCTAAAATATCTTTCTTCATTTAAAACATATAATTCAAAGACATAAAACTTTTAATTTTATTGTTCTTATGTGGTACTGAACTAATACCCTGAAGTTTTTAGGTCATTAATTCTGTTGATCTTCGCTAAAAACCTTGTTCCAGCAGAATGAGTCCTCCATGTATATTCAACTCCTCGGCCAGGTTGGTAGTGCTTTTAGGAGCAGCTCATGGTTTAGGGTGAACGCATTTTAAAGCAATCTATAAATCTTTATGATCTTTGTTTTTCTTTCTCTTGCATACGCACTTGGCAAGGGTTTTCAGTTTGCATCACTGAAAATGTGATTCACCTATGTACAATGGGTGAGATTTGTCCACATCTGAAAAGCCAACGTCAAGCCCTTTGCACCTTTTAAATCTTCGAAACGGGACTGAAACAGGGCATTATAGTTTGCCAAACTGTTGCACTGCCTTCCCCTGAAGCTGAACTGAGTTTCAGCCAGGTGGAATGAAGAGGGTGATGGTAGAGAATGAATTACTATGACCCTGCACTGTGCTAGGGAAGGAAATGGTAATTTGGGGGCTGCAGTGCTGATTATTGCTTTATTTTCTCCATGACTTTGGTGCTTTAGGTGACTGCTTGGACTATTGCATCCTATTTGGGGCAATCTCTTATCAAAATTTGGAAGCTTAGAGGAAAGTAAGTTAATGTTAAAGGTTCACAGAGACCACCTTATGTGGAACGGTTTTGAGTTCAGTAGGTTTAGTTTAGATGAGCCATGTGGAGTGTGGATAGAGCAGGTACCCAGCACCTGATGGGCATATGCACAAACCAGACCAACGTAATGAAGAATGGGCTGTGAGAATAGCTGGTAACAGTGGTGAGATGTGAAAAGGGGAGACTTTTTTGGATATGTCTGCTGGAGGTGTACTAGCTGGGAATTTTCAAAGGGAAACTGGACAAAATCCTGGATGGCACGGTGGACATGGTCACGCCGTCTGGGAGAAACGTGTGTGCTCTGGCTTAGTTTTGTGAAGTCTCAAAGAGTCTAAAAAGTTGGGATAACTGAAGCTATGGGTGTTTGATGAAGTTCTCAGCTGTACTCGGTGACAATTTGTGTGTCAGGACAGTGCTGCCCAGAAGATCCCTGCTGTGGCCACTGCCGTGGCGGGGCGGCAGAGTCCTTGCCCTGGCGATTGTATGAACCAGGCCAGCTCAACGCAGTGGAGTGTGCTCTGTTCCAGTTTCCCCCTTGATTTCTGTCCAGCTGGCCTTTTCTCTGAAAAGAAAGGAAAGGGCCATTTTTCACAGCCAGAAACAGAACAAATGCCTTTTGGTGATCACAGCCAGCTCCCAGCCGCAACTGCACCCTGACACACAGCGCAGGCACACGTCCTGGCTGTCCCTGGACCTCAGAGCCCCAGGCTGCTGCCACCACCTTCCTGATGAAGGAATGGGAAGAGAAAACAGCCCTGTAAGTGCTTGAGGGTTACCGTGTTTGAGAGCAGCAGGGGCAGGGTTTGAAGCGGCAGAGTCCTGAGGTGCTGCCCTGGGTGTGTGAGGGATGGGAGGGAGCGAGGAGTGGTGCAGGTGAGGAGAGGACAGCCTTAGGAAAAATTGCTTCACTGAAAGGGTTCTCAGGCTCTGGCAGAAGCTGCCCAGGGAGACAGTGGAGTCACTGTCCCTGGAGGTGCTTAAAAAACAGGCAGATGAGGTGCTCAGGGGTCTGGTTTAGTAGTGGGCAGGTGTGGTTGGACTCGATGACCACAAAGGTCATTTCTAACCAACAACTCTATGATTCTGAAACTGAGAATGAGCCCTTTCCCGTGGATAAATAAATCCAGAAATGATGAGATTGTGGGGCATTTCACAGGAGAGCCGTCAAAAAAGCTTTTGTGACATACAGCTTTGAGTCAAGCCTGCTATTGCTAGTGTTTACAGCTGAGCAGGAGGGGGACTTTATGGTGTTTAATGCCATTATTGAACATCTTCGCTGCGTGGGAGCTTAGTGGTTCCTGGGGACACTCAGGAAAGTTAAGGTAAGCAAGCTGGAAGCTCGACATCAAAGTGGATGCTGGGAGTGCTGCGAAGCGACCTTAGGTTGTTACAGTTAAGTCCCTCTTTCAAGCTCTGCAGTTACACCCGTGACTATCCAGGACCTGCCAAAGTACCACAAGGAGCAGGATGCTTTGGAGACGCACTCACTGTCCCTGAAGTGTCTGGTAGCATTTTCCTTTGCTCAGGTACAGGGAGGCTTTTTAACACTTGTCAAATGTCAGCGGCAAATGTACTGATTATTGGAACGATCTGTGCTAGGTAAGAAATAAATAAAAGGCATAAGAACAGCAAATGCACCCTCCCAAGATAGTTTTTATGTAGCTGGAAAAGTGAGGTGGTTTCCTGTTCTAAATATTTAACATGATGTTTATGATATATCCTCTGGGGGAAGAGATGCTTGAAAGCTAATGTTTATGAAGTAAGTCGGGAGGGAGGGCACGCTAACTAGGGAAAAAGGGAGGGAAAAAAATAGAACCTCGGGAGATGTCCTGATTTATGGCTTTACTTGCTGGAGAAAAATATCTTTGTTTTGTTAAAAAGGTTGCAACTGATGGAAAGCAACTCCAACTCAGCTCCTTTTGAAACCAGAAACCTGTTCCCTCAGTCCAGACAGGATCTGAGTCTGGGCCAGCAGGAATCTTTTACTGGCTGCTGCCTTGGTGCTCTCGAGCCCTGCAGAAGGCGATGTGTCTGCGCATCACGTGAGGGCTGGAATGATGGTCTGATCTTTAAGAAGCTGAGCTACGTTGCATAAAGGAGGGGTGAGTTCAGTTTCCTACTCTGCCAAAAGTTTCTAGTGTGATGTTTGGGTGTATAATCTTCCTTTGTCTCTGTTCCCAGTCTGGAAATAGCAACGACTTCCCACTTCACTGGGAGATTGAAAATAAATCACTTTATTGTTGCGCCCTTAAAAAGTAAAGGCCTGAATTGCCATTATTTCAGTGTCCTTGTGAATCACACTCTGAATGGATGGTATTTTTCAACTCTGTTTATTAAAAGTAATTCAATGCTTGGTTTGTTTTACCTTAGTAATCCTGTATGTAAATGGCAGCAGTCCAGGACCAGCTTCATGTCCGGCTCTGCCATTCCCGCCCCAAGGTGTAAATCTTCTGGGGGAAAGCTGTAGGCTGGAGCGGTGGGAACTCCGAGGGTTCCCGCTGCTCACATTTTCAGTAAGACAAGTTATTGCAATTTTATACCTATCTGTTAGAGCGAGTCCAGAGGAGGCCACAGAGACAGTCTGAGGGCTGGAACACCTTCCCTGTGTGAACAGGTTGAGAGAGCTGGGCCTGTTCAGCCTGGAGAAGAGAAGGCTGTGGGGAGACCTTAGAGCAGCCTTCAAGTGCGGAAAGGGGCTTCAGGAAAGCTGGAGAGGGGCTCTTGGATCTGGGAGTAGAGGGACAGGATGAGGGGAAATGGTTTTCAGCTGAAAGAGGGGAGATCTTCAGATTGAGACGAGATCTTAGGCAGAAATGTTTTGCCGTGAGGGTGGGGAGGCCCTGGCGCAGGTTGCTCAGAGGAGTTGTGGCTGCCCCATCCCTGGGGGCGTTCAAGGCCAGGTTGGATGGGGCTTTGAGGAACTGATCCAGAGGGAGGTGTCCAGGGGGTGGAACTGAATAGACTTTAAGGTCATTTCCAATCGAAACCATTCTATGATTCTGTGATATAGGGTAAGTAATGAAAGAGGCTGTGTTTGAAGAAGATAGCGCAACTCCTGCGTGTTTTACTGTAGCATCTTCTGGGTCCTCAGCGTAGCCCTCAGTGGCTCTTTTGGCATGTGATGCAGAGTGCAGCTCCTCTTAGATCTTGGGACTGACAGAGACTGGAAGGTAAACATAAGAAATTACAAACACAATCTTGTCTAAGATGAAACTCCCTGTGGCTTTAGCACTGGACTTTGAAGATTTCACAGAAGTCGGAGGCCAGGTAGAAAAATCCCACGTCTTAATCAGTACTGTAGGTTTCTTCACTGCGTCGTGCTCTGCCTGGCTGAGAGTCAGGCCATTTGTTTCAATTATTAAATACAGATTTATGACCTGCTGTTTTTCTTGGAAATAGAACCAGGCTTGGGACCAGTTTTCTCCTTGCAAATAACCATGTTTGGCTGTGGTCAGTCCATGCAGGTAGAAATGTCAGACGTGGTTCTAAATATCCGGTTTCCCACTCCATTTTCTCTCTATCCTCATGACTCTGAGCTTGCTTATCAGCTCCACATCCCTTTTTCTGGGATCACTGTGTTTTGTGCAGGGCCACTCTGCATTTCATGGGTTTTTTTGCATGCTATCAGCAAGCTCTTACATAGTTTGCCAGCAGAGAAAATCAGTGAGCTGTGATGATCACCACTGGGCAGTCCTGGTTTGCTGATGGGCGAGTCCGATTGGGAAGATTTCGGCTAGTGGTGATAATATTAGTGTACTTTCTCACTGAATTTTACAACAACTGTGTTCTTCCAGTAATAAGTATGGGTTTTTTATTTAGGTGTCTGTGTATGACTGTTATTGAGCGAAATCATTCTGATGCAGCTGAAATGGTGATGGCTGCAAAGGCGTTTGAACTTGGATAGACTTCAGATGTTTTGGGTAAACTATCTAACAGTGAAAGCTGATAACGTGCTCTGTGTGCACCATGTTTGACTGTGGTGACACATTAAACAGGGAGCAGGGAGGTGATATTCTGCTGCTTCTTCCAATAACTAGCGGAGCCACAGGAGGAGGTGTGAAAGCAGTGGCCCCTTCTTTAAACCTCGTCTATATTACCCACAAAAGGCTGGTTTATATACATGGCATTTAATTTCTTTAATACTACCCTCTGCCCTAAAGTTGTGAATCTCTTAAATTCCAACATGAGAAATCACTAAACATAAGGAAAAGAGTAAAGCTTCCCCCTCCTCACAACCCTACTGTGCACACACCTCCAAACCTTCACGTATTACCTGAGCATCTGGAGTGCTGGGCTGAAGGGAACACGGTTTTTAAAGTTTTTTTTTTAAACAAAAACTCCCTAACTCTAATCTACAAGCCCCTTCAGACCTGCCCCTAGGGAGAAACCCACCAATTACTATTTACTTTACCAACCTAGAGTGATTTGTGGACGCATGTAAGAATTATTTACGGTTTCATGCAGGAAAAACTTTCAGCTCCCTATTTGCCCTTGTAAGTAATGAGTTGCCTCAGGGGATCAAAGGTCAGATTTTGGTTTTAATACCCACCTCCTTTTAAAAAATAAATAAAGCAATCTATGTGAAAAGAAGAAGAAAAAAACTAACAGTCTGCAAAGGCTCTGACTCCTGCTCGGCTTTGATGTTTTAGGTCTGGAAGGGATCATAAATTTGCTGGTGTGAGATAGAGTGATAATAAATGTAGCTTTTAACTGCTGGGTTTTTAGCTCACACAGCATCCATTATCACTGGCAACTGCAAAGGGAATGTGCTTTTTTTTCCTTGTTGCTCTTTAGAAAGATAAATGTTCATCTCTCTCCCCACTGATACCCCAAAAGCTCAAATGCAGCCTCTCCTTGTGATCATTCCCCAACAACTTTCTTTCTTGGTCACAGTGATTCAGTGGTGTTGATAAGAGGCTGGAGGGATTCACTTGCCGCTCAGTCCAGCATTCACCACTTCAGCTCTTTATTGGTTGGGGATTTTTCCAGTCCTTTGACGTGTAGTGAGCAGGGAATAGACAAGAAACAGTTGAAACAGAAAACATGGTTGGACTTCAAAGCTTGAGAACCCTTGAGGTTCCCAGAAGATCTAGAAGCAGAGCTACCATTTGGCTCCAGAAGGACTTTTGCATCTACATTTTGCATCCGCCTTCCCACAGAACTCATACCCACAGAATCACAGAGTGACCTGAGTTGGAAGGGACCCACAGGGATCATTGAGTCCAGCTCCTATCCCCGAGCAGGACAATCCCAGCATTCACGCTGTGGGGCTGAGTGCATTAGCCAAATGCTTCTGCAGTACTGTCAGGCTTGGGACCATGACTGCTTCCTGGGAGCTGCTCCAGTGTTCCATCACCCTCTGTATGAGGAACCTTTTCCTAATTTCCAACCTAACCCTCCCCTGGTGTATCTTCCTGCTGTTTCTAGGGGCGCTTCCTTCTTATTTCTCACTGACAACTAGGCCAGAGTTAGTGCCCACGCACAGTGACATCTGTCAGCGGCTCCCTTGCCCTCCCTGGGCCCGTGTAAAGCTCAGACGAGAAGCACGATGGGAAACTGCTCTAGAGGTCTGACAGGTACTTGGTGCCAGCGTGGAGCAGCGCTTCCAATGCAACCGGCTTACTCATAATATTTTAAAACTACATTGTTAATAAATGATTTTAACCACTTAGATGTCTATTAATGTCTTTTTGCTGAATGCCAGCAACATCATATTCCAACAATTTCCACAAGGGCTTATTGATCAGGTATAGATTTGGAATGAGTTTTGCCAAATCAGTTTATCGTTCCTATATATCTCTTTTTATCTGCTTTGCTGTGTGGAGTGAACACTTCAGCGATTGTCTTTATTTTCCCTAGATCAGCAGTTAAATCATTTTTACTCAACTTGCATCCATTATGGATCACTTCTGTTCATAGGATCATTTATTATTACTTTTTTAAGTTCAACCATAGATCCGTTCCTGTGGTCTGTTGCAAAACTTAATGATTTTCCATATATTCTTTCAGGCCTCCAGTCTAAATGGGAATGCCATCCCACCCAGACTCATTGCTTGGAGGGCTTTTAGAAACTGTTGAAAACTCTGGGAATAGAATACTGGACAGCTCTTACTTAAATAAATAAGATTCAAAGGCTGTGTTAAAAGACACTGGCTTGATCTTTACTTGCAACTTCCATGCAGTTAATCCTGTGTATGTTTGCATTCATGATAGCTCTTGTTCTTATTTAAGTGTTGCATTAACTTTTTTATGTCTTTATTTAAATTGCATGTATCAGAAGATAATTATCTTACTTGACTTTTCTATTCCATTTGTGGAAATAAGCCTCATTTCGTAGATTCAAAACTCTAAGGTCAAAGGATGCATCACATAGTCTGAATTCTTCTGCAAAGGAAGCCAGTCTGAATCCATTTAGTTAGAGGTGGCTGACACTTCTTCCAGAGACGTGTTCCAATTTCCAAAAGCAGACAATGCACAACATTTCCTCGCAGTTTGCTGTGACAGTTAATTTCCACGCCTTTGGAGCCTTCAGCTGCTGATTTGAATATGTCTGGCTGTAGCTTCTGGTCAGCCTAATCCACCCGTGGTTTTGCTTTAAGCTAGAGCAGTCTGCCCTTTCATGTTACCAGCTTTACTCCTGACTGTATCTTTGGGGCAGACCAATTTTTTCCAAGTACATCATCTTCATTCTTGTTGAGGCTGTGTCTTTGGAGACATCTGAGAGTGATTTCTGAATGCTGTCTCTGTTCATCGTGTGGGCTCTGGCTGCTTGCTTTGACCATACCTTTTACATCATCCTAGGTCCATGCAGATGCCGTACTTGTTACCCCGAGGTGGTTCCTAGCAAATGCTAGTTAGAACGCAAGCCGGTTCATTCCCCAGAAGGTGTCTAGAACACATGGGTTATGTTATGTGAAGGACATGCCTGTGCCATTGCCTCACCAGAGCCTGGAGGATTATCCTGGCTAGATGTCATTTTCTGACTTTAAATATTAGCTGAGATGAATCCTGCTTAGTCGCATACAGTCACCTAATTCCTGTAGCCCTAGAAATGTTTTTATAGAAATCTCTTTCTTAGCCATCTGATGTTATTGAAAGAATCTCACTTTTTCAAATCGACTGTTGTTATCAGTTCATTTGCAGTTCTCTTTTGATACCCTTTCCACTTAGAGCAGCCCAACGGTCTGGGATGCTGTATGAGAACATTTGTGGGGTTGTCAAACAGGGGAAAACGAATCGCTTGTTCTGTGCGTAATCATACAGTGAGGAGAGCTAGATTTCAGTGACCACCTGGAACCAAGGCTGGGAAAATATCTAGGTATAATGTAAACTTGAGCTGGACTCCAGTGGCCGTGAAGGCTGGGAGCTAGATAAGGTCCATTCTATGACTGAAAACAGCTGCTTCTCTGGGCTGGATCTTATCCGTACTGCTTGGAACAGGACAGCTGCTTGTAGGAAGATGTTAGCCAAGTTCTGGATGCGGCTCTTGTAAAATCTCTCAGGAAGCTCCTGCTATTCTTCCTCTGCATGCGCTGGAACTGGAATACCCTGGAATACATACTAATCTTTACAGCTGCTATTTCAGCTTCAGCGGGAACTGGCAATGCTGAACGTTCAGATGGGATGAACCGAGAGCGACTATGTTGAAATGACATTTGAATGATTCTGGTCAGGCAGTAAAATACAAGAACTATCAGGAACTGGGAACGGCTATCCTCAGCCAACCTGCATTCCCTTTTGAAAGGCTGTTGTGTACATGTTTGTATGTTCCGGCTGGAAGCTGGAAAACACTCTGCTCAGTAGACTGCACGTCTAAATGCAATGAAATCGTTATTACTGTTGTAGCCAAAATGGTCTCAGGATTTGAGAGAGGCAGATTTTATGGGCAGAAGACAATTCTTTTCTTCTATTAAAACAAGTGAAATATTCAGAAAAATGGTCCAAGTTTTGGGCACATCTCTCTTAAGTCATCTCCTGTTCAGGCGGGCTGGCCAGAGCTGGATACCCGAGTGTATACGTGTGCTGTCCCAAAAAGGTTTGGAAAAGAATTCCAAGGGTAAAGACCAAAGAATTCCTGCTTGGCCTTAGGAATGAATGTCATATTAACGTGCTGTTTCCTTTCTGCTGTCAGTGACTAATGCCTGCTCTCTTCATGGACAAAATGATCACTGTGTTGTGTTTGGTTGTTTGAAAGTGAAGAACAAGGATAAGAAAATCCAGACTTCAAAGTAGTCACGAATGACGGCTTATCTGCGGAGCAAAGGTGGAGTGAACATACACCAATGCATCTGAGAGAGTTGACCTCAATGCCTGATAATCTGTGCCACACTAAGATGCTGTTGGATTTCAGCAGTCAAATAGAGACAGATAGAAAAAAAACTTAAACATTTAGCTAATCAGTATTACACCCAGCTAATGGAGAGCAGTTGGTTTTCCCCCCTTCCCTATCGTCCTGGTCGATTCACATTGATCCTAGTTCTGCTGAGTGAGAGCAGTCCTTCAAAGTTTATTCTGGTGTCAATTTTTATAGTTCCCCCCGATGATCAATAGAATGCATAATCATTAAGGCAAAGTTTGTGAAAGCTAATCCTTCACTACAAGTTTTATGAATGGCTTAAAGTCATGGCTCTAACCATTTGGATGTAAGTGGACCCTTTAATCAGTGAGTGACAGGAGACAGTCAATAGGATTTGCTGAGATTGGATTCTGATTTTCTATACTGCTCTGCAGAGTGAGCAGGAGTAAGCGGAGTGGGGATTGCCAGAGAAACAGGCAGAGGCTAAAATGGAAGTTTCTCCTCTTTTATTATTTATAAAATGTATTTCCAGTATTTTTAAAAAAACAATTTGCACTTGCATATCATTTTTCAGCTGGAGAACTCAAATGGGGACATTTGCTGATTAAACACTACATCATCTCTTGATGAAGATGAATAACAATTAGTGCTGCTCCTGGTGAGAGCTCACTGAAGGAAGGTTCCCAAGTGTAGCATGTTTGTAACTTCTCAGAAAGGTGAGAGAAGGCAGAGGCAGATGAAGGAACTCCTTTAGATGACATAGACTAGGACAGAGGCAGAGGAAGAAGGAACCTCAGAATCTGAGTTGTTTTGCCCACTGGACATGTGGATGTTCTTTTGGATTTGTTTCCTTATGGATGGATCTGTATCTACTGAATTTGCATGGGAGGGATGATTGGAATTGCATACACTAAGAAGAGTAAGGAATCATATAAAACTGGGAACTGGAAAATCAGAAGATGAGCGAGAAGTTTAGCTGTTGTCCTGAACTTATCACTTGCTCTAGGCAACCAAAACCCACTTGGTGACAGCATTTTTATCTCTTCCTATCTTCTTCTCTGCCATTTCAAATGCAGTGCAATGAGAAGAGCAAACTTGCTAGCAGGGCACTTTTTCTAGCAGCAAGAAGTATTTTTGCTTGGGCAAATAACTTCTCTCTGCTGAAGGATCTGCCATTGGGTGACAGGGCACGAAGAAAACAGGTGACTGAGAATTTCTTTCCGTTTGGTCTGTTGAAAAGTAAAGGGCTAGATTTTACCGCTGATACAAAGACCTGTAAAGCAACGAGATGCTTTGAGCATTCACCCCAACGCTCAGCTGTCAGGCTGCGCAGGACATTGAGACAGGAAAACAGAACTGCTGAAGAGCAAAGCTGGTGTTTTCATTTGAAAGTTGATTAAAGTTTGAGCGAGTCGCCTGCTCTGAACCGACACGGCTCCATTGGCTTCTCTTGCTTTGCATTAGCTGAAGAGTTGGCCTAGAGCTCGTAATCGGGCTATTCCCTCTAATGAACAATCCAGTGCTTATAAAGCAGATTCTTATTTGGGTGATTGAGCAAAATTGTCCTGGGCTCCATCAGCTGAGGACCTGGCACCATATCTAGAGGTGCGCTGGTGTGGTAGATCTGGGAGGGGGCCGTGGCGTGGCGTTCTGTACATTAGGCTTTGTGCATGTCCAGCTCCTCGGCATCTGACGTTGCTGTGTCGGGAAGTTGGTAGAAATTCGATTTTTTTTTTAGCTGAATGTGTTTTCTTTATTTCTTGCTGTTTCATAGTCCCCAGAGCATTTAGTCATTACAAGTGAATAGCAGCATGAGTAGATGGATGACAAGAAATAGAGAAACTCTGCTTATGCCAGCGTCTTCAAACATTCAGAAAAGACAGACCTATGCGGGAAATACAGCACTGCTTGCTGAGAGGTAATCTCAGAATTGATCATGGCATGATAAACTCAGAATCACAGAATCATGGAATCATAGAATGGTTTGGGTTGGAAGAGACCTTAAAGATCGTCCAAGTCCAACCCCCTTCCATGTGCTGAGACACCTTTCATGAATCTTAGCTCACTCCAAAGCTGACAGACTGTGTTTATAACACATCAGTTTTGCCTTCGTTTTTTGTCACTGCTTTCCTTCTTATTGCCACTTAATGCTGACCAAGTAGTTTTCCTAGTAGACCGAATGCTTCATTTCCTGATGGGCCTTTCCATGGGCTGACGGTCAGCTGAGATGCCTCTCTGTGAATGATGATCCTGTTCCCAGTCCTTCACCACGCACCCTCCCCCTGCCTTTCACTATGGTAAATATTTTAGTACTCATTGAAATCAATTGAGCCTCATCAATTGGAAATAGAGTGTAAATCACTGGGACTTTTGCATTCACTCCAGAAATCAATTTTCACACATTAGGGCTATTAGATTATTGAGAACTGTGTGATAAATGGCTGCGGGCCATCATGGAGCCACACCTGCCAGCATTACATTTTGCGTCTCAGATAGGCTTAAAAGCAGGGGGATGCCAAGGGAAGGAAGCTCTTGGGTGGGCAGAGCTGTGCAGGATAGGAGACACGAGGACCCTGCAGCCAGACAATCTGTGCCTGGAGATCAATAACATCTACAAAGCACTAACTCATCCTCGCAGGGACTGGAGACAGAAGACGGCTCTGAGCCAAAGTTGTGGTCAGGCATCTAATTTTTTTCTTCTTACAAAGATGAACCTAATTTGGGGAGGAAAGGTGAAATGTAGATGATGAACATTTAATAAAACTAATGCAGTAGTTTAAAAAAGCAGCTTTTCCGTGAGTAACTCTCTCTCTTTCACACAGCAGCTGCAGATGGAGTGTAGAAATGCTGCCTGCTCCTGCCTTCTCAACGCTCTGGGTAAGGAGGATGAACAGTGTGTCACCAGCTGTGATATGGACATAGCTGGGCTTTCTGCTCTCACTCTGTAGTTCCTTCCTATCCCCTTGAATTCTAATAGTGGCAGTTAATTAGCTGTGAGCTGGTTGAGTCTGGGGAGGTGAGGGATCTGCTGGCCTAGCCGGATGAAGTGTACACTGCCCAGCAAGTTCTCCTGTGGCCATCTGGAAGATCTTGAGCTCTGTTTCTAAAACAGGATGTAATTTGTTCTTCTCCTGTTTTGTTACTGCTGCCCATCAAAACTATGAGTGACTCCAGGGACTTGGAGGCTCTGCAGTGGTGTGGTCTGTGTTTATGTGCTTTGTAGTTTGGTGTTTGACACGCGTCAGCCACCCCTGGAACAGAGGCAGCCATGCACAGGTAGGGTGGTCTCTTTGGCTACAGATCTTACCTCATTCCTGTACTGCTCCTAAGAACCTGTGCGAAGCACGTGTTTCCCAGTATTGGGTATTTGTCTGTATAATAGGAGAAAAAGGAAACTTGAAACAACAGATCACCTGAGAGTGATGAGGCTCTGGCCCAGGTTGCCCAGAGCAGTGGGGGCTGCCCCATCCCTGGAGGTGTTCAAGGCCAGGTTGGATGGGGCTTTGAGCAACCTGATCCAGTGGGAGGTGTTCGTGCGCATGGTAGGGGATGGAACTGGATGGGCTTTGAGGCCATCTCCAACCCAAACCATTCCATGATTCTGTGATTCTTGTTGTGAAGTGAGTGCTGCTCACATACACCCCTGACAGTCTAGGAATCAAAACCAGAGCTACTTTAAAAAGACACAGAAGATCTGTATCATCAAAGGTTCTTCCTCAAGATGTGCGATGTGGGCTTAAAGAGTTTCTTCCTCTGAGAGAGACTTGGCTCCTTCTAGGTCTGTACATTTTGATGAGAAAGCCCAGGACAGCGGTGTGACCAGAGTATTTGCTTGCTCAGGCACTATACGCAATTGCTGTGGTGTGGTCCGTTTTAATGGTAATGCTGCTGGATTGACTTGAATGGCATCAGGAGGGCATCCCAAGAGCAACAGGCAGCCAGGAGAGCAAGCACAGAAACCAAAGATGTCCATCAGGAGGGACCTGGCCGATGCTTGCAGGTAGCTCTGCTCTACCCCAGGATCTGCTGTGTTGATGTTGATGCTTCATCACCCCGTCTGCCTGTTTCCCTCTTGCTCACTTGCTTTGAAAGACCAGACGGAGGGACTGAGAGTCCTGGCTCATTTTCGGGTAATCTTTCCAGGCCAGCTGGAAGCAGGAAGCAGTGACCTGCTCCCCAAAGAGTGCCAGAGTGGTTTGGCAGCCCTCACAGCAGCAGACAGCTGGCTTTAAAATGTTTGCACCTAAAAGCTCCTGTGCTCCATTCAGCCACATTTCTGGAACTTTTTCCAGTTACTCCATCCAAAATTTTGTCTTTCTTCTTCCTTACAAGTTTCATATCTCGCAGCACCCCTCACACTGTGCACACCCGTTGGTTGACTTACTTGTGGTATCTGGAATTTCAGTGCGGGCGGCTGTGATCAAGACTCCCGGGCAGGGGCTGCATTACCTCTCTGACAGTCCTGGGCTCTCACCCTCAGCTAATTACTTTGATCCTTTACACTTTGTAAAAATTCTTACAACACAAAATAAGTCCCCCCTGGCTTTAACCTTGTGACCTACCTGGCCCTTGTAAAAGGGAGGGAGCAAACACACAACCACGGACGCCCAAACACACACACTCACGCATGTGCCTATATACACATCTCCACAAAGTGCCTAAAGCCTGCTCCTTTAATAGTTTCCTCCCAGGACTCCCACAAAAAGGCAAATAAAACTCCTTTTACAAGATAGCAGGGCAGCATGAAGGATCAACTTCACCAACAACAAGTTCTTTCTTCAGTTCATTTGTTTTTAACATACTTTTCCTCCAGATTTTGATCCTCTAAGTGCCTCTCCCTCCTCTTCCCTTCCCTGCCGAGGCTTCCATCGCTGTTCCTCTCGCCTGCTCTGCTGCCAACAGCTTAATGGCTAAAACAAGCAATGTGTTTTTCCAGGCTCTGCTTGTTCACAGGGAATAGCACGCGTGTGAACACATTCTTCAAATTTCCCTTCCCTTGAATAGGGAATGTTTTCTTTCTTCTTCACAGGACCTAGCTAAGAGAAGAAATGCAGAGGAGAGGGAAAACCGTCGTATTTATGAAGAGCAATTAAATAGACCAGGGATCTTAACTCTGCGAGGTATCTGAGGAGAGATACAGTAGAGGTCTGTAAAATCATAAGTGGCCTGGAGAAATTAATAGGTTGATATTCTTTCACCTCAGTTTACTACAAAAAGCAGATTCAGTTTTTCACACAATCCCTTCCCCTGGTAACCAGAGCTGGGGGAAGCACTGTGGAGAACGACGACTTTGTGAAGAGCGTAAAGAAGTTGAAGTTTCTGTATGGTTTAGATTAAGGATAGGAAAAAAATCTGTATCTTGCTCCTTTACTGTCTGACCTGTATTTATGAAACTTAAGGACATTTAATGATCTTGAGACTTATTTCTCTGTGACATATTTGGTTAAGAATGCTCAGCATTTTCTGAAGTTACGGTAAACCAAAATGTAGCACAAGATGTGTGCACATCATGGTTCACAAGCCTTGCCTCTTTAGGATAATATAGAAAAAAAAAACAACCCTTAGTTCGTCAATAAAACCCACATTTGGATGCCTTCACAATTTCCTCAGTTAAGCCAAAACCAAATTGTTTGAAAGCTTTTAGGCTTTCATTTATTTCTCCCTTCTTTCTAGTATTTTCTGTTTCCCATGCCTGAATTAGAACTGCTAAAGGAAGGAGTTCAGGAATAAAACCCTGTACGGTCTGTCGCTCTTAACAAATCACCTGGATGTGATAGTCAAGACTTAGATGAAACCAAGGGAGTCGTCCTATGTTTTCTAGGAGCCAAGGAATGGATTCTGGAAACATTCTTTGAGGGGAGACGTGCCCTACCCTTTAGTTGAAAGGTCTGCAGTTGACTGCACTGTTTGGTTTTGCTAGACATCAAGGTCTTGGATCCAAGGCTTAAGGCAATGGAAGAAGCTTCTATAGCGGTGCTGCAGGGTGGCTGCGTGTTGACAATACCTGCACAGAAACGTTCTGTCTGTGGTCTTTAAGGGGAAAACCATGTATCGTGAATGTGGTTAGTTTCTGCAGGTCCATTCTAATCCTGAGAAAAAGCCAGAGGCTCCTGTTAGCTCCCCGTGGAGTCCCCATGCATCTGTTCTCCACTTTGTGCCACTCGGGGTGTGACACGAGACAGCCACGGTGACTAGTTGAGATCTGCAAATGGCAGTTCAACAGCCAGGGGTGTCATTAGGAGATGTGTATGTTCAAAGCAAGAGTGGGTTTGGCTGATTGCTTGGGCTTTAAGGCGTTGGGATTAAAATGGTGACCAAGAGACTATGAAGGACCGAGGGGAAATATTGATAGGATTTTTACACTCACCCTTATTGTCCTTCTTTGAAGAGGGTGGTTGTTCAGACCAGGAGCTCCATGGGCCAGGATCTCACTTGTTTGTCCTTGTTTTTACAGCACCTAGCACGCGGGTGCCCTTGCTGCCTGCTTAGGCATCTTTGGGATTCTTGTCCTCTGCTTTGGCAACACTCAGAGAAGAAACTATTTGCGTCACAGAAATACCAAGAACCCCAGCGCCCCTTCCCCTGTGAGAGATTCTTTGTGGGTTTTCTCATATCCTGAAGGCTTGTAAGTGTGATTTTATTCCATGTCAAGGGACACTTGAATTTTCCAGTGCTGAGATTTCTCTCCATTTTTGTCTAGGTCAACTTCCCACGTGCGTGAGTCTGAGTGGAGCCATTTCAAGGCTTGGTCTCTGTAGGCTGCTCACCATGCCAAAGCTCTGACCACATCCAAATTCTAGCAGAGGGCTCTGAGATGGCCCCTCTTCCCTCAAGTTGCCTGCTTGTACTAAATACTGGGGGCAGCTCTCTAAAATACTGAAGGAACAAAGCATGCAAAGCAGTAAAATGAGGCAATTAAACCTATAAAACCAGGGTTTACAAGGGAGTTTATAGTGTCAGAGGCTTTTTATAGCTTTTTTTAGATTAGTTTAAATAAAAAAGGGGGAGAGAGAAAGAGAGAAAGAGAGAGGGAGAAAAAGAGGACCTGAAACTCGAGGAGACTTAAAAGTTCTGAGAGAGGCTTTTAGGAAGCACAGAGGGGTAATAATTAGAGGCACATTTTCCATTTCACTGTCTTTGCAAATTGAAATTAAAGAAGGAGGGAAGAAAAAGCATGCCCAGAACAACAGGCAGTTTATGTTTCTCCCACTTCCTCCTGGTAGCACTTGATTTTTCTGTTCCTGTTCTTTTGTTTTCTGGCCAGGTGAAAGCATCTTGTCACCTGGGCAACGGGACCAAAGTGAAAGAGCGATCACAGGTAAGGAGAAATCTAGGTTTGGTTTTTTCCTTCTTCAATTAGGCCAGTGCGTGCTTGATGGTAAAGTTCACTGTGTGCCTTGCGAAGCTGGGAGCTCATGTTCATGAAGTGAAGGGGAGCCAGCACCTCATGAAGGCAGATTTGCTCAGGTGAGGCGATAGACCCTGGGTTGCAGAGTATGTCATGTTTCACCAGTGACTCCAGCTTCCTTTTGCATCACATATACACAGTGTACACACATCAGGCTGGACAGCTTCTTCCTTAAACGGAGGGGGAATGTCTGCTGGCAATCTCGTCATCACTATCTTACCTGCGTTTATGCCATTAGTAAAATTATCCTTTCCATGGTGCTTTGATGATCTTGCCCACTGCAGTGCTGCTAGGGAGCTTTGAGTGCTACCCTTTGTGAAATACTGGGCTGCATTCCTTCTCTGTACACTGTTCTCCAGGCAGTGTGTGCTGTGTTTGGTATGGTAGAGTACAGATCCTGCGTGGTTGCTAGAGTATGCAATTAGTAAATTACTAACTACCTGTAGCAATTCATCATCTTTCTGCTGTGTAGCTTCTTACATAAACCTACCTGTTCTGTAAGGCAGTATGAAAAAACAGCCCATCCCAAACTTAGCAGAGAAGAGCAGCCTGCCTAGTGATGGGATGAGGGGGAGCAGTTTTAGATTGAAAGAGGGGAGAGTGAGATGAGATCTTAGGAAGAAATGTTTTGCTGTGAGGGTGGGGAGGCCCAGGTTGCCCAGAGATGTGGTGGCTACCGCATCCCTGGAGGTGTTCAAGGGCAGGTTGGATGGGGCTTGGAGCAACCTGATCCAGTGGGAGGTGTCCCTGCCCATGGCAGGGGTGGAACTGGATGAGCTTTAATCCCTTCCAACGCAAACCATTCAGTGATTCTATGATACAGATCAGCTTAAAATGCGTACGTTTGGACATTTTTGCTAATAGGGTGCCATAGGAGATGTGTTCAATCATACTTGAGTCCTTCAGCAGAAGGGAAGGTTGCTCATGATAATCTTTGTCTCATCCAAGTTGGTGCTTTCCTTTTGTAACAAATACAAAATTCAGGGTGAAGGGGAAGCAGGAGAGACAAAACCTAGAACGAGTATGCGTGTGTGACAGAAAGAGATACAGTGAAGGGAGATAGAGAAGTAAATTCAGATCTGATATGGACATGTACAGCTCTGAAGAGTTACTCTGGCCAACTCACAAAAGGTATGAATGGTACTGAATTGCACCTCCACATGACTTCCCAGCTAAAGGCAGGTGAAAAGAGAAGTGCAAGGAGACAAAATGACCTGTTTCTGATGGCGTTTATGCTGGGTTAATTATGGAGGCATCACCATTTTACAATGAGATTAGAATCAAGCCCAGCATTTTTGAAGCTGAGCTTTAGTCTTTGAAGTCTGCACGTGTGCTATTGCAGTCACGCAATAAATAATTCTGGAGTCAATATGGAAAGCTATTAAAAATGTGGTTTTGTCTCCGTCTAGTGTGGTGTATTAAGATACATGTATCACTGTACGCTCTCTTTCCCTCTCTCTCTGTATTTGTATGTATGGGCGGAAATTTTGAAAGTACTCAGCATTGGTCGAACTCTCCGTGATGGAAATTATAACATTGACCTCAAATAGCATCGCATCTTAGGTCAATGATGAGTGATTTTTAAAATGCTACTCTTAAGTACGTATTTAAAGAGGAATTGCTAGAGCAAGAGGGATCTTCACTTCCCTGATCTTAAAGTTCTGTTTGGGAAATGGTGAAGAGAGGGAGAAGACGACTGGGCAGAGCTCACTTTCATTCGTCTCAGTCCAGTACTGCTTTGGCATTTCTGTTCCAATTTCCCACCAAGGACGATTTGGGGGAGGGTTTTGCAATCTGAAGAGCTGTTTGAGAAAGGAAGTGAGCCCACAATGAGTAGTTTACATTTTCCATGTTATTGAATACACCAAGAAACAAAAAGCTGGCTGCATGGAGCTCTCGAAAGAACGGGAAAAAAAAGAAGCTTCATGTTTGCTTGTTGCTAAATACAACTTTTGGTAAGCACTGAAGTCAAACAAACAACTTTACGAGTGAGAAGATCCATCTGCTATCACTAATCTTATAGATCGTTCTGTTCTCTGATACTTCAGTATTTTAAATAACATCTAATGGGCCAGAATGTACAAAGCAATCGATGTTTTTCAAACTCCGCAGTCATCAGCTGCAGGTATACGCTATCCCAGCGCGGTAGGCTTGGAGCCAGAGCCTCGGCTCATTTAAATCAATGTCAGCAGTTTACAACTTGCTCGGAACGTGGCCCTATATCCTTCTAAGAGAAAAGACAATTCTTGGCCAGCAAATAGTCTTCATCTGCTCTAAAAAAAGATCCTTCATTGATACTGTTGCGATGCAGAGCCACAAGGCAAATGTCATTGTGCTCCTTCAGTGCTTTGACACGAGATTGTGCTAACATTTTAGAGCCTGAGCCCACTCTCTCTGGGGTTCATCAGACCTTAGGAGAGACGTGACCCCACTCTATCCCAGAGAACAAAACGGACCTAGCAAAGAAAACAAAGCCTGTAAGTTCATGTGTGTTCCTTCTTCTCTTTGTAGTTTGCAACACCAGTGCTCCCAGAGACCTTTGTTGGAAATCCAGATGCTGCTGGCAGCCTGCAAGGTTCAGAGCCCTGCTTGCGTGCTGACCCATGCAGTCCCGCGGGCAGCATTGATCTTGAGTAGCACTCCCAAAAACCAGAAGACCTGGCCGTGCTGAATGCCTGGCAGTCTGTCTGCCCCGTGCCTGTGGCAGCTGTTACCAATCTTTGCTGCAGACTCGTGGTGGCCAGAAGAGTACACGGTTGGCCTGAGAGCCTGACGGTCTGTCTCTCTCTCTTTCATTTTTTTGGTTCTGTGTATTATATCAAATATCTTTAAAGAGCACAGTTTGAATGATGGAGCTTATAATTCCATCTTGGGAGTTCTGATGACTTGAGCTTGGTTCTTGTGGTTTATGATGTCACCGGCACCCATCGATGGAGTCTTAGCCCCATAATTCACCATTGCCCTGTTATTTATTCTGTGCAATAAATGACTGCAGTTTAATCACCAGAGTAAATTGCTGAAGCATCTTTGTGGAAACTATAATATTATCGTAGCTGTATCTATGGCAACAGGGATTCAGCAGTGGTTAATGCTGAGGGAACCAGTAATGGTGCTGTGCACCCAGTGAGGATGGCTCATGTACCAGACAGATGAGAGCCTAGGCACCAAAGCCAGTGGAGGAAAAACCACTCTTGCTGGCCAGGTACAGGCGCTGGGTATCATAGGTAGTTGTGGTGAAATTAGGATGCGGATCCAGACTTTACCAACCTTCACAGACTTGTGGTGTTGATTTTATGCAAAAAGATGTTTAGGAAAAACTTGTGGTTCTTCTGTGGAGATGTGAAGCACAAACATTTCTTTTGCATAGTATTTTTTTTGTTTGCCTTTTCCAGTTCAGGTAGAAAGAAGAACTGAGGATACTTGAAACAAGTGGTTCTGTGCTTCACATAATTAAGGTTTGTGTTTAGTTTTAGTATGGACAAGAGAAACACGAGATTTCTAGTGTTATCTGAACTGTCTCAGTTCTTCTTGCCTGTTGTTTCCTTGTATTTCTCTCTGTAAAAAGCCTTGTAGGGTCTTGTATTTTAGTGTTGGTGGGGCATAATATTCCTTAAACTAAAAATGAAACACTTCTTGGCAAAATAAGCTTGCCAACCTATTTAATGTAATCCAAAAATGTCTGGTGGCTGTGGGTACACAGTTGGCACCTGAATAAGCTTAGGGCTGTGATGTAGTTATCTTAATAGAGCAATATTATAACATTATTTATATGAATTGTTTCTATGAAGGTGATATTTATGAGCAGGTCTTGGGTTCCAAATCTTCTTTCCATTCAAGTCCCAGATTTACTGAGTTCTTTTCTTTTATTTTTTTTCTTTCCCCATAAGTAAATCTTCTAAGCTATAACAGAAGCTTCTATGTTTTCTGATTTGAGAAAAAAGACAATTTTCAAATCTTTCTCTCTCCCCTCCCTTCTCCTTTACTCCACCCCACTTTCTATATTCATTAATTTTCTCGTTGGGAAAGAAATTAGGATTAAAAAGCGTTCTCTGTTCCTCTTCTTTCAATAGCATGTGAATGCTTGAACTGCTCAGCTCTTTTTTTCTCATTTCCTCTGCAGAGCAGCCCCAGAGAAGTCTTGCGGTGCATGGTATCAGTGCCCTGACTTTCGGCTGCTTATGGTAAATGTCATTTTACAATGTAACTTTTTTTTAACTGAAGTTTTATGATTTTCTACAAGGATCCATTGTTTCAAACCCCACAACCAACATGTGTTTCTTGAGATATCACTTACCTTTTAAGCAAGTAGCAGTTGAGTTTTGGTCATCAGACGTGGCTGTCTTCGGATTCATGTGGCTATTCTGTTCTGGTAACCTGAGCCAGCACAACGAGGTAAGAACAGAAAGAAAAGCCTTTTAATTTATGGTGGGTCTCAGTTCTAATCGTGTAGTTGCTTTGACTTTGGCTTTAGCATGAATCATTTTTAATGACAGTTGAAGAGAAAAGAGTTGAAAAGTGAATCTTACCTTTCTCATCACTGCTAGCTTTTTGTAAGTTAAATCAGACCTTTCTGTGGCATAGCCTTGCAGTATGGAGATTATGCTAATGAAGGGCAAGACTGAAGGGCTGTCCAACAGGAGAACAGAATATTTATCTTTTGAGCACAAGATATATCTGAACAACAGCAATGCCAGAGCTGTCTGTAAACACAGCACAGTTCTTCAGTTTGTGAGTTCCTAAACATTGTCCATCGAGGCCCTCCGTGGTGTTGGTTGGTGATCTCCGTGGTGTTGGTCTTAATGGTGTTGGGCAAATGCTTGAACTTGATCATCTTAGAGGGCTTTTCCACCCACAATGTTTCTATGATTCTATTCTATAAGAAACTTGTATTTTCTCATAGGAAACTTGACTATCTTGGTCATCTTTCAGAAGACCCTCAGAAGTTCTCCAGGAACATTCTTTGTCTGTGTGGACCTAAAGGTGAAAAACTTTGAAGTTGAGGGCAAAAGCCCTCACAGACTTTAATGTAGCCAGAAAGTCACTCCTTCCCTCCAGTGTTCTTGGTGACTTCTGCCTGTAAAGAGAGCCGTCAGCAGGTTTGTGGGTCTCCAGTTAGTCATTTTTTCTGGGGTCCATGCTGTTGGTGGCAGTCAGCTGAGAAAATTGCTGATTTGGTATCATCTTGCCAAGAGATATGTTTGAAGGGTCATCCTTCTTCAGCACAGTCCATGGCTGTGCATTCAGTAGTCAAAAAGTAGACGTTCATCAGAAGTGCTGATCCATTGAGCACTGGCAGGAGAAGACACTGTAAAGAACACTAATGTGGTAATGCCCGACAGAGTTAATAGAAAAGATGTTCTTATTGCAACCAGAACTGAATTGGATACTGGCAGTAGTATCATGCAATGCATCTATATGGCAAGTTCCCATTAGCGCTAATGTGCCTTTCAAAAAGCTAATCCCTTTCTTCTCGTGGCCACTCTTCCTCTTGGTGCTGCTGCTGACTCTCCCATCCTTTCTGTGCTTGGGCTATTGAGTCTTCAAGTGGATGTGCTTTTAGTGTACTCGTACTGGCTTTAGTCAGACCTGTGCCAGGTTGAAGCTTCTCAGTGCAACTATGAAACTGAAAGAATACATTTCTTGGAGCTTAAGGGAGCAATGAGATCCCCTCCTACACCACCACAGATACCTCTTGGCTTCTGTCATTCTTGTTTTTCCTCCATGACCTCCAACTTTTTCCTCTTTGGAGATGTGTTTCAAACTTAGGTTGGCTACGTCCTATGTTCTTTCTGACACGTTTTGACAAATTCAGTTTGATTTTACCCTCGAGGTCTTTCTAGACTTAATTTTATTATTGTGGAAGGTCATCAAAAGGGTAGTGCTATTTAAAGGCCAAATTGTGTCACATTTACTCATGGGGCTGGTGCTCCTCTTGAAGAAGTCCATTCATTTAGATGGAATTCTAGGTGGAGTAAATGGCAGCCGTTGTAAGCAAAGGCACTGGAGCCTGCCTTACACATCTCAGTGGCCCACTTGGAGAGTAGAAGTCAAGTCCTTGTCCTTAACATTGATTTTCCAGCCCCTCTGTTTACAAGGTGGCTTTCTGGCCCCCTCTAGTGACTGGCCACATGGAGCTTTAGGAGTGCCAAACAGCCCTTTTGCCATTGGAAGCAGCCATCTTCACTCCATCAGTAAATGGCTTAACATTTAGAAGTGACATTTAAATCCTGACGTACTGAATTCGTTCCCCTTTGCTCACAACCCTCTCAAGAGCATCATGTTTCTGGCTTGATGGGACTTCTTATGGAGCTGGAAACTGTTCACAGTGATTAAGGTTGAAACAATCCATCCTGGTGGTAATGTGGTGCCACTGCCCCAGTTACGCTCCCGTTACCCCAGAGGTTCTTGTTCATTAGGGGAAGCTGGATGGTTTGGGGATTACAGCTGCATTTCCAAAGGAACAGCCATGAGTCGAAAGGGGTATCGAGAAGGACCACAGTGTGTGACTCAAGGTATATAACCTTGAATTAGGGTGAAATCTGGAGTGAGAATTTGAGTTGGTATTGAAAAGGCATTTTCAAAAGCTTTTCTTTCTTTTATTCTTCTCATATTGCTGGAACTGCGGAAGGGGATCTCATTTCAAATATGAATTAAAAATGTTATACTTCTTGCAGCTCTGTATTCTCGTTATCGCATTCCTGTTTCCTTGGGGGAGTGAGTGTGTGAGGAGCTTTTGGAACAGGTTTTCTGCTTTTTGGCTAATGAGGAGCAGGACAATTATTTAGTCCAAGAAGCTGGAGCAAGGTTGACAGCCTGAGGGTAGATCTGAAAGTGCCATAACACTTTAGCCTTTAGATGCTCTGAGATGCTTTCAAATCAACTGCCTTGATCTTTTAGTGCCCTGGTAAATCATTTATTCTGATCACCTACTCACAAATTCCCCCTCACCCATCCTATCAGATGAAGTGAGCTGGGTGTAGAGCTCCCTGGCTTGCATACATGGCTCACTGATCATAACCCACTACATGAACTGCAACACCCAGCACTTGAGCAGGGCTCCCAGAGCAGCCTGGTAAACCTCCTCAGTCAGGAGCAGCTTCAGCCAAGTCAGAGCTGAAATTGAAATTCCTGTGACAAACAGGGTGTCTGGACCTGGAGATTTGGGATGGGATTTTTCCCCTCTCATGTTATTGTACCTTGCAGATTGTAATCGGGATGCTTGCTGCTGGGTGCACTGCAGTTCCCTCTGCTTCTCCCTCCTCCCACTATGCACCTTCAGTTCTCCATCACCTCAGCATGACCAGGGTCCCCCAATTTCTCTGTGATTCATGTCTGTGGAATCCAGGGAGTGCTGCTTCTTTGCACCTACCCAGGTTGGCAAGAGGGTTATTAAAGCATCGCAGATTAACCAGAGCCTACTTTAATGAATATTTAGGCTAAGGGTACTCGATGTTATTTTACATGTGCATTCTGACACCACATTTCAATACTGTACCCCACGTTTCTTGTGCGCATGGCTTTGAACACTTTTTCCAACTATCATCCTAGCAGAGGGCTATGATTTGGGAATGTACATGGGAATTGACTTTAAATGGAAGCGTGTTTGGATTGTCTTATTTCTATTTCTGAAGCTCTCTTAAGGAAGCTTGCTCTCTCTTCTCACCCCATCGCTTCCGATGGGACCGAGTCATTGCAGTCAGCGTGTGCACAATGACACCTCAGAGAGACTTGGACTGTTCTCTTGTCTCACTTCCACTCTCTTCCAGGCTGGATGCACACCCTGGAGGTATGTGGTTTGTCTCAAGATATAAGGCTTCCCCCTCCTCAAAAAACTACATTACTTCAACAAGCCACAAAGGGCTGGCAAGAAGAAGGATGCTCTGTTAGCACAGCTTAACGCAGAGATCTTTTCTGTGTACTCCATGCAGCTGGAAACATACTCTCCCTCTCCTGAGCTCATGTGTGTGCACAGACGCACGTTCCCTCGTGCAGCGACTTCACTGATGTGTAAGTACACAGACACATTTGCTCGCTTACTTATGTGCAAATACTTTTCCTTTGTTTTACTCACACATATGTGTAGAGGCAGGAATTCTCTTACTTGAGTACATGTAATCACACCCAAGCAAACTCCAGCCTGCTCTTTTATTAGCGCTCCACTACACACACCCCCACTATCCTTCAAACATGCATGTGTGGACACAGGCACATTTACGCACCCTGCAAAGATATTGCAGAATTTGGAGGGAGAGCTGAGATCTGAAGGGACCTCTTGAGGTTTAACTGAACCACCTGGTCCAAGCAGACTCAACACTGAATTCAGAAGAGGTTGCTCAGAGCTTTGTCCAGTCAGATGTTTAAAACCTCCTAGGACAGAGATGTGATAGACCAATTTTTTTTCCTT
This sequence comes from Phaenicophaeus curvirostris, assembly GCF_032191515.1. Lineage (NCBI taxonomy): Eukaryota > Metazoa > Chordata > Aves > Cuculiformes > Cuculidae > Phaenicophaeus > Phaenicophaeus curvirostris. The sequence goes on from NC_091408.1 coordinate 6,724,897, forward strand.
GTATCCAGGCAGAATCTTCACTCCTTCAATTTCTCACCTTTCTATTGACCTTTAATTTATGCGTTTCGCTCCCCTGCAGCAGACCTGAGCAAAAAGCCCAAGTCTGTCTTCCTGTACCTACAATGTTATCAAGAAGGCTGCTGTTAGGTGTCCCCTAAACCCCGCACGGGGTGGAAAAACTCCCTTCCTTCAGCTTATCTTCACAGATCCTGTGCTTCGGCCCCATCTTGGTGCCTCTCTGCTGGATTGGTTCAAGTTTATCAGCATCTTCCTTGCACTTGTGGGGTTACACTGGGCACAGAGCAGATGGGGTCTCACAACATACAGAGCAACAATCATTTCCCTCAGTTTTCTGGCTGTGCTGCTGTTGGTACAGCAGAGTTTGCTGTTACCTTTCATTGCTGCCGGGTACCTGGGTGTGCATATGCTCTGCACTGGAATTGGGCTGATTAAAAAACAGTACATAAAAAAAAGGAATCCTTCCAAGAAACACCACACCAGAACCCACTATCTGCTCCAGATTATCTTCTGGTTTGAAACTGAACTGTCACAGCCACAAAATCACAGCACCTAATGCCCACCTCGCAGGTGGTCTGAGTTTACAACAGTTGGTGTTATGTGAAATCATTGTCAGAAGCAAAACAGGAACTGTCCTGGGTGAATTCTTTAGCCTAATGTTTTAGTCACCAGAATATTATATTATCCAGATCTGAGTTAACCTACAGCATTTGCAGATTTTGGCAAATGCTTTTGTCTGCAAATAATGTGAAAAGGCTGAAAAAGTCTTTAGATTTTTTTCTTAAAATGAGACCTTGCTGTTGTTTCTTCCTTTTTCCCATTCACCCAGGTGATGCTGCTCAGCATCAGGGAGGCTGGACTAATTGGTATTAGACTAATAGGTACTAATTGGATGAGAGGAAATAGCCTTAAGTTGCACCAGGGAGGTTTAGATTGGTTATTAGAAATAACTTCTTCGTGGAAAGAGTGGTGGAGCCCTGGCAGTGGCTACCCAGGGCAGTGATGGAATCTCCATCCCCAAAGGGGTTCAAAAAACATAGATGTGGCATTCTGGGACGTGGTTCAGTAGGCACAGTGGGGTTGGGCTGACAGTTGGACTGGATAATCTTAAAGGTCTTTTCCAACCTTAATGATTCTATGACTCTCTGGTTTAAATTATAGATCTGCTCAAGAGCTGAATTTGATAGAATGGCTTAAGATTGATATCTTAACTAAAAATAGCAGTTGACTTATATTATATGTTTCCACTTGTGTTTACTTTAAGACTTTGGTAACAATTATTTGTGAGCTATCTTGAAATATACACCAATGTGAATGTCCATGTCATGTGTCCATGAGGGCACCCTCAGTGGGTGCGTGTATAAAGACATCGTGTATGTTCAAAGAGGGATTTTTTTGGTATGTATATCCTTCCACTCAGCCAGTCCTGTGGAGACGTTCATGGGCAGGGTTGCAGACTGCGTTGATTTCAAGATACGCCTCTGTCATTGCACGGTTCGTCCAGATCTTCACAAGTGTGAGTTGTAGGACAGAAGGAGCACTAGCCAATTTGGGAAGTGAAATGTGCTTCACATTCAGGGACCAAATCCTTGTGAAGCCAAAAGTGGAAGCAACACAATTCCTACGGAGCATAGTGCCTCTGGCTGACAGCTCGGGTGCGGGGGGGTGGCTGTGTCTGGCCCAGCTCCCTCTTGCTCTGAAAAGAGCAGTCAATGCCCTTGACTGGCAAGTGGTGCCAAGTGCAGCATGTGCGATAGTGGCCAGAGGCCTGGTCACTTGTCTCAGCCAGCTTTCTGTTATCTTGTTTCTGGCCATTATCAATCAGCCTGCTTTAGAGACAAGCTTCTTCATGGAGTTTGTGTTGCTGCTTTGCAGGGACCTAGAAGTTCAAGTCTCTCATCTGTCTCAGATATAGAGTGCAGGGTAACGGCGATCCTGGGCGTGTCTGCGAGTTAGGCTGAACATTAGGGAAAAAATTTTTCACAGAAAGGGTCACTGGGCACTGGAACAGGCTGCCCAGGGAGGGGGTTGAGTCACCTTCCCTGGAGGGGTTTAAGGGACGGGTGGACGAGGTGCTAAGGGGCATGGTTTAGTGTTTGATGGGAATGGTTGGACTCGATGATCCGGTGGGTCTCTTCCAACCTGGTGATTCTATGATTCTCCTGTTGCTGTGTTGGTGCACGCGGATTGATGCTTGTCCTGCGTGTTGGTGTGGGTGTAAAGCTGGAAGGGCTGAGCCGGAGCGTGTTTGTGCCGGCGCATCTGTTTGTGAATGTGCGTGTGTTTGTTTCCGAGCTGGCTGGGGCAGAGGGAGCGGGCGGGCGGCGCTGTGGAGGTGTGTGTTATTCTCACATCCTTGCTAGCAGCAAACAACGTCATGTCCCTACCTGGACTGCAACATGACATGCACCCTAAAAACAGCAACAACAAGCTACAGAGCCACAGGAGAAGGCAGAGCTGCTCTTTTGGATCATTGATTAGGAGATCCTGCCAGCTCCAGCAAAGCATGCCGGGATCCAGACTGGCTTTTGGATCCGGACTTGGAGAGCGAAAGAGAAGCGGTAATTTGTTTGCCATTGCCCTCAAGCCAGGAAATCCAAACCCCAAGCATTTCCCAGGCCACAGCACATTCGAGTCGAAAGAGAGTGTCAGCGAATCGCTCACACGTACGGACAGAAACGCACACACGCACGCGTGCACACACACACAGGGAGAACATGAGGAGAGGAGAATTGTTCCAGCACCACTGCGGTTAAGATGCTGAGACAATCTCGAGTTTTCAGGCCATAGCTGTCAGGATGCTTTGGTATATTCATCACCCCCCACTCCGTGGTGATAAAAATTTACACAGCCAACGAAACGAAGATTAATTTCATGTGAAAAGCTGACAGAATGGCCCATGTCATTGCTTTATTTGTGCCAGCACTCAGTAACTCGGTGCAAGTTCCATTGAGGTGGCAGACACCCCGTCCCCTTGGGCCATCTCTTCTCCTCTCTAATGATGCCACCGTTTTGACAAAACCAAGCAACACAGCCGGTATGTGCGAATTTGGAATTAATTTTCTTCAGAAAGGTCAAGTATGTTAATGAGCTTTTGGCTGCCTGGGTTTTTTTTCTTCTGTTTTTCCCCTATTAATGCAGGAAGAAAGGAAAAAGAAGGAGAGAAACAATTACAGAAATAAAAATGAAGGAAGCAGGAAAAGAAAGAAACTGTGAACATTTGGAAGAGGCAGAATTCTGTGTATTTCATGGGTTCTTTTCCAGGACTGGGGCGGGCTAATTGTATCAGTGCAAGTCTGTGCAGTTTGCTTGAAGCTGTTGAGCGAGGCCAGGGATGTCATGGATACCAGAGTTGGTGTAACCTGGCACAGAGGAGGTGAATGGCACCTTCTTTGCACTCAGGAACTGACGGCAGCCCCGCGTGTTGGCAGCTGCCTTTGTTTTCCATCACTGAATGGCTGAGTTCAGCTCAACATGGGTCTGCGTGCGCTGGGGGAGCAGAGAGCAAACGAAGGTGAAGGAGAGAAAGGGTTCATGGGCTGAAGCTTTTGTGCCCATCAGTGAGAGGGAGCTGGGAAAAGAGCCTTGGGAGAAAAGCCAGGGGCCGGTAATTCACCCAGCCTAGAATGTGACAGTTTAATATATGAAAATAGATATGAAACAGAAATATGGCAGTTGAAAGAGAAATTGTCCCCATCTCATGTGACTGGCCTGAACTACATGAAGTGACTGTGATGCCAACCACCTCACATCCCTGTGTTGCCAAAATTCCTGTAGGTTAGAATTTGCCACTTTCTAGTATTCTTATGCCATGAGTTGCCTTGATTTCTCAAAGGGTTGGATGATGATCAGTGTGTGTTAAAGTGGCAGACACAGAGTTTGGTAAGTTAGGTCATAAGGAGGTGACGCTGTAGTCTTGGCTCTTGTTTGAGTCACGCTCGCCTGAAGTAGGACACATCTTGCCTCATTTTAGCCTTCTGGAGCTAAGTATCCAGACTAAACTGATTGTCTAGCTTTCCTTTATTGTTAAGAGAGAACGTTAAGGAGGAACACGTGTCCTACCGAATTTAAGATGAGAGAAATTCCACTCTGGCAAGGATTTTCTTTCTCTGTTGAATCTGAAGTGAACTTAACCAATTAGCTTGGACTGAGTCCTTACCTTTTAGAGGCTTAAAATTACGGAGCATGATTTCCTCCTCATTCTCTTCTCCCTGCTCCTATTCTGGCTCATATTTCCGTGTATAGTCTGATCCAACAGGCAGCAGAAATTCACCAGCTCTCACCAAGGCTATATTGGCAGTGTAAAATCAATGTCTTTCACTCCAGCTTGCCCAGGCTGGCTCCATGCTTATCCGCTGTTGTGGCAGTCCAACCTTTGGCTGTGAGCTGGTTGTTTCTCCCTAGCTTTGCTGGAGGAAGCCCAACATACAGATTCTTGGGCATCATCCAAAAAGCCTTTGTTGACTTTGGAGGGTACATGTTTTGCCATCCTGCTTACAACGCAAGGAGAAATTATGTGGAATGTAACAGTACTGGTGTCATGCTTGACATATTTAAGGCTGTTCTTAATTAGATGCTTTTTTTCTGATTTACACCTTACGCAGCTGGTTCTGGTGTGTGAGTCCTTCTGCATGTATGATCCTTGCATGCTCTCCACATGATTCACTCTGCAGCAGGGCTGCCTCAGGCTCATGTCTGGGGCATAGATTTCAAAAAGCACTCAAGTGACCAAATGCAGTGACTTTCAGCTGACTTCTAGTATTGTCCTAAACATGGAATTCCTGCTCATAAACACTGTGCTGCCCACGCTCTCCCCACTCTTTCCCAGACTCTGTAGTTTGCATGGAGGCACGTTCTTCTCTCCTGACTGCTACCAGGTAGGGTGCTCTGGCAGGCAGGTGGGACGGGTGGTTGTGGGCTGTAAGATTCACCAGAGGTGCTTCTGGGCTGCCTCTCTCACACACGCTTGTACACGTTGTCTCAGAACATTCATGGGTGTCATCAGCACTTGTCAGTGTTTTCCCACTGTAGAAGTTGTTGTGTTCTTAAGTGGTTGCTTTATTCCTCCTTAGAGATGGCTGCATTTCTGTGATGGATGGAAGTGATGAGTTAAACTCTCTGTATAAATATAATTGCACAGGACAAAGAGGGTACCAGAGATATTTCAGATATTTTGGTGGCAGATTTTGTTTTGAGAGCTCAGTTCTAGCAACAAAAAGAATATGTGAAGTGCATGCAGAGAGATGACCTCACTCATGGAGATGGTGAAGTAGGACATCCCTGTGCTCTGTCCTGTTGTTGCCTGGGATGTCAGAGAGGACGAGATACATGGGAACTTGAGTTCTTAGGGGAACTTCTCACCCAGTTGCTCCCTGGGGGTTTAGCTAAACTGTGGGATACTCTGTTTTTCCCAATTCTTGTGTTGAGAACATTCTCCTCTCTTCCCAGATGTGATGAGATGTGCACCGTTTCTGTTTTCTCCCATCCCACGCTCTGGTTTCCGTAGGAAGGAATCCTGGGCATGTGAGTCAGGGAGCTGTAGCGCGCTCTGGTCGTGTCACCAGTCTGAGTGAGTCAGGTCTGAGTCTGCCCAACACACCTACCCCATGATTTACATATGGCCCTTGGGACACTCAAAACCACATTTTTTAAACATGCCAAATACTTGAGAAAATCCAACGGCTTGGTTTTGTTCATAAATAGAAACTTAACCCTTAAAAACAGCAATTGAATCTAGGAGGCGCATCAGGGAAATGAGTCTGCTCTCCCCCTCCTCGTGCTCCCGCATGTTTGTAGATATGATTATCAAATGAGTGGAGCATGGTGTCCCTTTCGTCCGTGTTGTGGTGATGGTTTGCGCCGGTTTGTCTCAGCTTCTGTTTCTTTCCCTCCTCTTGTTTTTTTTCCCCTGTGTGAGAGCAGTGGTGCCTATGATGGAAGGTCACCAGTGAGGTTAGTCAACTGGCTCTGAGTATGAAGACTTCCTGCTCTGCTACGACAAGCTGCCAAGTCCCCCCTCCCCACTGCTCACCACAAAACCCAGTGTTTGTCTCCCTTCTCGTCCCCCCTTCCTATCAGAAGATTCAGATGTCTACCCAACAGTCAGAGTGGGAGGGTGAGGCACCCAAGCTACCTTCACATGCGTTTGCTTCAGTACCAAAAGCAATGTGGCCACGGGACGCTGTTGCTGATGGTGCTTATCAATGTGCTTATCAGTGGTGCTTATCGGTGTTGCCAGAAGGGAAGCTATCCTCATCTGCAGTGGTGGTGCCCATCCAGAGTCTGTGGAGGTTCCTGGAGTCTGTGGAAGTTCCCACAGGGATCTCACTCAGTAGCTGGGCTGACAAAAGGCTTTTATTTCCACTGAAAATGTTATCATTTTTTTCTTCCAACAGGCTGAGGGCATCCATGCATAACTGGGAATGGGTTCACGAGAAGTAACCAAGGAGAACGTGACTTTTGTCAGCAGATGTGAATTGGCCGCACAAGGACCTTGTAGATTCCTTGGAAAAAACGGTAGGGCGTTACAGATTGATAAAGAGTTAAAAATCTCTGCCCTAGGCATGAACATGAGGCAAGACAAGAAATCCCCCATGCCAGATGAAGTGAAGCCACAGCCCCAAAGCTGCCATCGTCCCCAAGAGCGATGTGGCACTGGGGGAGCCTCTACAGAGCTGTGAGAGAGAGCTGAAGGTGTGGGGAGGGAGCAGGACGCAGAGGAGGTTTGTTTACAGGAGTGGAGCGTAAACCAGAGAAGAGAAAGAGGTTGAACAGGGTCCTGCGAGGAGAAGAGATAAATATGAGGGGAATGAAGGGAGGATGGGCTGCCTTGCAGCTGGTTTTGTAAAAGCCAAGGGTGGGGGATACTGCTCCAAAAAGTAGCACAGAGATCTACCACATTCAAGTGAGAACATAATTTTCTTTAAGAATAATATAAAAGGCCTGCATACTGATCATTCAATAGGATGAAGAAAAACTACCTGCTCCACCGAAATATGTGCTGAGGTGAGGTTAAACCACGGCTCCTCGGGCGGGAGTTGTGCTCAAGGCTGGGGGCTCCTCTGTTCTTGTGAGCATGTGGGGTTCCCAAGCTTGTGAGGGTCCTGCTTTCAGACTACAACAGAAGCAACTGCTTTGGAAGAATGGATTTTAACCCTTCCAGCTGTAGCTGAGTCCCTGTATCTCCTTCTCTTTGCTCATAACTCCCTTTCTTAAAGATCACATAGGAGAATTCCTATTCTTGTAGGGACACCAGCTCTTTGCTTCCTAGGAACTTCGGGACTGCAGGATACATACCTCGAAGAGTTCTTTGTGAGATTCCCATTGGAATTTGTCCCACTCTCTGCCAGTTTATACTAAATGGAGGTCAGAGACCTCATTTAATTCCTCCGTTTGTGTAGGTGTAAAGGTATTCATTAATGTAAATTTTGGATTAGTTTATTACCAATGAGAAAGCCAAAGCCTTGCTATGACAAATCCAAGTCTGTTTTTGTTGTTTGATTTTGTAAATGAAAGAATTCTTGAATTAACTGATTTCTTATTATGGTCCTGTTGGTCCTTCAGGTGCCACCATCAGCACGTTAGCAGATCTTCTGTATTCTTAGGACACACCACTAGGTATCAACAAAGAAAAGATGGTGAGTAAAGCATTGAAATAGTAGGATGGAGAGGAATTTGGGAGCAGCTATTGCCTTGTCTGATTGACAGCCTGTGTTAGCTGCTGCTTTGGTTGGTAGGGCTGTTACCTTCCAGGGACGCATTGTTGTGGTTAAGGAGTAAAGTGAGACAAATGAGAGGGACAGAGGTTACATGCTTGAGCTAGAAGGATGTCCCCTTTTTTCTAGAGTTGTAGAATCTTTATGGTTGGAAAAGACCTAGTAAGGTTATCCAGTCCAATCATAAACGCAGTGCCACCATGTCTACTAAACCATGTACCAGAATGCCACATCTACACATTTTTTTAACCCCTCCAGAGATGGAGGCTCTACTACTGCCCTGGGCAGTCCCTGCCAGTGCTTCGCCACTGTCAGTAAAGAAATTTTTCTTAATATCCCATCTAACCCTCTTCTGGTGCAACTTCAGGTCATTTCCTCTCATCCAATTGCTTGTTATTTGGGAGAAGAGACCAGCACCCTCCTCGCTACAGCCTCCTTTCAGGGAACTGTAGACTGTGATGAGGTCTCCTCTCAGGCTCCTCTTCTCCAGACTAAACAGCCCCAGGTCCCTCAGCCGCTCCTCAGAAGACTTGTGCTCCAGACCCTTCACCAGCCTCACTGCCGTCCTCTGGACACGCTCCAGCAGCTCAAAAATGCTGGGTAGAAAATCAGCTGGAGTGTATTTGGTATTTGCTCCTGCCCTGAAGCTAAGAGCAACAACGAAAAAGAGCAGGGGATTTGTTTAGCTACAGTCTAATATTTTTTTGGCTGCAGCAAAGGCTGCAGCACTTCCCGACTGTCGGCTGGCGCTTTCACTCACACACATCTGTGATTGATGGGCAGAGAGTATAAACACCTCATTAGTGCTATAATTCACTGGTTAGGGCTCAGGCTGTGCTGTGGGAGGGAAAGGGAAAAAAAAGAGAGTTGAGAAAGTTTAATAAAGAAAAAAAAGATGGAAGAAGGAGAAGAACGGATGTAAAGGCCGCACAAATCATTCCAGGGAGTTATCTGACCTGCTTTGAAAACTTTAATTGCTGATAATGGACAACCTGTTGGGTGGTATTTTATTAACACTAATAGATTTTTACGGGATATTTCTCACATTGCTCTCCCGGAGCCTGAGGAATACATTAAATATTAAAAGTTAATGCTCTTGGTTGCTGTTTCAAGGATGCCCCACTGATAACGAGCTTTCCCGCAAGTTAGAAACCAGGAGAAAGCATGAGCTGCTTTTGCCACTTACGGCCTCTGCAATAATAATGAGGAAAATACTTGAATCTGGTGTGCACCTTGTGGTTGAGGTTCTTGAAGTCTGGTCTAAATGCTATGTAACGGTAGTGGTTGGCCCAGAGAAGGTATCTCAGGTGTTCACTTATGGATGTGGGAGAGCTGGGTGCCTGAGTCCAACGCTGAAAGGAAATGCTTTTCACTCCTGTCTGCTACTTCACATTTCAGTTACTGAAAGCAGAGGCCTGGACCAACAACTCATAACTGTTTCTCAGCTTAATCTGAAATCAAGGTCAGGTTGGATGGGGCTCTGAGCAGCTTGATCCAGTTAAGATGCCCCTGCTCACTGCAGAGGCTTGGACTGTGTGACTTTCATGGTCCTTTCCAACCCAAACCATTCTGTGATTCTATGAAATGGGTCTGCTGTGATGTTTTTTTTTAAAATACACCAAATGGTTTTATAAAAGTGTTGTTTCCACCTTAATTTGTTACAGACATGAGCCAGCTACCTGAGGCAGAAAAGAAGTGCCCGAGGAAAGAGCTGCTGAAGCCTCAGAATGTGGGCAGCGGTGGGTTTTCTGGAGGAGGCTCTTGGCATCAGAGCCCTACATGCAGCAGAGGACCCTCAAAGTATGGGAAAAAAAGGTCAGTTCTGTGCTGTAAATCAAGCGGCCAAAGAAAGAAAAGAAAGTAATGCCAACATAGGGAAGTTTGCTGGAGGGAAAGTAAATTTGAATTGGTGCAAACAGTAACCAGGTCATGTGGTGAGTCAGAGGGAGGTCTTACATGAGAGTTGATAAGTCATAATACGTATTTCTGCTCACGAGTGAAAGCTGGATGTCCCCTTTAGTGTCTTCTCAGGATGCACCAGCCCCATCAGCAGTCATGGCCTGGAATTAGAAAGTGTTAAATCTGCTGGGTGCTGCCTCACATGGTTGCCCAGGCAGCCTGTCTCTTTGTGTCGCACCATCTTCACTTGCGGCAGCAATGGTCTTGTTTTTGGATCTTATTCTGACCACAGTTTATTCAGCCACCTTGTGCCAAACCAAGCTGGACTGGATGGCCACGTCCTCGCTCTCGGGAATGGCACTAGTACAATCGTGATGAGTAACACTGCTTTCCAGGCCTGCTTGGCTGAAGAGCAACTTCCCAGGCTTTTGTGCACAGGCAGCCAGCTAGAACTTAGTAAGAGCCTGTTGAACTCTTCCAGCTACTAGGTCTGCCTGTAAGCAGTCAGCAAGAGGGTGATTTTCTATACTTTCTCTGTTTGTAGTCGTGCCATGAACACTTAGAGTTGGATTACCGTTGTTTTTCAACTCTCCTCACCGTTTTGTATTTCCATACAAGTAGTAAAAGCTGTCAAAACTGCCTACTCAGCCTTGTCAGCCTTTCCCACCCTTCTCGCTCAAACACAGCACGTTTTCCTCTGCAATCTACGCCCTATTTCAGTTGAAGTTTTTCAGGTTAAGCAAGGGGTTCAGCTGCTTTGGCGTGGTGAGACAGAAGAGCAGGGACTCCTCTTCAGTCTCCTAAATCTGGCTTCAGGGACTGAGATCTCAGCTTGGCAATGTGAACATGAGCTGCTAGAGCTACAGTTTTCTGAGGAAGTAGGGACTGGCTGCAGAGATCAGTTGTGTTCTCTTATAGATAGGCCAGGCTCGATCAGAAATGTGCATTGCAGGTTTCAGACTTGGCTAGGGAACATTTAACTACCCTGTGTAGCCCGCGAGGTACTATCCTTTGTGGAGTGGACACAAGCTAGTCTGTGTCAGATGGTTTAGATGCCATGTTTTTTTCCATGGAATCATCCATAAGGAATCTTACGTCTTAAATGCAAATATATAGATGGTTACTAAGCAGAAGCTTTTTTGTCATGCAGTAAATGACATCACAGCAGTGATGGGGTAGCTATAAATAAAACTGGGAACTTCTGTTTCTGGACAGCCTCACCTTTCCAATAGGGCAGGGAGCTGAAGCGATGGTGCAGGGCCTGTGCCATGATTCCCTTGCACACAGGGCCCTCTGAACCCTCTGTTCAGGTGGTTTAATAGTCTCTTCAATCACATATCTTCCACCTCTGAAATAAGGATTTAAATCTGCTCCTAAGTGAGGTTGGAAGGAGGTTGCTTAGAGGATAACTGGGAAGGAGGGACAGGAGACTTGGTGCGCTATTTCTTTCCCAAGGGGTAGATCCTTTGGCTCACGTGCTCCAGGATGTGCTTCATTGCTCGACTGCTGTTTAGCAATAAAATGGTCTTAGTTACTTAACGGGAATTGACTGCTTGGTCACTTCTCCTCCCCCTGCCAGCCCATCCGTTCTCCCTCTCTCCCCTCCCATCCAATAATGACAGCTTTTCCTGATTGACCCCACAGGCTTACGAAAAACCTTTTTACTTAAAGGTATATTGACCTCCGTCTTGCTGCCCAGTGAATTATGTCACAGCTGGCAATCTCAAAATCATAAATTAGCCCTCAAACCTGGGGAGCTGTCTCCTAATGATACGGGTCTGAGCTGTTATCGATGGAGATTGTACCAGGTGCTTTCACATCTCTGACAACTGGAGGGGAATACCCTTTTCATGTTTTTTTTCTATCATCATCCCATAGACCCTGTGATTTTTTTTCTTCCCTTAGATTTTTTTTTCCTTTCCCTGACTGTCTTTGCACTGTGTATGAAATTTCATTACTTGCCTTAACCTGCCCTTCAAAGGGAAAGAAAAGGAGGCTGTCAAACTTGACATATCGGGTAGCCTTAATTTTACCAGTCTTTCCTCCTTTCCTTCCTGGTTGATTTTGTGTTGATTTTGTTGTTGTTGCCTTGATGTGAATCTTATGATCTGGACAAATGCACTGGACAAATGAGAAATTTAACGATACTGGAAACATTTCTGTCTTACTTTGTAATGCAAAATAACTCCAATACATTCCATTTACATTCATCATCTTTTCCCCCCATGACTTGGGACGTACTTGCTTGTTGTCACTTTGGTGGATGAGGGATGGGGAATACTCCATGAAATGTGAAGCATCCCTATAAACTAAATCAACTCTTCTGTCTGTGTACAAGTACTGATCGAGCAGGAAGGAGGGAACTCACGCTGTGATATAGTTTGTAAAAAGGAGGTCTGTGTTGTGCTTGACTTTAATAGTAAAAATGCCATGAGCTGTCATTATTCGCTATTCTTTTGTTGGGGGAAGCATAGCTTGATCTTCCTCTTCAAACAGGCAAGAACGATGCTTGAGTTTCTGCACATCTTGTGCACGTGGTTGATCGAGAAGAGGAGGCGTATTTGCTTGCTTTCCCACATGTCAGAATAGAGCTCCATAAACCATTTTTATCTTTATTCTATCTATGCTGGAAAACACTGATAACAAAGCTGGGGAAAAAAATAGCTTATTTTTTAGTTCTTCTGCAGCCAGTGGAAATCCTGCCTTGGTGACAGACCCATTTCTTATTTGAGATCTCGTAAGGCTGAGTGTATATCTGAGGCATGTTCCTACAATGTGCTGTGTGAATTTTTCAATTCAGGACTGTCCTGAGTTCAGGATATGTTGCCTCTTTCTCTGGCTCTTCAATTATTTTAGAAAATGCAGAAAGATATGTTTGGCGATAGCTATGGAGAGTATGCGTGACACCACAGCCAGACCTGGCAAGGATGAGATCAGCTCGGGGCCGATGAGCTCTGTTGGCTGGAAATGTCACCAGTGAAGCTGTGAAGGCCCCGCAACTCAGTGATGTTCGGTGCCGTGGTTGGAGATCAGGCCCTCAGATAAAAGTGTGATGAAAAGCATTTTCAGCAATACAGACACACGGACAGATAAAAGAAGGTGCAGTAAAAGTGTGTAGAAATAAATCCTTCCCATTCTGCTTTTGATCTTCTGCGTTTTTTAAGTCATCAGTGAGTTTGAGTCCTGCATTTTTAGCACCTTAAAAATTTTTATAAAAACAAATGGATTCATGCATTTCTCTTAAAGACACCAGATTAGACACAAGCTTTATTTAAATTCAAATACTTCCCTGCTACATTTGCAATAAAATGTTTGTGCAGCGCTGCCTGGAGAGCGAAACAGGCTGGAAGTTCCCTCCTCTGCATTTGTTGCTGGAAAGGACATAAGCGCAAATGACTTGAAAATAGGACTGGTGTGAGAAAAAATAGTAGATTTTATTTCTCTTTTACTAACATAAATTGTAGGCACACGTAATGACAATTGTGATTTTAATGCAGGATGTTAAGGTACACTGTGTCCCTTCAAAGCAAATAGAAGCTGATAAACAGCACAAAATTAGGGGTACTGAGGCCTGATGTGGCTCAGGGTTTATGGCGTTCCTCAAGACATGCAGTATAAAATGGTCTGCGACCCGGTTTTTATGAAGATCCAAAGGCTTAAAACTGTTGAGAGTAAGATTTTCATATCCTCCAGGGGAGATGCCAAGTTGTCAAATGGGAAGAGGCTCTTTGAAGTGTGGAGATAGGGACCTTTCTGACCTTCGGTCGTGTATGAAAGCCATTTCCAGCCAGAGGAACCTCTCATTCGGTTGGAGGTAATTCACAGGAACAGACTGGCTGGGTTGGCTCAGGTAAACAGCTGGCAGTATCTTAGCCAAAGTATAAATGTGACCAGAACTGGATGTTTGAAGAGGATTGGAAGGACAGGGAAAATTGAAAAATGAATGTATTGGAGGAGGTGGGATTTATGTGCATTAGTGTGTCCCTGTCCTCCAGGACCAAGCAGCCTGACTCAAGCAAAGCACCTATTCTGGGGAGCTGGAATAACAAGTGCATTCCTCTACATATTGTTTCATCCTTGTGTCTGAGCGTGGAGGAGCAGATGGAAATGCTCATAAAGAGCTTCTGGGTGGCAAGGGGATGAAGAGAGACAGAAGAAAACCTCACACCTCTGCATTCTGGCCAAGAGACTGAGCCTGTGCAGGGACAGGAGGCAGGAAGCGATTCACTGCTGCTGGAGGCCAGGAATAGCTTGCTGCTGCTAGGAAATAGCTGTGGAAGACGCATTTTGTGGAGAAGCTCCTGCTGAAGGCCAGGCAGCTGCACAGAACCGCTTTGGCTGTCCCAGAGCTCACGGTCTAGCTCCAACACTTACACGTTTGTTCATTGCCTTTTAAGATTCCTCAGACTGGGTGGCATTGGCAGTTGGGTTATCACCATGCCTTGAGAAAGCACTCAGCACAGCATTTCTCATGTAGGCAGAAGCTGTTAGCACTGAAAATCTTCCAGAAAAAGATTCTCCTGAGTGGGTGAGAATAATTTCTGGTTGCATATATAGAAGTTTAAATGGCATCTAGACAAAATAAATATCCATTATATTTTGTTATCTTTGTGCTGATGAACTAAGGATACATGTAATTTCAGCCTAATGACTTTTTAAGAGAAAACAGCTAAACGACAGAATAAGGATAAAGTTTCATGGCAGATGCTGTCCGATACATATGTTTCCTCTGTAATAAGCTCAGTCTCTTGGCTGCGAATATAATAGTAGTTGTCCTTAGCCAACATCTTGAAAGCTGAAGGTGAAAAGAGAGTGGTTGGAATCACATGGCCTTGTGCTCCATGTCCAAGCACTGAACTCCCTCACAGCAGCATAATTTCTTTTAAAATCTTGTCCTAATTATTACAGCTGACAGAGATACTCTCTAGGAACCGTTACACATCAAATTGGTCAGAAATGCTTTGATGGTCTGATCCCCACTGGAAAAAGTAATTTAGGCAAAACTGAAATGGTTGAGGAAGTCACGGTGATTCAGCTCTTTTTTTTTTGTCTTTAGAGAAATGATAAAGAGAGGAGCCTGATGATGATGAAGCCGTAGGTTTTATTTAGATGCTCTTTCTCATTGCAAATGACTTTTTGCTTCTTTTTCTATAGTGTTTGGTTGTGTATAAGACATTTCCAGCATATTTCAGTGGGTCCAAAATGAAACTTTGGAGGGAATATTGAGATTTTTCAGGGTTCTTTTCCAAAGGAAAACATAAGTAATTAATGAAAGCATGAAATTGTGTACCAAATGGAATCATAGAATCGTAGAATCACTAGGTTGGAACTTCCATCCTTTTCCTTATCCATTCAGTGCTGTTAACTAGGCTGAGCAGTGCACAGTTTACAAATATCGTAGTAGTAGTACTGCAGAACAAGCTCGGCGTTTCTGTCAGCAAAGTTTTCTTTTTCTTTGCTCCTGACCATACAGGTTTCTTTTGTCATCCTTAAAGCAACAATTTCTCAAACACCAGAGCAGAGAGAACTGTGTTGTGAACTTTCCGCTCACCAGCATAATGAATAGGATCCTGCGTTAACGGGCCCACAGCTCTGATTCAGCGAAGAAATTACTGTGTCCCTGTATCCTTTTAATTGCAGGTTTTAGAACCAAAACATGGAGACACACAGAAATTTTTACATTGTCATTTAATCTGGAGTCAGTCCAGTGTGAACCCTGAATGCCTGGAGCTGGGCCAGCTGAGTGGCAGGAACAAGGCTGAGAGTCCTAGTAAACACATGATTTCTGGTATTTGCAGGGCATCTGTTTCGCCTGCCCTTGCAGTACCTTTGTCTGGTCTGGAGAAGATCCTGGGTGACTGGTGATTTTATTACGGGCTGGCACATCCGAGGGTAAGCCGTTCGGCTTGTCAGCATGCTCCCAGAAGAAAAGCTGCAGTGAAAAAACCTTGCTCTGGGCTTTGAAATCTGAACTGCAGCCAATTCCAGCCGAGGGATGTGACGATCGCCTTTTGCTGTGAAGTTGCCATCTGAACAATGACACTGTTGTGTGGTTTGAAAAGACAACAAGCAATGAAAAGGATAAGCGTCTGTCATGTATGTGGCTGGGTAGATTTCAGCTAGAAAGCAGTCCAGGCCCTCGGCCTTTCCTTAAACAGTGCACCTCAAAATCCACGTTCAGAGCTGTTTTGAGGGGATCCATGCATCCCAAGTGTTCTTTTTTAACATGCTCTCTTTTGTTAGACCATCAGGTCAAGCTTCTGCTCCTTTGAAAGCTATGCCTTATTAAATAGTCCTGGGAACTCAAGAAGGGAAGTGGCAGGAGGTAAAGAGGGAGGGGGATTTCTCAGAGATATGCTTTTCCTTAATAAAGTAAGTCTAAGAGGACATCACAGCTTTTAACAACCAGTGAGATATTCTGGCATTGATCTTCACTACAAAGCTCCTCTTCTCAGGGCTGTGCTTCCCGGAGTCCAGCTGCATCGTGCATGTGCTGCACAGCTCTCAAACTCAGCTGGGCCGCGGCATGGGGCGGGTGAGTATTATTCTATATTCATCTCAATTACAACATCTCCTCTTTTGTTCTTACTTTGTTTGGATAAACAGCTCCTCTCTCATTATTATTTGCCACTCCTGTAAGACTCCTGATGAAGTCATCGAGCTAGGTCCTAGCAAGTTTGTTCTGTGAAATGCTTGAATAAACAAGGCAGTGAATGGTGGCAGGGAGAGAGACTTGTAGCTGCTGCATCCCTTTCGCACATGGGGAGCTGAGGTCTGGAAACGGGACGAATTGCCAAGTCTAAAAAAAGAGGTAGTGGTGGTGGAATCAAGACATCAACTCAGCTCTTCTCAGTTCGAGACAGAACCACCCTTTTTGGGAATTATTTTCTATGAGAGGTGAAATACCTAGCTAGAAGGTTGGCTGAGAAATGGTTGTTTCAGAGGTGAATAGCATTTATGAATGTAGTCCTGCTGTCTTTAGTTTGCTTCTGCATAGTCATATTGCAGGATGAGAACTTTTGTTTTCCCACCCAGGAACTTAGTGCACGTCAGACATCTCAGATTTACTATTTGTGAGGTTTTTTGCTTGGACTCTTCATGCAGGTCCAACCACAGATACTGCTCCAACAAGCTGAAGTCCCGAGAAGGTATCTGAGGCATCAAAGTCCCATGAGGACAAAAGTATGGGCTGGACAAAGAGGGCATATGCAGGGATGCCAAAGACAGATAAAGCTCCAGTAGAATTAGACAGTTATCCAAACTTTCTGTTACAGATTTAGAGTAACCCTGGTTTGGGGGCACACCACTAAGACGCATTAGGGCTGATATTCAAGATTCTCATGGTAGTTGGTCATCTTTTTTGGGTGTCTGGAATGTTGTTAAACTTGTAGCCTTACAGTGGACCTTGTAGTGTCATCTTACCCTGTGAAAATCACGTTGACTAATAAACTTCAGGAATTTACCGTGTGTCTTCTTGTAGCAGAAAATATGATCATGCCTGAGCCAGGGTCGTAAAACCCAGCAGTCCTTTGAAATTATCTAAGTTATGGACCTTACATGGAGAGCAGGAAGATCCATGGGTACACCTGTGTTCTGATAAGGATTAGAAATCCTGTAAATCTCAGGATGGGGAAATACAATTAGTGCAGAGGGTTGGGTTACTTTAGAGCCAGGTTAAACCAAAACGACCACCGAGGGGTTGCTTACATTTCCCGATGGAAGCAGATTTTGGATGAAGTGAACCAGCACCCTGCTTGGGGTGACAGCTTGATGTAACTTGTTGGTGGAACAGAGCAAAAGTACTGGTTTGTGTTTTCCCAGAAGAATAAGAAGACATTCAGATAAGTAAATATGTAACCCCAGACATGAAGACACCAGTTTCTCTTCTTCACTCCACTGTCCATTTGTTGTATGCATGTGGCGAGCCTCTTTACTAGTCTTGTCTGTCATGGGCTACAGATATTATCATCTGTCCAGCACTGTGGTGTTGTTAGAAGCAATACAAATGCTATTTGCTCTTTACTAGTAAAGAATACAGTGAAAAAGCTAGTGTTGCAAGATGAAGCATCCCTGTAAAGGCTACCCCTCATTTGAAGAGGCTGTCCATACCCATTTCCCATGGGCTAGGAGTTTGCTATTGCAATTCTTCATGAGATCTTTCTTACACAAGCTACAAACCTTGTAACGTCTTTCATTCCCTTTGTCCAGACTAAGAGCAGATGTTGGGAGAGCATCCAGGCCTGTGTATTACACTTAGAAGAGGCCATATGTATAAATCCCCCTTCTTTCTTCAGCTGTTATGTACAGTGTATGCATCTTATTATCAGAGAGATCCAGAGCACAGGGAAAAATATAAGGTAACCAGAATAATGCAGGGTCTTGGGAGATTTCTCCCTGTTCAGAAAAGTTGAAAGAATTCTATGTGGAAAGCCAAACTTGGGAGGAAAAGGACAGGGGTGAGGAAAGAGGAACCACTTTAAGTATAAAAATGTCTGAAGGGAGTAGGGAAGTGAGAGGTTTCAAGGCTATATGAGCTAGTGTCGTATGCAAGGATAAGAGAGCCTTGATTTAGGCTAGAGACGAGCCAGCAGGCGAGGAATTTGCTCCAGACAGTGAGTACTTCCTAGATCCTGCATGCTACTACAGCTAACAATCATGTCAATAGGGTTTAAAAGGTGCTTCAGAGGAATTGGGAAGCAAAGACAAATAAGGTGGGTGGCTGAGGGAGGAATGGAAAGTCCAGTGGTTACTGAGTGAAGCTTGAGTGTGATGAAAATCCTGGCTGTGCTCCAGTACAAGATTTCCTATCACATTAATTATATTGCAACAGGCTCCAGGGCTTTCTGTGATACAGACTTTGTGTATCAAAAATGCTATGCAGACATCAGCAGTGAGGGTAACATGATAACCTTGCAGTGTCATCTCCAAGCCGTCCACTAGGATGCCTTCAAAGATGAAGCCTGAGACTCCTCAATGCTGCTCCCTTTGTGCATGTGGGCAGAGAGCAAATGATTTACGGGGAATGAGAAATAATCAGCTCTTGGAAATGTCATATTTCTCTTAAAAATTATCTTCATCTCCTTTTCCTTTTGTTAAAATACGTATGCTCTTCGATGGCTTTTTTTTTGTGACACTAAAAGGTGTTATTTGAGAAGTCCTTGCTTTGAAAATATAGTTACCTAAACCTAGATGAAGATACTGGGGATATTGTGACACAGTCCCCTCAACTGGATGCAGCCAATGCCCTTACAACCATGAAAGAATAGAAAATCAGCATGAAAGTGTGGTTTGGGAAACAGAAGTAGCAGCAGATCTAACACCATCCTGGAGAGCAGTGAAACAAAAGCAAAAGCCAGCCACCCCTCTTTGGAAGGGGTGCAGTGCAATGTAGGTAAGCCAGGGTTGCTTCATACCTAGAATGTGAAGACAGTAAGACCTATTTTTCACTGAGACAGTTGGGGTAGGGATGAGGTTGGCTTTTAAGCCTCCTTTATCACTAAGATGTGGAGGCGTAAGTTGAGGAGGACAGAAAACTGCTGGAGCCTTGTTTTTTTGACCTGGAGCCTTGTTCTTTACTATTGTTCTTTGTGCTAGAGGTGAAGACTAAAGGTTTGTGCTAAAGGCAAAGACTAAAGCTTTGTGCTAGCCGAGTTGCTCCTTAAATTGGGAAAGTGGTTTTAGGAGGCCAATTCCAGATACTGTTTTTTTAGCTGAAAGTATATAAAAGAGATGAGAGTTGGGTCTATTCTGGAGTATCCACCTGCCCCTCCCAGCCTTGTGACACATGAGCTTAAAGATATGGAGCATCCTCTACTTCTGCCTCCTCTGATGTGGCCAAAGCAGAGTTAAGCCTCCTTGTCCCTCTCTCCCCCCCAAAAAGTGCATTATGGGATTCTCTTTTCTGCCTCTCCCTCCTCTCTCCAGAGCTGTGTGTTTGAAATGATATCTATTTCTCTTTGTGACAGCACACCGTGACTGCTGCCTTGACATTCTCCCAAGCTGACATCCCAACCGGTATGACACTGATGCCTTTGGGCAGAAATCAGAGCCGGTTTGCTCCATGCCTCTGTGTAGCCACGATGCCTGTAGCGCCTCGGAGAGCCCCCAGTGCCCTGTTGGGGAAATGGAGTGAGCACGTGGGCCCCAAATGAACTCCAAGAAGAGAGCAGGCATTACCACAGTGATCCTGCTACCCATTTTCAGTTTCAAGTGTTCACACTGATGTGGTTTTTTCCTTCTGTTTTTTTATTTTTCCTTTTTCTCTCTTCTTCCCCTGTGAGAGGGTTGGTTCCTGCGTCTTCCTGGCTTGCAGAGTCCTTGGGGAGCCAGGCTTTTGTGAGCTGGAAAAGGAGCACACAAGCATCTGATCAGCTCTTATTAGTGTTGAGAAAGATGTAACAGTTCCTGACTTCTGGGTCCATTACCTGTCATTTAGTTTTATTAAGTCGGTGATGAGAAAGTTTAAAATTAAAGGCTTTGTAAATTGGATTCCTGTTTGAAAGGGAGGCACCTACCAGGAAGTTAGTGCTGAAGCGTGCAGATGGGCCACAGGGAGCAATACCAGACTTGAGCATTGATCTTCAGCTGCTCTGACAAAGATCCTGTGCCAAGGTGTCATGGAGAGGCAGTTTCTGGCAAAGCTTCGGGGTATCCAGAAATCTTCAGCTATGTGAACTATGTAATCCTTCTCTTGCCTGGCTACCCGCGATCAGACCTCCGGCTACTCTTCCAAGAGGAAGGGTAGTCTTCTGGTTGAGTCACTGCCTGGCGCTGCAGGTTCTGATTCAGCTGAAATGATACCAGGCAATTCCTTTTGTCTTCTCATGGTTCATTTCATGAAGAGGAGCTAGTGTTTGTGTTGATCTTTTTCTTACCTGTTGCCTGGTTTAGGTTGTGAGCTCTTTGGGACAGGAACTGCCCTTGACTCCTGTGCTTACAACAAAAGCCTCAACTCCTCTGAGTCTTCAAGGCAGAAATAAAGACTTCACTAAGTCCGTAATGGAAAGGAGGCAAATGGTTGAACCACCTCTTTAAGAGAAACATCTCATTCTTAGGGTTGTAGCATCATAGTGTTCTCTGCTTTTGAGACTTTGAATTAGCCATCCAAACACACTCGTGAATGGAATACTCCGATTGCAATAAGGCAATCCAGCTAACTAATTATGGTGTGACAAGGGAAGCTCAGGGGCCAGTCACAACAAGGGGCTGCTGTCACTTCTGTTTTCTGCAGTGAACAGAAGCGTCGTGGTGACATTGCTCGGATGAGAAGAAGCATGAACGGGTGGTTGTAAGTACAGTCTGGGAACCAGAACTCTTGGTTATTGTGTCTCAATTCGGTTTTGACTTGAGTGACATGGGAGAAGTCATCTGAGGTCAGAATTTAAGGTGATTCCTGCCCATCCTTGCATTGTTAAATACACAAATTTTGCTTATACGGCTTTACATGAAGATTTAAGATTCACACTTTGTCTCTGAAAGGCAGGGTACAGTACTCCACCAAAGCACAGGGCTTGACTTGTTAATAATAGATTGTGAAATTGTTTGTCTCCTGAAGGCAGAATGTGCAAGGATGAAACTGAGATTCCATTTCAAGTAATGTTTTGGGGGGGGAAGTTTACCTCGGGTTCTCCCCAGCGTAACTTGGCATTTTTCATCTCCCTGAGCTTTACCATTTTGTTCTGGGTTTAACAGAGGTAGGACTTGTAAAGCCCTTGGGCTGGAAGGGATGCCCTCTGACCATCTGCTCTTAACAGCCTTCCAGCCAAGCTCCAGATGTGAATCCTCACTTTCAGCCAGGTTCATCTCTATTTAGAGAACCAGGACAGAGAGCAAAGCCTCACACTGTGAGACTCACAGTGAAAGATGGCTCTTTCAACGTCTTTTCCCTGAGGCTTTCAAACCACACAGTCAGGAGGTGGGATAATAGACCCAGAGGAAACTGAGCCATGGAGGGACAGACAAGGAGGGACAATACTCATGCAAGGAGTAGACACTGCGAGCAACCTAGGATCCAGAATTCCTATAAAGTGAGGCTGAATATGTGTTAACTCCAGGCCATTCTTCCTACCTCTCCATACATAGCAGTTCCTTGACTTCAGCCGATTACCGCATTCCCTTGAAGCAGGAGTGATGCTTCTCCCAAGCTTCTGTGCTAACATCATGAGAGAACTGATCTGTGAGCTCTTCAGGGGTTACTTACATCATTCTTGTGTTTTCAGCCATGTGACTTGACCGCAAGGCTTTCAGAAGGTAATCTGGGGAGATTTTATCGAATGTAAAATGTTCCTAGACGTTACTGGAGCCATGATGTAATGAACCAAGGTTTTGTTCTTTAAATTCCTCTTTGCTGAAAAACCACAGGCCCCAAAAATTATCCCAGAGAATCTGCAGAGATTTGAGGAGGCAGCTGAGATCTTGGGCTGGGCTGGGCCGTTCTGCGCTACGATGCTAGGGAGAAAGTTTCACACTATGTCTCTTGTTGCTGGCTTAGTGAGATCTGTGCTGAACCTTCATTGTGGACAAGAGCCTCTTCAGAACCACCACGCCCTTGTTTCTGCTGTTGTGAGGGGTGGTGTTGCTGAAGGAAAAGGCAGCATGACGAGGCCTGCATTGTACCTGGCTACTGTGAATTCACTACGTGTTTGCAGCTTTGGCTTTTGTTGTAATTGTGGCTGTGCCCATTTTTGTGAAGACAAGCCCAGCCCGAAGTCTTGCCTCAATAAACCCAAAAAACAGTGGTCCCCTCATGTAGTGCTGCTTTCTTAGTGTCATCTCTGCTGGAGCTGAGAACCTAGATTGCTGTATCTCAGCGCTTTGAAAGACCTTTAAAACCCTTTTTAGAGGGACAACGATTCCTGAGCCATGTGTCTGTGAAAGTCTTCCTGACGTATTTATATCTGCCAGAGCAGGATGAGACTGTCCGTGCTTTGATGCTCTGGATTTCAGTACCTATTGAAATTCCCTGAACAAATGGTGCTATTAATTACGGGGCCTGGCTTTGATGAATGATGCATAGGGGACAACATTTCATTTTGTCTAGGGGGAGGTAGGTGGGATGGGGCATTTCTGAGTGTTCAGTGATGCAGGAGAGGTGCTGGGTGTTGCCTGATCAAGGGGAAGTTGCTTCCTCCCTCTGGAGTGCTGTAAAGTCAGTGTCAAGTCACTGTGGCATCTGGGTTATGTCACCTTCGGATGGGGCTATCTCTTTATACATCAAGTTTGCCCAGACAGAAACCAATCCAGCCCATTACCTACAAAGCTTTTTGAATTACTCTAAGGATTACAAATAATACCATCTTAAATGGCTCTGCCTGTTGAGGGGCTGCCCCATCCCCAAGTCGTTTTAAGACCAGAGCAATGAGTTTGGGGTTCAGATTCTCATACAGGAGATGGGGGTGTTCTCAGGGAGGACCCCAGGATCTTACCATCATTTCTTTTCTCATATCCTTTTGAAACTCCCAAATCAGTGAACAGGAGTCTTACAAAAGCTGTTTGTATGATAAGGTTATAAGAAAGGCTTTTTCCCGAAGCAGTGAAAAAAAGCTTTTTCCATAGCTTTGAATTAGTAGCTGGCCAGGTTCATTTCTTACTTGTGTGTATCGTTACGTTTCAGTGCTGGGAGGTCATGTTTATGCTAAAAAGTTGAATTAATTTTTGAGTCACCTGAAACTTTTATTCTGTTCAGACAATACTACTTGTCTTTTCAGTCTAATTAATTAAAACCACCAGAGAACATCTCTAGGTGGTTTTCACAAAGGGGCTTCTGGACAGCATTAGAAAACTGTTTTCTTCTGGGACAAGAGGACTGATCTCAGTAGCAGGACTGCTAGGTAGTAGGTTTGTGAGGTACCAGCTAATGTCGATAGTGGAAAACAAGATCATTCAACTGAGAGGGGAAAAGAAGGAGAGGCAGAAGGCAGTGCCATTGAAACTAAGGATAATGGGAGGAGAATATTCGCTCCTCTTAAAGCTCTCAAAATGACAAGGAACAAATTGGAGTGTGTGACATTGCACTGTGGCCAAGAGGAGGGCAAGATTTCCTCTGGATGGGGCAGGCTCTTACAGCTCGCACAGACATACAATGTATAAACATCTAGAAACCAATTTTTTGTTAGTTCAAGGCCAAACCTTCTATCCTCCTTGGGTTTACCTGTGTTTAATTCCAGTGATTCAGTTTCTGTGTGACATTAACCATCACTATGCTTGAGTCTTCCCAGCTGGGGATCTACTTCTTACCCTTCGGCTGAAAGAAGCTTGACTTAGGTGAGTACCGACCTGAAATCTCAGCCTGAGCAAGGCATTTGTAGAATCATAGAATGGTTAAAGTTGGAAAAGGCCTCTAAGCTCATGCAGTCCAACTGTCAGCCCAACCCCACCATGCCTTCTAAACCATGTCACAGAGTGCCACGTCTGCAGGTTTTTTGAACCCCTACGGGGTGGAGACTCCACCACTGCCCTGGGCAGCCTCTGCCAGGGCTTCACCACTCTGACAGTAAAGAAATTTTTCCTAACATCCAGTCTAACCCTCCCCTGGTGCAACTTGAGGCCATTTCCTCTCATCCTATCACTTGTTACTTGGGAGAAGTAATATTTAAACTTATTCTTGGCTGAAACTGTGCCTAAGAGTGGTACTGAGGGGGTACACGAAGCAAATGCTCTATGAAAAACATAAATGTAGGCATGGTGTAAACTTGGAACCAATGTTTACTACATTTTTGTGTGGTTATAGGGCAGCTGTCTGACCTCCTCACCTAATTTGCAAATAATCTTGTCAGGACAAATTAGTCCATGCTGAGCCTGTGCTGTTGAGACTAGATGGTTATCAGGACCTGCACTCATGAATTTTAAGGTAGTTCTGATATCTCTGTAGTACAGTGGAGTCACAGTGATTGTGACTGCAGTGCAGAGATACGCTTTTCTATTAAGGAGAACATAAACACGAAAAAAAACTTCTACAGAAGCCTGGAATTAATGATCACAAAATTGATTGGGATGGAAGGGACGTTAAAGCCCATCCAGTTCCCCCACCTGCCATGGGCAGGGACACCTCCCACTGGATCAGGGGCTCCAAGCTCCATCCAACCTGGCCTCGAACACCTCCAGGGATGGGGCAGCCACCACTGCTCTGGGCAACCTGGGCCAGGGCCTCCCCACCCTCACGGTGAAACATTTCTTCCTAAAATCTCAACTCGATCTAATCTATGATCTCCCTATCTGGTTTCTTTCAGGCCATTTTTGCCACAAGGATGAGTTGAAAATAAAGATTTAAATTACGTTTGAAGCTGCAGCTTTGAACACTGTAAATTGCTTAATTCATCTTAATAGAGGTGTTCACTCTGAACCCAAAAAGCTTTTAGTTGAGATTTAGCCTGTGGTTTGATATTACAAATTGCTTGGTGGTAACATTGGTTTAAGTCATTGTTGTCTCCTGGCCTCTTGTTCTTGCTGCTGTGCCGGCACAACTGCCTCTGTGGTTGGGAACCAGATGGGAGGAGCCATCCAACTTGGCAAAAAAAAAATAAAATAGGGTTTAGTGTGTTTGTTTGTTTGTTTAAAGCAGGAAAAGTTCCTCTGTCTGGTTCAGCGCCTGGTCACACACGGACTTTTCCTGGCACAGATGAGTGGAAAGAGCACTTTGGCATGGAGGGGGAATGAGCAAGAGGGTGAAAGGTGAGCAAGAGGGTGAAAAGTGAGCAGCGATTACTGATTCTGGTAATGCCACAGTGTATTTTATAATATCAGATCATGATGTGGAACTGATCTCAACTTGAGAAAAATGTTCCAATACTTTTAAAATCGTCAGTATTTATCTTCACTTTTAAGTGTTTTGCTGTCCAGTTTACATCCTTATCTCATAGTCTCCAGCCACCTTCAAAGGCTCCTCCAGCTTCTTGTGTTCTGCAAGTTCAAAACCCTCCAGCCTGCTGGGATTGAAAGGTGTGAATGAACAAAATAATTGGAGCTGAATGACAGTGTAAGTATTGGTTGTCACTGCATGGAATGTTTCCTTCCTTTACATAATGAGCTCATTGAGAAAGAACCTGTTTTAACATAAATGAAAGCAGGGTTTACACGGTGACTTTCTCAAATTTAGAAGATCTTGTCATTTAAATCCAGTTTGCCACGGAACATAAAGATCATTTGCTATGTACCACATCAAACCATTGGAGCTCAGAGGTACCATGAAGAAAATGATGAGAAGCCTGGAGAAACAAAAAAAAAAAAATCCATAAAACCAGCAGACTTTCAAGGCACATTTCTGCCACCCAGAAATGGAGCTGTCTGATAAATAAACTCCCTGCAGGCATTAAACAAACAAGCAAACCTAGAGCAGTGGAATACCCAAATGGTTTGGTTAAAGAAATGTTCTTTAATGAAATGTGATGGGTTTGATGAAATTTCTGTTTGCAAATTCACATTGTACTCAACAGGAGAAAATCTATGTCTCTAAAGCCTGTGAAAAATGTCTGTCTGCTTTCCGGCTGTCTCTCCATCCACAAAATTCAGTTTCCAAGTGACATCTGGCATATGTGCTGAAAGTGAAACCACTAAGTCCCTTGGGCTATAGAGTCATGGAATGGGTTGGGTTGGAAGGTACCTTAAACCCCACCCAGTTCCACCCCTCACTGGATCAGGGGCTCCAAGCCCCATCCCCCCTGGCCTTGGACACCTCCAGCGATGGGGCAGCCATGGCTTCTCTGGGCAACCTGGGCCAGGGCCTCCCAACCCTCATTGTGAAGAATTTGTTCATAATATCTAATCTAAATCTTCCCCCTTCCAATTTAAAGCCATCATCTTTCATCTTATCACTCCAAGCCCCTGTTAAAATTCCCTCCTCAGCTTTCCTGTAGGCCCTCTTCAGGTACTGGATGGCCACTGAGGACTCCCTGTAAGTAGCCATATCTCCAAATACTACAGTGACACAGCTTAAAATTTCCCATATGTCCGTTGATTAACATATCTCATTAATGGAGCTGCTGGGCCCTGAAGTGTAGAGTTTGCTGCTGAGTTCACTGGGAAACTCACACTTGCAGCCTGTGTCTGTGTGTGACAGGCTGGGAACCCCTTCACCCCCTCCATCCTTTGACTGCCTTGCCCAGGACTGTGAAAGAGAGGGAGAGAGGAATTTCTGCTTTGATTTCTTTGCAGTGACATGCAGACAGAAGCAGCTCAAGGGAATCCTGCCCAGCAGAGGTTAATATGACCCACATATAATTGTGTGAAAAGATGCCACTCTGCGCCTTTGTCAAAGAGGCTTCTTGTTAGGACCCAAGCTATCTAGTCCCCAGCCCCTTCAGCAAAGCACAGTTTGCTTGCATTAAATCACCACTGCCCTCTTGCCAGCTGCTTAGAGTTTGCACATTATACAGAGGAGATATAAGATATATATTTATATATTTTTAAAATGTGACAGATTGTCTTGTAACATATGTGGTATTGCCTTGAAATGAGCTTCGTGCATGTGATGGCCGAGCCGTGTGTGTGTGTTTGGTTTTTTTCCTTCTGCTGGAAATCTGAGAGGCTGGGACACTTGAGCTTTTCATGTTGCTTCTCTCTGAAATATTCATGACGAGTTGACGACCTTGATTCTTTGATACCTGCCATTTATTTATGTGCCACTGACGATAACTGCTGCTAAGTACATATGTCAGTGACATGGCTGAATGAGTTGGATGATAAGTAGAGGGAGGGCATCTGAGGGATGCGTGTGCTGGAATAGCATTACTTGACAGACTCTGAGGGCATTTTAGGAGACTGCAATGCCATCTTACTCACCCCACTTTGTTTTTGTGACTAAAGCCTGTTTTCTTTGCTTCTTCTCCAGCTTTTTCTTCCAACTTGGAAATCTCCTGGTTCACAGCTGCTTCTCCTAAAGATGATCACTGGCTCATTATCAAGTGACTTGCTACTGAGTTAGTTGTTTATGCTTACATTAAAAAAAAAAAAAAAAAAAGAGATGCCAGTCTGGGAAGACCCAAGGAATTCCTCTCAAGTGAGAAACAGATCCTCATTGAAATGGGCTCCAGGGAGTTGGTTAGATGATCAGGGGCATCTTGGTACGCTGTAAAGGCAAGGAGAGATGAGGGCAGAGCAAAGGAAGACAAAAAGAAGAGTAGGTAAGCACCAGTATCACATATAACCTTGCAATTGTGAAATATGAGCAGGCAAACCTCATTGCTTTTGAGTGATCCTGTTCTTTGGAAGGATTGTAACCAGCAAGGCACCAGGCATGGCGTGTTCGAGGGTTAAACACATTAACAGAAGGGGTTACAGGAGTGTTGAAACAGTGAAATATGTGGGGAAAGAGTTCCTTTGTGAAAATCTTAACACGAACCAGTCTTTCCTGCAGTTGGCAAAGTATAAAGACATAGAGAATTAAAGAGAAACTGCTGGATCAAGGAGAGAATGTGTTTCCTTTTGGCTGTGAGTTACTCCATGGGCTTTCACAGACATAACTTGTGTCAGGACCTGGATTCTTCCTGCTTGGCTCAAGTTGTTTAGCTGAACGATGCAATGAGGAGCCCCATTGTCCTGGGCTGACTTCCTTGCTGGAGATGCCTGTGGTTTCTGTAGTGGTGACCTAGGGACTAGAGGGTGATGCTTTTCTGATTCAGACACCCTAGTTCAAGATGGTCTGTGGATGGGATGTGGGAAGGTTGGATGGAGACATTTGGATGCTATAGAAGGGACTCTGATGAGCAAACATATTGGCAGAGTTTTCTTTCACCTGAACTGTGGAGTGAGGGAAGCCAGAGCAAGGGAGGAGCTGGAGCAGAACCTTTCCCATGGATTCTTTTCTCGCTGTATTTCATATAGAAAATTGCAGCACTGTCTCTTTTTAGGGTTATGGTTTTTCCCTTTCAAAAGTCACAGTACACAGACATCTATATTGTCATGTCCATTCTCCTGAAGATAGCTTCCCTTCTCTGTAAGAAAATACGGGGAAGAGAAGGAAAATGCAAGGGTGGAATTAAAATTAAAAAGGCCTAAGAGGCTTCTGCATATGCTTCTTGAACCACTGTTGTTCTGGAGAGGCAGGAGATAAGGTGGCTTAGGGAATGCAGCTGAGTCCAGAGGCATTTATTTAAGATTGATATCGAACCTTGGAATTGTGAGTGGGAGGTTTTTTTGAGGAAGGAACAGGATGTTGCCAGGAGGGAGGGAGGCTGGTTAGGATGATTTGTTGTAAGAGGTCGGTAGCGGAAAGTCACTGGAGATATGCGATGGTCTAAAACGCAGGCCAAGGAACCCGGGTGAGGACAGTGTTTTACGCTCTGAGATTCTGGCTTCTCAAATTAGGGCCAACAAAGTGACTGGGTGGTCTAATTTAGTGTCATCCTTGGTGGTCCTGCATAGATGTGTTTTGATCAGCTTGCTTGTCTGCGTGTGCACAATGTCCCGTCCGGCTCTGGGGTCTGTTATGCAGGCTTGTACCATTAAAAAGAAATGCACTGCACTTGGAAGAGAGATTTCAGGCCTTTGTTAGGGCAAGAAGTCATTTGGTCCTTGCACAGATAATTGTGCACTTGGGGACATGAAGTAGTCGTATTTATCATTATGTTCCCCTTCCCCCAATAGGAAAATTCCCTGCGGCACAAGAAATGAAAACCCTGGCAAGAGGAGAGGAGTCGCAGCCAGGAATGAACTTTCAGGCCATAAACAGGATTGGGAAGTTCAGCTGATGTAAAGCTTTAACTAGTTGTCAGTCTGAAATCTGCAGCTCCACGTCAATGTAATGCCCCATTTATCTTGAGCGAGGCTCCTGCAGGCATCAGTGCTTTTTGATACTGATGGCTACAAATAAATTATTGATTATCAGGCACAGCCACCTTCTGCTTAACCTGCTTCTGAGTGGCATTTATGTGTGTTTTGCTGTCCTGTCTTCTGACCCGGTCAAACCTAGAGTTCTCTTGTGTCAGGAGCAGTTGTCCCTCCTGAGAAGAAAATGTCACAGAGAACCCTCAAGTCAAAGAGGCAGGTGTGTGGAAGAAGGGACTTCAGCTCTCTGGAAGATGCAGCATGGTTGAGAAGGCAGAAGTGCTTTGGAGTTAGAGGGAGAATGTCCTGGATGTTTTGTTGAAGGTCACACAGAGAAGTTGGTGCTTGGATACAGGACTAAGCTTGTATCTTCTTCATAAGGGTGAATATCTAGACAGTTCTTCAGGATCCCTGTTCAGCTTCCCGTTACTGCTGACTTGGCTGTGTTGTGGTTTCTTTCAATGCATTCACTGCTGCTGTGCATTTGTTTCTTTCTGCAGCTATTCTGGCTGTCCCTGCTGATAACAGCTCAGATTAGATCTACACAAGGGGGTAACATCTGAGCTTTTAATGCTGTCCTTTTATCTAATGTCCTCCAGCTCACGGTCCTGTTGTCCCTGCACAGCTTGGTATGTGGTGATGTTCACTCTCCAGCTTACACTCGGTGAATGATTTATCATGTGTTATCAGTAGGACTCTGTACAGTGTCCAGGGACAATGTTTTCTTCCATCTGGTTCCAAGCTGGTGGAACACCCTTCCATATGACTTTCACATGTGGTTCTCTCTCCTTTCTACTTTTTCCCTCCGGATTCATCAGATACAGTTTGTTTAACAAGTACACTTTGTTTCACTTTATAAATTAATCACATGCATGAATTAAAACTTCAGCACATGTGGGTACTTCTGAAATGACAGAGGAACCTTCACAGCTGAGTGAGCCTATCTTCTGCAAGAAATATCAGTTCCATGACACACTGGAAATTAACTGCTGCGGTGTTTGACACCGCTCTTGGGTTAGATATTTGCCTATGGCTTGTTCTGGAAGAACCCTAAAATGTATGGGAAAGTCTTTTAATTCTTTTCTGTATTATGAAGGTGCTGGTTGCAGTTATACTTTTGTGATGCGGGCAGGACAGAGACCACACAAACATCTCTTAATGTAAATCGTCTTCAGACACAGACAGGGATTCACAGTGACTTGATATCGGGCTCTCCAGCTTCGTCTCACCAGTCCTCTGAGTGATCCAACCTGCAAAAGGGCTCCTCTGTCAGAATCACTAGGCTGCTGGCTTTGCTGGTCTTTGCAGATAAGTTTTCTCTGTGGTCTTTGTTGATTTTATGTTGTTAGACCTGGTAACACGCTTTTATCTTATCTGGCTTTTTCTCTTCTTTGCTCTCGGGGTTGTTTGCTATTTCAGAATAAATATGCAGACCGCCTTCCCCTGGAGGCCAGCGCACTCAGTTTCTCCCAGAGAGCATGCAAATATTTGTACCACACCAGTCTCTGAGCCCTGAGACGTGAGCAGCGACACGAGGAGGTGCAGCAGAGGGCAGGGGTGGAAGGCCAGAGGGTGTGAAACTACCACGTGGCAGCCGGTGCAGTTGGCTCGCAGTATATAGCAAGTGATTGCCTTGTCTTCAGAGCAACAGGAAAAAGAGGACTTAGCTCTGGGAAAGAAATTTGTTGCTGTGAGGGTGGGGAGGCCCTGGCCCATGTTGCCCAGAGAAATCATGGCTGCCCCATCCCTGGAGGTGTTCAAGGCCAGGCTGGATGGGGCTTGGAGCAACCTGATCCACTGGGAGGTGTCCCTGCCCATGGCAGGGGGTGGGACTGGAGGGGGTTTAGGGTCCCTTCTGACCCCTAAACATTCTGTGGTAAATATAAATGTGAACACTCATGTAAGTTCATGTTGAGTTCTGTATGTGTGACACTGGTGGACTTCACGTAATGAAGGTATGTGGGTGACAGGTTCTCAGGAACAGCAACAGGGGTGGTCCTCCAAGCTAAGTGCCATTTTCTGGCATTATCTGTCATGCTTCCAAGCTCCTGTGCTTCAAAATAGCACATGTATCATGTGTGTAAGCTTTGGGGTTTCTGTGTTTGTAGTGTGTGGGAGCACTTTGGTGTTCAGGCATGCATGTTCACCATGACAAGGGTAGATGCTTTGTCTTGAGCTTTCTGCCCTTCCTTCTGAGGATTTAGAACTATTCCTTTCAAAAAAGGGGTGATGGAGCCAGAAAACCACTCAAGGAAATACTTGCCCTCATAAGAAAACATTTCTCCCTAAGATCTCATCTCAATCTCCCCTCTCTCAGCTTAAAACCATTCCCCTTGTCCTGTCCCTGCCCTCCCTGATCAAGAGCCCCTCCCCAGCTTTTCTGGAGCCCCTTTCAGTGCTGGAAGCTGCTCTAAGGTCTCCCTGCAGCCTTCTCTTCTCAAGGCTGCACAAGCCCAGCTTTCTCACCCTGCCCTCGTACGGGAGGTGCTCCAGCCCTTGGATTATCTCCATGGCCTCATCTGGACCCAGTCTAACAGATCCACGTCCTTCTTGTGCTGTGCGTTGAGTCCCTGCATGTCCTCCTCTCTCTCTCACCTCACTTAGCTCCTTGGATTTGGCTTGGCTCAGAGGGTTTCTTTCAGTTGATTTAGGGGGTTTTGGTGTTTGCTCACTGTTGCCTTTTCCAGTTTGAAGTTTGCCGCCTTCTGGCCTTCAGGCCAGTGACCCTTCCGCGAGCTGTCGGGCGGCGCAGTGCACACGGCGTTATCATCAGGGAGGCTGTTTCATTTCCAGCTGGGGCTTTTGGTCTGGATTGGATCCACCCTGCCAGTAGGTCTGATGGATGGCCTTATTGACAATCAGGTTGACCCTTGTTCAGCAGGCTGACATGCTCCGTATTTCACAGGCTGGCGTTTGATGCGTATCAAAGAGGTGGTCAGGTCATCAGAACAGCCAATTAAAACGATAAAGAGGGAGGAGTGGAAGATGAGGTTTTAACTCTTTCCAGCCCATCATAAACATCTTTATGAAGTGCAGGCATTTGTTTTCTGCCAAAGCAAGGACTGGGAGGGAGGTAGAACAAAGATCCATCTCTATAAAATCTATCTGTGGGAGCTCTTTAAACACTGAGCAAGCGGAGATCAGGAAACAATTAACTGTCCATATAGTTGTCAGTTATTTAGAGCCTGGACTGATACAAGAAGTAGTTACTTCATAAAAAAACTGGATCAATTGCCTTCCTTTCAATTTTTTTTTTTTGAACAGCACATTGCTAAGGAGACCGTGCAATTCAGCATAAGATAATGAATATGCTATAAAACATCTCAAAGTCAAACACTGCTTGGAAGACAAAAATTTTGTGTCATTGCTGTTACCTGGAATGGAGAAAGGCACTCCCGTTGCAGTCACTGACAGCAGGCAGGAGGTAATAAATCTAGGAGTTACTTAGCATTGCCTTTTCAATAATGGTATCAGAAGAACATGCTCTTCACGTGAGGAACCTAATGAGGGAGAAGTGCTAGAGCCAGGGATTAAGAGCACCACTGGGATCACAGGTAATAAAAGGTCTATCATCTGGTAGTGGCCAATGTTCATACCAGTGCAGGGTCAGTCACGCTTGCTTCTATGTTAATTTGGGGGCTGTGTTTTAAGATAATGCAGGCTTTCCTAAGAGGCTAGCAAAAATGCAGCAGATCCCAGCCTTTTTTGCTTGCTAAGGTTTAAGGCACACTTGTGCTGAAGTTTCTGGCTGTGTGTTTTAATGGAAATGCTCACAAAATAAAGCTTGGATCAGAGTTAAGTGTAGAAAGGTTACTTTTTGAACAGTTCACCACATCCAGACTCTGTTCCTGGTTCAGACAAGGAATTTCAGCTGTTATGCTGTGCTTCAGTTTCCAGCCTATAAAAGGGGGAACAGCCACCTTGTTTCCCAAGAAGGTTAAAATCTATGAAACACAATAATGCTAAGAACTATCTTGATGTCTGAATAAGGGAGTTGATGTGCGGGCATATGATATAGGGGAAAAAAATCCCTCTACCCCCTGCAAAAGATACCATGCTGTGCTTGCAGTGCAGCACACAATCCTCCAAGATCTTCCCTCACCTGCTTGTACTTGTTCAATTGTTCTTTAATATCGTAATCTAACTAATGCGAAGGCATTGAATCCATTTTCTGACTGTTGGGTAAATGATGGTTAAGTGTCAAGAGATTTATTTAATTGTCTAGCTATTGGAAAAAAAAGGTCTGCTGAGTGAAAGCTTTTATGCTTTTAAATGAGGTATTGTTGTGATTGGCGTTTAAACAGCAATGATTTCCTCAAAAATGCATTGGTGATAATCACTGGCTTGTTTGATTGTCCACATAACTGTACCACCCTCACTGCCAAGAAACTCATCTGAACCACCAATGATAATAATAGCTATTTTTTTCCATTAGGCATGCAGTAGATGTAATGTTCAGGGCCAGGAACATCTTCATTAGGCAGTACGGAAAGTGAATGCATTGTTCACAAATCACCTTCAAGAATAATGGACTAGAGAGACTTCAGAGGTGAGGGATGGAGGTTATGGGGGTGGGAAAGGGGCTTAAAGCTTCATGAACCACATACAGAGAGGATTTTAGTGGGATACGGGCAATTGATTCCCTTAAGTGTCTTTGAAGAGGCCGATCTAGCGGTGGAGAAACTCCAGATGACTCATTGCAGTACTGCTCGGTCTCATCACAGTGTCTCAATGATCATTTTACTCTAATTCTTTAATTAAAAAATCTGAGAATACAAAGCTACCTCATGTGGCATAATCAAAACCAGCAGCACAATGCTGACAGGTTTCTGAGGAGAGTTGATGACCTGCAGGTGAGAACACAGCTGCCCTTCAGTTTACCTGGTTGTCTCGGAGGCTGCTGAAAATCCTACACATTTGTGAAATGCAAACAAACCAAACTCTTTCCTCATGAATTTTTCATGGAAAATCTGTTTCCCAAGTGAATGCCACTTCCCCGCTAGCTCTTGTCCTAGAAATCTGTCTGGTGCCAAGAGTGCAGCTCTGGGAGAGTCTTTGCCAGAGAACTTGCTGCTTGGGAGGTTGAAAGGGCCTGGCCTCTGGAAAAACACCTGTAGCTAAGGGCAAAGAGAGAGATTCTTCTCTGTCCTTCTTCGTGTCTTTCCTTTCTTAATTTCCCATTCACTCGCACATTTAGGCACCGAGAGTTGCAGGTGTCATGCTCGTGCAGGATTAAGGCTGACACTTGCCCTGAGACTCAAGCAGGAACATTAGTTTCCCATTTCTCACTGCCACCCCCTGCCTGGGAAACCACCGGCAGGGCCAGCAAGGAGATCCAGTCTGTGTCTCTGTCAGCACACCACGCCAGCCAGAGGAGGGCTTTGTGTGAGCAGGGCTAAGCTCTTTTTCCTCCTCCTTGCCCTCATCAGTCCTAAGTGCCATTTAGCAACATTTGCTGCCTGCTCCTCTCGGTTGGACACCGATTACTCCCTGTTGGAGAGCTGTCAGTAAGGGGAAAGCCATACATCTCTGTGGGAAGTAATCTCACCCGGCAGGGGGGCACCTCTTCCCAGCCAAAACAATGCGACTTTGACAGGCTTGATGTATTTATTATCTTCTTGGGGTAGAAAAGCTGCCACAGCAGGGTAACGGGGAGGATGCTACCGGTGACTCAGAAGAGAAAGTGAGAAGTACAAAGCACCAAGGAGTTCACTGTAGAGAGCTGGGGGCAGAGCATAAGGGGAAAGGAGGGCACGAAGGAAAGGGAAAGACTATAATAAAAAGGGAATTCCTTCTTCTCACGTGCTTAACGCCTCTCCTGAATGCCAGGGACTGGGGAGGGTTGAGAAAAAGCAAACAGAGATTACAGTCCAGACGGGGTGTGGTAGCCCCGGCAGGCTGAGCCATCTGAGGGCAGTTGCAGAGAGCTGTCACCTTGGTGAGGAATGTGAATCGCTGGCTCTTGCACTCCTTGACCTCCTGGACTTGGCTCCCTTTAGTTTTCTACTGTGATCTAGGAGGGTTCCACAGAAGTGCCGTCTGCCAGGCTGTTTCACCAGCCCCAGTTTGGGCCCATTTTGCCTCTGCAAAGAATCAAAGGACACTTTGGCTATGACAAAAAGCAGTCATGATCTTTTGGGGGCAGAGTTATGTTACATTCTCAGCAGCTGCACCAGTTTATAGTCTTCAACTTAAAATCTAGCACAGTTGCCTGGTTTGCACTCCTGGGGAGCAACGAAGGGTGTGCTTTTGAAAGACAGCCAGCTAATCTGGATTTTGAGTGACAGGCAATCCCCTTCTTTTACTCTCCTACTCCAAGAATGAAATCCCCATACGAAAATGCAGAAATTTCTCTAGGTAATCCTGGGATTGTCTAAGGGCCTTCTGCTGGCAGTAATTAAGTGAAAATTGCCAGGGCCTGAGTGCACCAGTAGGTCCTTATTGCCCTGACTAGCCTCACCTGGGTTGCTCTGCCACAGCCTCTGCTCCTTTTAAGCTCAGTCCCTCACACCTGGTCTCCCCTGTAAGCCTGAGGCTGCCTTTGGGGTTTCCTTTCGTGGTTCTTGTGGAGGAGTCAAGTTCGGTAGTTGCATGCTGGGCCTCAAATCTCCCATTATTCTGTGCTGGGGGTGTGTTGGTGTCCATGCTATTTTGAGTAGAGGTGGAAAAAGCCAACTTATGCTGGTAAAGGAAGAGTAAATTCTAAATTAGTCGAAGTCTGTGTGTAATGTTGCAAGTGGGAAGTGTGCAAGTGACTGCAGTGTCCTTAAAGGATGAGAAAAATGTGTCTTATACCCTGAGGAAAACTCAATGTGGGGTGGAGTTGCTTTTATTGAAGTCTTCTGATTGACTGATGGAAATCAACTGCCTGCTTCAAAGCCACTTCTGCTACAAAGGACCTTGGGCAACAAAGAATCATGAGAAGAGATGGAAGGAAGAGCGTTACCTACCGCTAACTGTGAGTAAACAAACTTTCCATGCAGTTGGGAATATGGTATGTGGAGACTGGTGTAAGAAAAGGTGTATGTAGGGGTAGTAGGGTTGCAGAATAGTGGATCTTGGTGGCTTGTAAATATGGCAAGCTGCATACCTGGTCTGGGTTGGAGTGTGGCTGAAGAAAAGGTGCTCAAGGAGCTGTTTTATCTGTGTTGAGCTTTTATTTTTGTTGTTTCCAAGTTGGTTGTGTGCTTGGTTTTCTGGACAAATGTGGAGGGGGGGCCTTGGAATCATAGGATCGAGTGTTTTCTTGGCTGGAGAGAGACCAGGTATGCTAGCACCTGTGTGTTAGCCTTGAGTTCCTAGAAATTAAAGTGGTGAGATGCTTTTGGTAGTTCACCAGATCATGGTCAGGTGGAGAGCAGATATGATCTTGCTCAGACTGACTGAATAGCAGTAATTGGACTGAAGGCAGTGGTACAGTGAGCAACCAGTCCCTCTCTTTCTTTTTTCCTAGCTCTTTCTACTTAACTAAGCAAGCACATCAGTTTTAATGCTAGAATCTTTATGAGAATAAGAATGCTACTGTTATTGTTGCAGCCCAAAACCTGTGATATGGGTTGTTCAATGAATGTTTTCATTCTGTGTTGTGTGGCACGAACATGGATTGCTGTAGTGCTGCTGCGTATCCTTCACGCAGATGAACCTTGACTTGGCAGAGAAGGCTGTGCCTGTGCTACTCAGGACTTTACGGTGGTTGATTTATAGTCAATCATGAACGTTGCCCCTGTGTGTGTTGTGTAAGACCTTATGTAGCTGTTCCTTAACACCTCCCCACGTGTGCTTTCGCGTGTGCTTGCTGCCTCATTCTTTGTGGTAGGAGACTTTGTGCTGGTTTCTCCTGTCTGCATGGTTTCTATACAAGCATTGAGGGGCTACCCCAGTTCTTGATGGTTCTGGTTGTGATTACGTGCCTTGGATGGCTAAAGCCTAGGAGCCCACAGTAGTTGGATGTGTTTGCGGTATGAACTCTGCAACCCTCTGCAAGTATCTCCTCCTCTTCTTGATTTCTAGCTGTCCAGGACTTTGTGTTGTCTGTAGAAGTGTCCTGTCTGACAGCACTATTGAGCTACTTCTGGGATTTCTTTAACTATTCAACTCTTATTTTGGGTATTAAAACTGTGGCAGGGGGCAAAGAGTGGTAATTTGTTTAACTTACCAAAAAACTCTTAGTTTTTTAATTAAATTCATGTTAAATATGCTGAAAGGAGGGGCAAAATGCAGTCCTTTGGTCTGGGGGGGGTATCTTTATTAGCTTCTAGCTCATAACAAAGTAGTCTTTAGGAGAATGAGAGTTTTGCAGCATGGCCTTGGGTGCTGAGGTGCTGCATTGCCATGCTAGTCTCCTCTAGGAGGCTGTTCCACACCCAGATTGTTTTCATTGGAAACACTTTGTCGCTGTTGTGATCCGCGTTGGGCTTTGTGACCTGTGAGTTTCTGGCAGACAGTCTGCATTGGCAGAGCTGTTGGTGAGGAAAGCAAAGCTGCTTCAACCTAATTCCTGGTTTTCCACCAGTTCCCATCACTTTGGTCATAGCGAGAGGCACAAGTTCAAGTAGGAAATACACAGTGGGTTACTCCTGTAGCTGCTGTGTGCATAAATTAAGGGTTTGTTTCCCTCCTCCAGCCCTTCTACATTGTCGGCCTTGTATTTTCCTCACCCCTGAGGTCAGACTAATGTAAGGAGTAGCTCCTTGCTAAGCACAGGTTGTCTTGTGCATGTCCAACCTTGGCGAAGGCGTTGGCTCTGTCCTGCTCAGATTCAATCAAGTGTAACCTTGCTCTTCTCTATGCAGCCTGTGAACTTCTGTGCTCCAGGCAGCTGTGCCATGTGCCGCTGTTAATAGCGTGTCCAGTCCTGCAGCTCCTGTGACCGCATGGAGCACTTGCAAGTCTATGCTGGTGGTTTCCTGTCATTTTTCATGGCTCTTGATGGCAGTTCGGCTGAGGAGTTATGAAATTCATATCCTCTTTGCTTAGGAGAAAATGTAAGTGGAAGATTTAATATCCCAGAGGGTTAGCGCGTAGGAAGCTGTACCAGAAGAAAGAAGACTGGGGTCAACGCTTCAGGTCTTTTCAAGTCAAGGTTTCCAGAGATTGGGAAGCTGTGAATTAAACCAGCTGGATTATGTGCATGGCACAGTGTTACAGCGCTTTTACTGAATTCCCTTCCCCAGCAGTAATTCTAGGATTTACGTTTGGAGGAAATGGCCTTGTTTCACTTAGTGATGGATTTCACTTGACAACAGAGAATGCTTGTTGCTCAGGAAAGGCAATCCCCTGCTAAAACCTGTCATCTATTCCTCTGTGTTGTGTTGGGGGTCACACATTAGGATGAGGTCTTGGTATCAACGGCAAACTTTGCACATTTAGATGTCCGGGGGAAATTGGGTTTGACCCTTCTATTCAGTGCGTTGGATGAAAGCCTGTTCTGTTTGCTGGGCAGACAATGTATGGAGATCTCAGGTCCTTCTAAGTTGAATGCTGTGCTCAGGCTCCTCCTTAGCGATGTGCTGAGGATGCAGATGAAGAATCTATGTGGTCTTCTAGCTAGCCTGTGTGCGAAAGACAACAACTGCGGCACAAGTCACGGGCATGGTGGTGTATCAGTAGAACAGTACAGCATCAGGACTGCACAG
Organism: Phaenicophaeus curvirostris; assembly: GCF_032191515.1. Taxonomy (NCBI): domain Eukaryota; kingdom Metazoa; phylum Chordata; class Aves; order Cuculiformes; family Cuculidae; genus Phaenicophaeus; species Phaenicophaeus curvirostris. The sequence goes on from NC_091408.1 coordinate 6,763,922, forward strand.
GCATCCCAGTGGCCTCGAGCTGTGCTAGGGGAAGTTTAGAATTGATATTAGGAAAAATTTCTTTACTGTCAGAGTGGTGAAGCCCTGGCAGAGGTTGCCCAGGGCAGTGGTGGAGTCTCCATCCCTGGAGGGGCTCCAAAAACACATAGATGTGGCACTTGGGGAGATGATTTAGTAGGCACAGTGGTGGTGTGTTGATGGTTGGATTTGATGATCTTGGAGGTCTTGTCCAACCTTAACAATTCTACGATTGTATAAAATTGCTTTTCTGTGTTTTAAGGCGTGAGGCAGAGGTCACACAGTGTGGAGGAACATGAAGGCTTAAGGGTGTCTTAGAATGTCTTAAATCTCTTCAAGTCTGCAGCAAGTCAGCTTGAGGCACACTGGAAAGAAGCCTCCTCGAGGTCAGGCAGGGGGGTGATGACGTGCTACTGCTTTCTGAAGGCAGGAAAGCAGGAGCTCTGGGCTACACACCAACAGCAAACAGGTGGAATCGGCCACCAGGCCTGTTCGCATAGCGTGCACGGAGGCAAGTGGTGGTGGTAGTGGCTCGCTGTGACTCTACCCAAACAATAAGTGTCTCTGCTCTGTTCCTTCTCTAGAGGCAGCTCTTTAAAGAGGGAAGAAAAGTTGGTTGTGGATTTTTTCTTTCAATTGTGCTGTCCCTCTAAAAATAAAACATTACCATTTATGTGGCCTAAGTCCCAGAGCTGCAGCCTATCTTTGTGTGGCAGCAGTTGTGGTGATGCCAAATGTCAAGGATCAGCAAAGAGGAGCTTTCATTTAGTCACATTTTACTGTTGCTTTTCCATTCTTTTAAATGCAGTAAAAATTGTGTTCATTTCTATAATGAGCAGTAATGAAACAATGGCTTAAAAAAAGATTTCTGTGTTTTCTTCCTTAAAACATTAAAAGCTTTAGCTCCATTTCAAACTCACCCAAAATATTTCAGCACCAAATTACTTTTGAATCCACAAAAACAGAAAAAGAGTTGAGAAGAGATGGAAAAAATAACTGAAGATGGAAGATTTCATGCAACGAATGAAAGCAATTTAGTGAAAATCAACAAAAAATCCAAAACCAAAATAAAAAAAATGTTCAGATGGCAAATATTTTTGGACAAACAAATGAATTTCAGTCCTAAAAGAATAACAATTGCTGTCTGGCTCTTGGGAACCTTTTTTCCTTGTGGATGTCTGATGAGGAGCTGTGTGGTTGCTGGTTACCAGACTGTCTATAGTGAAGCTGTTTTTCTGCCATGTGGTCCTTTCTCATTTGCCCCTTCTGACACCAGATATCAGAAGCAGAAGCTATTCGATCATAGTGACAGAACGCATTTTTTGTTTGGTAAAGCTTTCTAATGATTTCATATCAGTAATTTCATGTTTGTCTCTATCCTTGCATCCAGCACGTTGGATGAAATAGAGCACGGAGGGTTTATCTGCAAGATTGCTGCCCAATTCTGCAGGGCTTAAAGTAAAGGATCTAAAAACACTTAGTGCTTATTCTGGCTGGTGAGCAAGCAAGCAACAGGGAACTTGTTTGGAAGCACTAGGGATTGTCTGAAGTTTTGGTCTGTCTGCAACCTGAAACTCTAGTTAAATTCATCAGGTAGTTGATTGAGAGAATCTAACTCATGATATCTGCAAACTTTGTCAACCCTCCACCAAGTTTGTCTTCCCAAAAGCGTCGCTACTTAGTCTTAGGAACATGAGGTAACCCTGGTTGGTGCTTGCTAACCTGGGCTTGATTCCCAAATCACACACTCGCCTGCAAAATGGCCTCAGCCAAGTCACTTCACTGCTTTGTGCTTCATTCCCCCAGCCACAAAGTGGGGATGATAACCAGCTCGAGTGATGACAAGTGTGAGAGGAGAAATAAGCGTTCTCGGTTGATGTTTGTCAGGATGCGGGATGCTGACCTAGATCTGCACAATCAAAGTGCATATAAGCTACGAAGTGTAGTTTCGTAGGACAGCATCTATGCAGATTTAGACTGGCTGGCAGTTCACTGCCATCCACGAAGCTTGCAGCATCAGTAGAAGGCAAACAGGCTGTCTGATGCTCCCTGTTGAAGAGAGAAGACGTATCACTTTTCAGGCAGCAAAGTCCCTGGAAGAGTGAATGGAAGCTTGTAAGGTCCAAAGCTATTGGTGGTGTGTGGCTGCGTTTACATCCATCACAGGGTTGTAATGGTACTTATGGTACTTTGGTATCATTTACATGTCTTGCGCTGTGTTGGCTAAGAGTCATGGCAGGAGAGACTTGAAATACTGATTTTCTTGTAAAGTCCAATACAATTGTGTCCTTTAAATCCTGCGTGGTCCTGTGTTCCTGTGGAACAGCCTGATTCCTGCCCTGGCTCAGCTCAGAACAAGTTGCTTGTCTCATTTGGGGTTTTACAGACTTTTTACTCCTTCAACTTAATCTCTGGGCTTTTCCCCTTCTTCCTTCTCTGACCTGGACTCCTCCCAGTCCCCTGCACAGGGACAAGAGGTCTTCTAAGGGTCCTTCAGAAGGACTCCATCGCTCCAAGGGTGCTGGCAGTAGCGCTGCTGTGTCTGTGCTGTGCAGGCCAGTTCTGATTGCTGACATCCAGCTTCTGCAGGAGGAGGATGAAATCCAAGTGGCAGGGCAGGCACCTCTGAGGAGATAGCTCCTAACTGTTCCCACAGAGCTTGAAGAAAAAGATTTGACGGATTTACAGAGGAAAATGGCTGAGAAGGGATTGATAAACACACAGAGAGATCTAACTAGTGTGTCCCATCACTCTGAATAGCTGATCTTAGCAAAAGTGCTTCAGGGCAGTGTCGGGAAGGATTTGTTGATGTGAACTCGTGTCTCCCTGAGAGAATCATGCTGTTTTGGGGAAGGGACCATCCAGAGAATGTTGTCGTGAAGAAGAATGCAACAACAGTGGGGTGGGCATCTGTGTCAGGAGGAGTTGGCGAGACGATCACCAGTGCTTTCTGAAGGCAGAGCTGTGAGGATGCCAGCTAGGACTTGATAGCTGAGCTTCCTTGCAGCAACAATGTCAATTCGAACTTTGTTCCCTTTGCATTTGCAGCTAAGCTCTGGATGCCAGCTGGGATCCCAGGCATGAGACATTCCATGCTTCAGTTGGAAATCTCCTGTAGCTCCTGTGTTTAGGGCTACCCTAACATGTCCATCTGCACAAGTCAGCAGTGTGAACAGGCTTAACTGACCACATTTGAACTGTTGAAAACTACTTGGTATAATCCCTTCAGTGCTGGCAATGGCTTGGGAAAGGAGAGCAAACATGTTTTCTTCAGGAACCTCTGCAAAGGTCAGTCTATTATTGCAGTAAGTAGTCAGGAAGGCTTGGGCAGCTCTTGCTTGATGATTTTGGTTAATGTCCATTGCCATGCATTAATAGCTTCAGAAGGACCGTGTATTGCAAACGCCTGGTATTTGAAAACATGATGGACTAAAGAGGGAGTCAGTTTGAAGTCAGTACGAGCATTTGGATGGGAGGTAACATTGAGATCAAATCATAGAATGCTTTGGGTTGCAAGTGACCTTTACGGGTCCTGTAGTCCAACCTCTCTGCAAGACCGGGGACATCTTTACCTTGATCAGGTTGTTCAGACCCTCATCCAACCTGACCCTGAATATTTCCAGGGATGGATTCCCACTGCCTCCCTGGTTAACCTGTACCGGTGTTTCATGACCCTCATTGTAAAAATTTCTTCCTTATACCCAATCTAAATCTGCCTTCCCTTAGTACAAAATCTTTACTCCTTGTCCTGTCAAGTAAAGCTTTCACTTGGCCACTTAATAGGTTGAAAATGTTTATGTTCCTAGCAGAGGAACATAGGTTTTATTCCTAGATATTTTATGCTTACTGGTTTTTGTTTATATTTTAGCTTTCCATGCATTCTGCATGAGTGTAATGATCAGTAACGGAAAAGATCCAAAGGTGGATGCTAGTGGAAGCATCCAAACAAATACTTGTACCATGCTTCAAAGTGCAAAAGAAGTTAAGATACACTAAGACTTTGAAACATTTCAGGTGTGTGGATGTTTTGTTTGCTTTAGTAGGAGAGGGTGGCCAGTGTTTTGAAAGCTTTCTCCTCTAACGCAGCTGAACTGAGCTGAACGCAGGATTGACGGTGATATTTGTGTATATCAAAGAAATGCTTCAGCGTCTGAGTTTCCACAAATAGGATGGCAGGTTGCACGGTGGCTGCATTCCTTGGCTTTGGAAGGCTGAAGTGAGTCAGTCTTTTGTAAGGATGTTTTCAAAGGCTTTTGTAAACAAGATGCGTGGGTGTGTGTCTCTTACACTTTAAGTAAGTCTAGCAAATTGAGATGAGCCACAGCAGCTCTGTGAAGGCTTGGTATGCACACACAAGGGCCTGAGTTGATTTATCTTGATGGTTGGTTGAATTCTTTGCATTTTGGGTCCCTTCTGTAACCTTTTCACCTCGTTCTTTTTTAAGGTGGCTGCCTGGCTGTTACAATTTATCATGAACGCATCTCACTTCACTTTTGGCTCCTCTGACGGAAGGAACAGCCGGTCTCCGGGAGGTCAAAGACATTATTTTCCCTTCGTCTTTCTCAGTTTCCAGCACATATTTGTCACTTTGAAAAAGCATGAATTCTGGATTTGATGCACTTTAATTGATTTCACCCTCAACAAGTCCAACTGTCCATCAACCTTTCCTTTTTCTTTCCTCTCCCCCTCCCCTTCTTTATTTCTTTCCTCTGTCCCTTTACTTCATGAGTGATGTTTTCACCCGCCTGCACGTTGAAGCTGTTGCGCAGCCCATGACCCTATCAAGGCTTACTGTCAGTAGGCATTTCTCTCGTTTCCCTTATCCTCTAAGTTGAACTTTAGATGTTGAGTGAGAATGAAGCTGCCTTATAGGAATACTGGTCTTGTATCTTAGCAATGTGCTTGTTGTCAAAATAGAAGTGACTGCCAATAGCCACCTAAATTTGGCTGATGGTGAATTTATTTTGAGGCAACTATAGAACTGGAAATGTAAGGGAATTAATTAGTTCTTGATATGCTGGCATTGGTATTTAAAATCATTTGCAGCAGTACTGTGGCAGAGATGAATGTAGTGTCTCTTCCCTCCCCATGGAAGGACATACACACCAGAGATGCGACGCTGTTAATTCAGTTGTGTAAAACAGCATTGACACCTCATATGGTTGGACTTGATGATCTGGTGGCTCTTTTCCAACCTGATGATTCTGTATTTATTTTTTTATTCATATGGCAGAGGAGATGGTGTGGAGTAAATAGCGTGTGGGCGTGTAACAACTTGGCCATTGCACAGGAGTTGTAGAATCATAGAATAACCAGGTTGGAAGAGACCCATTGGATCATTGAGTCCAACCATTCCTATCAAACACTAAACCATGCCCCGCAGCACCTTGTCCACCCATCCCTTAAACACCTCCAGGGAAAGTGACTCAACCACTTCCCTGGGCAGCCTCTGCCAGTGCCCAGTGACCCTTTCTGTGAAAATTTTTTTCCTGATGTTCAGCCTGAACCTCCCCTGGCGGAGCTTGAGGCCATTCCCTCTCGTCCTGTCCCCTGTCACTTGGGAGAAGAAGCTAGCTCCCTCCTCTCCACAACTTCCTTTTAGGTAGTTCTAGAGAGCAATGAGGTCTCCCCTCCTATAGGTCTCCTTTAAGTTTGTCTTGGAAGCCAGGGGCCACTTCCAGTGGAAGCTGAAAGAGAGGCTCATAGGTGTTCCTCTGAATGCTGCCATTGTGTTCTAGTTATTACCAGGACGTGGGCTGGGGAGGGAGCTTCTGTTCACAACAGAGCAGAGAATCACAGAACGTTTTGGATTGGAAGGGACTTTAAAGATCATCCAGTTCCAACCCCCGCGCAATGGGCAGATTTAAACTTCTCTGTGCTGTTCTAAGGTGTTTGCTGGAACTCAGTGGGGACAGTGGCATTCCTTGGACTAATGTGCACTCGCTGAGGAACTGCAGCACTCAGGATGGCAGAACTGGTTCTTGATAGCTTATGTGGCGTGTTCAGCTTGTAGTCCAGGGTGACAACGAACACCAAGGCTCCGTTACAGCTTGTGTAGGAGTGCTGGCAGCAGCCAGAGCCGGAAAGGCGGCGCGTTCGGCAGCCAGGGCACTGCTGTCCATGGTCCTGGGGGGCCGGAGCAGCAGGACGGGGGCTCCCGGGGGCTTCCTCGCTCTCTTAATTTGTGAATAAAACGTGAGTCGCTTCTGCAAACCGAGTTCAGTATTGGCCAGCATGCATGGATAGGGAACTGACTGTTCTTTAACAACATATAAAGAGCCTCCATTAGTACTACCCTCCCATTCCATTATTTGCTGCTGAGAGAGTGGTTATAGCCTTGTGAAGAATCTTCTTGTCCAATAAGGCTGGACTGTCATATATTGGATTATCTTCTAAATCTTATCTGACTTAGCCTTTGGAGGAGGAAATTCCAAATCGGTGTTAGCAGTGATGGATGGAATTCCTCACTGGCAAACCTCCTGCAACTTAGTTCTGAGTTTAGGCATTTCTAGCAGAGCAATTTGTGCTCAAAATATTAGTTTGAGGCAAAGGTTGCTCTTTTTTAGTCTGTGGATTCATTTGACCCCCATATCAACCTGAATTCTTTGTAGTGTGGTGATGATGATTTATTTTTTTTCTCACTAGGCTCCTCAGAGAAACGCTGCTGCTTTCTTGTGGCCAGAGCTGTGATGTGAGGGGAGCTAAACAGTGATCTGTACTGGTGTGAATTGCTATTAGCAGCTCTTTGCAGTGTTGAGGAACCCAGCGCTCAGACTATAGTGTTACTACTGTGACGTTAGAATGTTTCAAAGGATGTACAAGGATTTAGTTTCCTTTCACCTGTGGATACTATCCATTCCCCTTAAATTCCATTCTGTGCCTGAGGGAAGAACCTGTGAAGAACTTTGAGAAGAGTCCATTAAGCTACTGTAGGCACTAGACGGAACAGGAAGAACAGATGACCTAGTGAGATGAGGGGAACTGCTGGCTTGCTGCACTCTGAAGAGTATTTTCTGTGGCCTTTGATTCCAGCTTAGAGTTCAAAGAGATGTTGATGTGACATGAGGTTTCACGTGTGTGTTAGGAAACTGGAGAGCTTGAGGATTTTTCTGACATTCTCTATTTTTATTTTTTTTTTAATAAAAAGATTTTACTTCTCTGCCAGACCTACTCTAGAAGTGGTTCTGCTGAAGAATGAATTGAAGACTTTTTTCCTCACGTATGAAATAATCTCTTGTACCGTGACTGGAAAGGTTTGAGGAGGAAACTGATGTTTTCAGGTCATTGGACTACAGTATTCTCACATCTCCGCTAGCAGAGGACCTTGAAAGGGAATCCTGTCGTTCAGTTGTGCAGTAGGGATAGGGAAAACATACCAGGAGTGGTGTGTAGGAGCAGTCAGATTCTTCATTTCTCTCTTGTGCAGCTGTGGCCAGCCAGGCAGTGGCACACTGAGCTTATTAGATCAGTCATACCCCATATGTGTTCACAGCACAAGGACCAATGGAACTATCATGCTTGGGTCAGATCTGTCGTGCCATCACACTTAGGCACGTGTGATGTGTGCTGGCTGCAGAGCTGGGCACAGAAGATGGGGAGAGCTGACCCCACTGCAGGTGTTCGTATTTCATTTGTGGTGACATCAAAAAGATTTTAACGGCGAGTTTTCATGCTAGGTACGTAGGCTTTCTGGGAAGGGAGTGTGGAAGGACTATCATTTACTGAAACAAGAATTTAGAATTTTGTAGATTCACAGTAGTGTCTAAGATTGCTGCTCATTTTTACCTTCAAATACCAGCATACAATTTAGTCAAATTATTCAATATCTTGTTAGACCTTCCATTTCATTTAGCAACCCATGTACTGAGCTTTCATCATCTTGAGTAAAGCATGTTTTATTCACGAGCACCTAGGACTAATTGGTATCTCAGTTTGCAGCGTACTTGGAATGTTATCAGTCTTACTGTCTTAGAGATAAGCAAATGGAGGCACTGAGAGTTGAAGCAACTTGTTTGAATCCTCTAGTTGGGCAAGCAGCAGCTTCAGGATCAGCAATCCCAGCCACGTACCACAATACCTACTTTCTATACCTGGTTTAGGCATTGTGATCCTTGAAGTAGATGCTTGCCCCAAGGGAATCGCATGGGGTTTCCCAGGCACGTTTTGGAGTTAACTGAGAGCTGGTGCCTCCAGGGGCATCATGGTATCCTCTGTGCTGAGCTGGGAACCTGGTAAGAGTGGTTTAGTTGGATAGCCCTCAAGAACTGGCTCTCTGGATCTGCACTGTAGCAGAAGATGGGATGATGTCTGGCTCAGCAACATAGAGGACCTTCTGCATAGGTAGAGGAGAGAGTATTGCAGCCTGAAATAGAAGTTGAGATTTGAGCCCCTGTGGCAGTTGGAAACATTGGAGAGGGAATGTTCTTGGTGCTTGAACAGTCTCACAGCTGAGGTACCCAATGAGGGTGACCTGAATCCTGCTGCAAGTTTCCCAAACCTCAGGTCAGTCCTTTCTCTGCTAGGATAACCTGCCTAGGAGTAAGTCTAACTTTGCAGCCAGCAAGTTGGACAATGATCTGATGTGAAGACAAAAACTGCACAGCCTATGTCTTTTCAGGGATTAGATCGCTTAACAGGGCCTTGCTAAATCAGCTGAGAACCTTCCAAACCATGCATAAAGTCACTTACCTGTCTCTCTGACATGAAGAGCACAAGCTGGGGATGCTACTGTGTTAAGGTTACTCAGTGTGGCAGTACTGGAGCTGGAAATAGAAGAGAGCCAAGCCTTCCAGTCCCTGGGACATTAGCAAAGTAGCAAACATTAGCATCGATTTAAGACGCAGGCTCAGGTCTGATGTTTCGATCAGGATTTAAACTAAGATTTGGTCATCTTTAAAACTCAGACCTGTTCAAGTTGAGTCTTCGTACCATTAGTCTCTAAGAATCCCCTTGCATACCAGAGGATTGGGGTTTTTAACCGTTGTATCAGGCGTGAAGTAGCTCTTGCTGCTGACCAGCTCCATGCTTTTGAACACAGATGCCTTCCTTTCTGAGCTCAAATCCAGAAAGCAATGTGATGGGAACATACCCAAGTGACTTCAAGAGAGGTTACAGAAGCCAGGGTTTGGAAAAGATGTGGAAGTTTTCACACTGTATGTTTTTAATAGATAAACAAATGGAGAGACGAAGGTGGTGAGAGACCATGAGAAGGAGATGCAGAACAGTTGCATTAGGTAGTTGATAATTTTAATCTGAAGAGCTCTGAGTTCCCCTCTGAAATCTTCTTTTGGGAGTCTTAGTTCTTAAGTTAAATGACTAATTAGAGCATGTTCAGCCCAGCAAGGCAAACTCTTAAAAGCTAATGCTGCCCACTTGCTCCCATTGGAAGCTGAACATCTTATGAGCTTGCAGAGCATTTGTCTCCCTGGAATTCTGTGTTTCTTAGCAGGACACTGGAGAATATTTTTTTGGAGGAGAGGGAGAAGCAAAGAAAAACCCTCCCCCACCAGGCAGGAGCAGTATCAGTTCTTATCTCAAGCAGATTTCTGTACCTTGTTCTTTCTCTGCTCTAGCATCTTGTTTGTGGGAGGAAAAAACAAATTAAGTGTCCTAAGCTGGGAGATATACAGTACCTAGCAGGACCCTGACCGTCCTTGTAGGTAACAAATTGGATGGCACATAGGCTGAAGATGCCACTTGAGGAGGGAGGGAGAGAGGGATGGCTTTGAAGGGAGGTTAAAGTTACAAAGCCAACATCTGTTCCTGAGGGTACGAGCTGCAGGGCTCTGCCAGTCCCCCCAGCAAAGAGGGCTTGGGGCAGGCACAGGGAATGGCCTTGGGTGACCAGGGACAAAGGCAGGAATGGACACAGCAAGTGTTTCTGAGGGGTGTAGGAATAGGTGTTAATATCTAGATTAGATCTTAAGATGGTGATTGCAGAGAGGCATAAGGTGGAGAATGAGCCTTAAGAAGGAATTAAACGTTCACCTGTGGAGGCTTTGCCAACTTAAAAAAGCTGGGTTTGGTTTTTTTATCTTGGGCCTCCACAGGAATGGCTGGGCTCCAAGTAATGGAGGGAAGTGTGGCCATTACTCATCTCTGTCCCAGTCACTCAAAAGTCCCCCCTCTGCTATTTTCCTACATTTATATCCTCTTTGACCCCTCTCTAACTTCAGTCTTCCTTGCTGATCAGCACCATGAGCCACTGAAAAAAGGGTTAGGATTGGATGTCTCAAGTCCTCTTGAGAGAAGTTGTTGGACTCCAGCTTTCATGGAGAAACAAGAAACCCTGGGTGATGGTGTGTCTCTTGCATTCAGCTGTGAGGCTTTGCCCAAATGCCTCCTGTCGTTTCAGCAGCCCCCATCCTTTTTCCTTTTAATTGATTCTGCCTGGCTTTAATTTCATGTGAGAATAGACCTCCCACTGTGAGCACTAAAGAGCCTGCTCTGTGCAAGGGGAGTTGGACACTGGGAGTAGCTGTGATCAGGGATGTGGTCATTTTGTTGTCATAGGGAGACAAGGATGTTTTGGGGAGGACCACTTAATTCTGTGAATCCATTAACAAATGAGGCTTTTCACTTCCACACTGGCTTTGTGGGAGGTGCTTGTACAGCAGCTGGAAAGAACTGTAATAACAATTTTTCATGTATAGCCGTGCGTGGTCTTTCCTGAATAAGACCAGAGTCCTGTTGTGTTTGCTCCACCTCGGTGTGCAGTAGGAGACAATCCAGGGGAGCTGGTCATCTGAATGGCTGAGAAGGGGACTCGCTGGTGAGGAAAAAGGGATAGATTTGCCCATGGTCACATAACTGTATGATGGCAGAGGTAAGAATAAATACAGAAGCTGAAAGGGAAACCTCCATTGCGAGTCTGCTCAGCCAAAGTCTAAACAGCTGTTGAGTTTGTTTTATCAAATCAAAATATTTTGGTTCAGCGGTGTGTTGACTTGAGTCAGTGTTTGTGTAGGCTGACACAGTGTTTTAGAAATGTTCGGGTTTGAGGGTACTGTATCCCTTATCACTGGAGGGGTCAGGATCTCTGCTGTCTTTCCTGAGTCCTAGGAGGTGGGTACGTAGCTTATTCTGATGACGAGTTTGGAGGAGAGCAACGCTATTTCCAATGGCTTTGTTTTAGAGTCTTCAAATATCTTAAGGCTTCTTCAAAGCTGCTCTGTAGCTGTGTTCAGTCTAAAGCGTGCTGCTGCTTGGACCACAAATAAGGGTTTTAAGTCAAATGGGAAGATTTTTTGAGGGGAAAATAGATGACTAAGTACTTGTCTGCCAATTCCTGAAATGGCCTGAGTTATAAAATATAGATACATATGTAGTTATTGATAGCGTGCCATCAGCAGTCTGCACTTCTGTGTCAGGTGATAGTGTGCTGTGAAAGGTTGTAATGCATGGGAATAAAAAGATACTCCAAAATACAAAATTATCGCCTAGTGTCACTGAAGGTTCAGGCTTTTGACGATATGATCTGGTTGAGGTGATCTTCCAGAAGTATCTTGCCCAAAACCACCGTGGGTGTGGTGATGCACTAAGCACAAAACAAGTAAAGAAGTTGAAGTTAGGCTAGAATAGACCTTGTGTAGCTCCTAGCCTCACCCTCATACCTCCCAGACACAGTTCCTAGTGGCAACTGAGACTTCATTGTTCTACCAACAGATTTATTCCTATCTGGTGGGTTCGATTACAAAAGGATGGAAATTTGTAGTTAAGAAAACTGTGTAGTTGCTTTTGCTCCTTCGTTCCTTCCCTGTATCAGCAATCTTCCTATTTTTTTAACTTACTTTTTAGCCATTCCACCTGATCCTTCAGTATTTCCATATTTCAAGGAGATTTAGCCAAATGGTGCATTTCCATGGCTGATATGCAGCAATAATGCAGGGCTAATACCTTATTAGTTCCCAGGGACATTGAGCTTTTCATGGATATTCAGTAACAAAGGCAACAACAAACAAGCTGAATTCCTAGATGTTAATTCATCGGGGAGGGGGAAATAGGAAACTAAAAATGCAGGAATTATTCAGTGCGGTATGAAGGCTTAGTTCGTTCTCTCATGAAGCTCAGAGGATGCTATAGCAGCTGACAGGGAAAATATAACCTCCTTCACTCCCTCCCTCCTTCCCTCCCGGGGCCTGTGTATGTGTCTCTGTTTGCAGCCCTGACATCTCCAAACAGGAAAATTCCCAGTTCTGCAACACGCTTTAAATAGCTCCTTGCTGATTTCCCTCCCTGCCACAACCCCTAGTCAACCTGACCCTGTTTTTTTTGACGTTCAGCCATACCTGATCAGTTGTATCCTTAGCAGCTGGATGTGATCAGAGCTGGCCTTCCACCTCGCAGGACGGCGAGCATATGGGCCTGCGGGCTCCAGCCATTATGTTCCTGAGCACGGAGCTTGTCTGCCTGTGGCTACAGAGGGTTTTTTCCCCCCTCTCAAGCAATCGCAAATAAACCTTTCTGATAAGTAACAGGAAAACAAACAGGCCCTTTGGCTCTGTAGGCAGTGAGAAGGAGGGAGGAAAAAAAAACCCAAACCCAACAACAAAACCTTTGCTGTGTTCAGGCAGCACATGGAACAGTTCAGATGCCTTCAGGAAGGAGGAACTGTGCCTGCCCTCAGCCAGAGCTTTTCCTGGAGCAGAAATGGCTCATTTCAGGATGATTAGCCCTCAGTGCTTTACAGCCAGCCCCTGGTGCGGGAGCTGCAGGGGATGGAGAAGGTTTGTCTTGAAGGAGAACAGCCCTAGAGGTCATCTAAACCAACGAAATGGAGACTTTGAGCTGACCGATACAGGCAGTCTGGTATCAGCCTTGAAGCTATAGAGGGCTGAAGGCTGAAATGGCTGTTGTGGAGGTAATCAGCCTGCAGCTGAGTGCAGGAGTTCAGGGCAGCCACGGGAAGAGGCTGCAGACAGTCCAAAACAGATGCTTTGTGTCCTTTGCCGTTGCCTTCCAGGTCTTGGCTTCTGGAAGGAGTCGTAGGAAGCCTCTGACCCTTTGTGCTCTATGTGAAGGATGCCAAGTGAAACCCCATGTCTAGGGGGTTTAGCGTGGCCTGAGCCCTGATCGCTGTGGAAAGCCTGGTTCTTGCAAAGTGTGTTTTATAGAAATGGTAGGTCTTGCCTTCCTCGGAAAGCCAAGGAAACAAGGCTGCAACCTTCTGAGACAACTCTGGCTTCCCGAAACTATGTAGCTCAGCCAGCAGCAGTTATAGATGCACCAAGGCATCCACATGGAACCTGGCACTGTCTTAGAATTATGGTCTAAACCCTCATTTTGCCTTCTGAACCTTGTCGATACAACACACAGGCTGTCCCATGTGCAAATGGTACATGACTACACTGGCCATGAGAAACCTTTAGATGTGTCAACTGAGAGGGGAAATGCTTACTCTGAGCTGGGTTTTGCTGCCCCTGTAGACTGAGGGCTATCTGCCAGCGCCAGAGGCACGCTGCCACGCCAAGTGATGAACTAGCAAGCTGCCTGCTAACACACCACCTTTAAGGGCAGCCGTCTGCTTTCTGAGTAGATGTACAGCTTCTCAGGGTTCTGTGAAGGGTTTTACCTCCTGAGTGCATTCCCAGCTGATGACAACCTTGTTCTCTAAGTCAATAAATGATAGACTTTTTCAACTTGAAAGTCAGACCTGTGAGGAGCCTTTGAAACCTTTGCCTTGGTAGATATGGCCAAGGTTATCATCCCAACACGTCTACAGTGAACTCTGATGCTGTCTTGAAATGCTGCCAGAGTCTGCAATGTGCTGGTGCTGAAAAGCTGAACCCAAGTGAAGGGGCCCCGTGGCTCTGTCACCTCGGCCTCCTCCTGGCTGAAAGGAGCCAGAGCACCCATGTCACCATGAAGTTACGACAGACGGTACCAGGTACAAGCTGTATTGCTGCTAACACATCTTCTCAGGGGTCTTAAATGGGAGTTGCTCCTGTAAATGATGTAGTTCTATGGCACTGAATACTTAGACTGTGGAAAGGAGTAGGAAATTCATCTGGGAAATTCATTCAGAGAGGGAAAACGAGAGCATAAGCCAGGGGATCAGCACCAAGTGGGCCAAACCTTGCTGTCAATTACTTCCCAAGCGATTCCATTGAAGCACACAGCATTAATTTTAGATTTATACCAGCATTTCCGAGAGTCACCCTTGGGACAGAGCCAGTTCTGGTAGAGGATTAATCTTGCTGGAATACTCCCTCTTGTTCACTGCTTGGTCTCTGACACTCATGCACACAAACAAATCTCGGTGACCCTCCGACAACCCAGTTAGCTAGCAGGGAATTAAAGGATGTGAAACCCTAGCTCCCCTTCAGCACAGCCCTGCATCTGCCACAGCCCGTTTGGAAGGCAGGACTAGCCACCTGCTAGATGTTTTTGCTCGAAGAGAAAATGTCTGTTGGACACATAGGAAACAAGTAATCTAGTCCCCTGGGAGGGAATAGCCATTTGTCATTCCCACAGTCTCTAGCACAGGTACTCAGCACCTTCCAGGACTGCAGCACTCTGGCTTTTCTCCAGTTGTTTTTCCACCTGGCAGTAGTTCTGCATTTTGCTTTTATCTCACACAGGATTTCACAGACATTGATTTTTGCCATCCACCTGAGGACCAGGAAGGATGTGGTGTGCCCCATTCCCATGCACACATCTTGGAAATGAGCATGGAAGGCAGTGTATGGCATATGCTGGATGCTCATCTCCTATATGTGAGCACACCTGCTTTCTGTGCAGTTTAAGAACTTTGAGAAATATGGAGCTTCTGATTATTGCCGCTCTATCTCTGTGCGTTAAGGACTTGTCAGTGGCATCCTCTTGCCACTGCTTCCGTAGTCATTGCTCTAAATATGCCTCTGAAATACAGTTTTTCACCCAAATTTGCTAGTGCACTGGCAGTGCAGCAGATGCCTCCCTGGAGCCTGTCCCGGCAGCAGAAGGGGTGGTTTAATGGTCTTAAGCAGCTGACTAGGAATGCCTCCATTCCTCGTGAACAACAGGCTCGGCTCTGCTGTTTGCTCAGCCTTTCCCCCCTTTGGAGGGCAATAAATTGAATAACGTGCACTTTACTGCCTGCCCACAAGTTTCTAGTGTACGAGGTAGGGGGGGAACCCTGAGGCCAGGCACTGAGAGGGTGCAAATCAGCATGCCTTTGCTAGCTTACACCAGCTGTAGCGCTGGCCCAAGGTTTTGTGTTCATGTTATCCTGCGGCTCATATTGCAAGAATGCAGGGTTGGCCAGATGTGCTAGCTACAGAATCCCCTCCCCTCCTTAGCTGACAGGGTACCAGCTACCACTCCCTGCCAGAGCAGCCAGGCTTCACTGATGCTGTCTGTGCGTGGCTTGGAAGGTGCTTTGGGTTCCTTGGGAATGGCTACCGGCACGTAAATACTATCCCTGTTCCAAGAGACACAGCGGTCTAAGAGCAACAGAGGAGGTTTTCCCCCTTGGAAGTGGTGTTCATCTCCTCCCCCAGCCCAGCATATGGAATTCTGGATCACGTTTCTCTCTCTTGCCAATAAATATTGCAGATTTATTGCTCTATACCTGGTGGGTAGTAAATTGCATTCCACCTCTGTTATAAGGCTCTTTGCTATGACACAGCCTTGCAGCTCCATTAAACCGTAATTACAGCAACACCTCATTGGGTTGCTGGGATGGTCGGAGTGCCATTGCAGTAGGGAGGATGTATGGCCAAAACAGGCTGATGCAGAGGCTTTGTTTCATTTTGTTTCCTCCCTTTTTAAGGATTATGGAGAGTTGAGCCCAGCAAGGGGAATAGATGGAGACTTGGCCTCTTGCTCTCTGCTCATTTTCCATGACAGCTGCCTTCACCTGCTGCTGCTCCCCGGTGAAGTGCTCAGCAAACAGCATTCAAAGTTGCCTCTCAAATGGCTTATTTTGAATTATTTTTGTGAGATGCATCCTAGACTCAACGTTATCTCTGGGTTTGATAGCACGAGGAGCGTGGGGCTAAGTCAAATGGACTACTAGGAGCAAAACGGGGCTTGGATTTCTACAGAGCATAGCGAGACAAATTTTAAGAGCAATTTCACTGGTACACAGTTGGTCCAAGCTCATCCTTCATTAGGCAAATTGCTTCTGAGTCAACTAAGGGTGATGGTTTTGGTGCCATCCCTGCCAGCTTGCTACTGTCCTTCCCCGAATCCTGTGAGAAGGTGAGAGGCTTCGCTTTGGCAATTGCTGGCTGCTGCAGCAGCTCCTTGGAGGTTGACGTAATCTGATGTTTTCACCATGCTTGTCTCCTTCAGCTGCCTGAAGACTGACTGAGGCCACAGTGAAGGCTGGGAGAGGGTGGAGGTCTTGGTGCCTGTGGATGTTGGATGTGTGGATAGATGGTTCTCATTTCTCCCCTCCAGCCAGACCGGAGGAAACACAGCTTAGAGCTCCAGGAGAGGCTGGCCAGTGCCTGTGCTCCCTCCAGACTGAGGGTGTTCTGCTTGCCCTTATGGCTTTCATTGTGGAAACCACTCCTGGCCTAGGATGAGTCCCCCAGCCCCTCACGCAGACTTGCATTCGGTGCTGGTATGCATTGCACAGACTCCCCTGCTTAGACCAATGCTTGGGTCTTTGTGTTATGATGAGCTAACCAGAAGGCACTAATGGCTACACCAGCCACTTGGATTGCTCACGCCATTTCATAGGTAAGCTCTGTGTTGCCAGATCTGCCCAAAAGGAGGACTGTTTCCCTCCCCGTTTGGAAATCATTTGCCCTCTTGGTTATACTGGTGTGGTGCCAAGCGTTATATGTGGTGTAGCTCTGGCAGTAACTGAAACTGCTCTAGATTATCCTCAGGATTATCTTCTATTAGCATAATGCCCACGCTTTAGTATGATTTTGGCTGTTGTGGTCACTTTGTGTAATGTTCATCATCCTTGCAAGTCTACTCGTATGAGTAAGGATGCTTGCTTGACTGTGTTTTACTACATCTGTAACTTTCTTGAGCCAAACATCCACGTACATGTGTTCAGATACCCACACGTGTTTGTAGAAAGGTGGCACAGAAAGCCTCTGCACCACTGCAATTGCAAAAAGCAGCTAAGAAAGCAACTAAAATCTTTCTACAAAGTCAGTGGTTGAACTCTTCAACGAATAACTAACACATGGGAAATAATTTTCTTTGGAGAGCCTGTTACAGAGCCTGGTTTGTCCTCATTCTCCCCTCTTGCAGTAACCTTGAGATGTCAGACGTAGGAAATGTGGCCACAGCTGTTTATGCACTTAGGGGTTGGGGTTTTTTTTCCAAGGCCGCATCCTTCTGTTCTCCCAAAGGTTACTTGGAAAGATGCTGCAGGGGCTCCAGAAAGCCAAGGTCTGTGTGCCATGTGCAGGTGTCTCCAGGAGGCTGACATTGTGAATGTTTCAAAAACTATCAGAGAACTAATTTGGTGGTGGATTTTTTTCCTGTCCTCCTTCCTTCCCTCTTGAACTGTGGATGAGACTTTTGCTGTAGGCTGATAGTCCAAACAGCCACATTATTCAAGCTACATTCAAACAAGATAGCGTGTATTAGGAGGAAGATTACAAATTACCTTGTAATTTGTTGCTAGGGAAAGCAAAAGGTGTTGAGCTGCTCTGAATCCTGAACTGGGACAAATTGTTGCTCTCCAAAGCCCTGTCCAGCCCTTGACTTGGCCACTTCTGTAGGGTAGTGAAGTTACACCAACCTGAAGTGGTTCAGAAAAAGCCACTGTGCTGGTTTCTTCTCAGAGAATGCCATCACCTTGATGAAAACTGATTATTTGCCTATGTGCAAATGGATATGCTTACAGGAATACTTGTTTTAAATAACGTAAGAGGGAAATAATGTCAGAGGTCTGAATTCAGTAGTTGCAAAGCGAAGGATTTAATTCTTCCTCCTTGGGGGGAAAGATTTTAATTTTTAAAATGCAGTTTGTATTTAGACAAATTAAAGATGTGTAAAATTAAATGGGAATGTTTTGAAAGGACTGAAAATATATATTTTGATTAACTCAAATGAATTTAAAAATAAATCACAGGGAAAATAAAATGTTGGTGGGGTTTTTTTAGTCCTCATTTGAAATGAAAAATAATTTGCAATCTTGACACTTCTCATGGAATGAAAAGTCCATTTGCTGATTAAGGCTCAGATTCATCCCAGCTAATTTCAGGCACTATTGAACTCCTTGGTGCCAAAGGGCACTTTAATCCACCTGAGATTTAAATTGCCCTCTGGAGGTACCTATTTCTTCCACTGATAAGACAAGGGCAAGGTGACTTCTAATGCAAGCACCAGAGAGAACTACCTGAAGTTCAGTGATGTGCAACAGGGTACAATGCTCTCGCTTTCCTCATCTGGCCTCCCTACTTGCTGCCTTTGAATTCCTAGAAACCTGGAATGCTTTGGGTTGGAAGCAACCTTAAGGCCCATCCAGTTCCAACCCCCCTGCCATGGGCAGGGACACCTCCAGCTGGATCAGGTTGCTCAAAGCCCCGTCCAACTTGGCGTTGAACACCTCCAGGGATGCCCTTCCATATTTCCCCTAAAATTGAGAATGCTGTTTTGGGGGGTTGTGTTTTCCTTCTTTTTTGAAGGAGGAGGAGATTTCCACTAAAATACCCATTTTTATCTACGTATTTCCTGTTGGTGGAAAAAAATCTGGAGGGCTCAGTGGGTCATATCCTATAAGAAGAAAAAAAACCAAGATTTGTGGTTAAGATTGAGGGAATGTTTGGTCAGGTTATTCGTTCTCTTTTAATGGCCGCGTACCATGGTGTTTGGCTCTCACATCTGGTTGGCAGAAGGCAGGTCCACTTGAGCAGCTCCTCTGTGGTGTGCTGAGCACTCTACTCCATCCTTCGTACTCCTTGACCCAGAACAAAAGTGAAAATATTTGGCATGCCAGAAAAGGTTAACAAATACAGTGATGCGCAGCCTTCTCCTGGCCATGACATCACTTCAGTGTGAGGACAACAGGCTTCTTCATGTCACACCTGACAGCCTGGTCAAAGCAAAGGGACATGTCTGCTGCAAGTCATTCCTCATGCTGGTGTCCCGCAGCACTGTCTTGCCTGGCTGAGTTTTCACTCTCCTTTAGGTTGAGGAGGTGATGTCCAGAAGTGAGACCAGGCCCACTTGATGCCACAGTCCCAACTGATGTCATCTTGACGTATTTTAAAGGACTTTGGTCACCTGTCCAGTCAGCCAGATGGATTTGCTTTCGGTAGATGGATGTTTGGGAAGTGTTATTTCTTTTAAGTATGTAGCCTGTACTGTTCTTACTTTGGGCTCATAAAACATAATGAGATATGGGTCAACATTTAAGTCTTATGGAAAATTATATCCTGGAAGACTTTGTGGAGCCGAAGGCTTAGCATAGTAACTCTAATTACACTCCATTGAACTGTACAGCAGCGATCGCGGCCTTTGTGGATCTGATTCTCCTCACTAGGAAGCTCACAATTCCTGTTGCATCTGAGCAGTGGGGTACACGTGGGGGCATGAGCCCGTGTGAGTGAGCACTGTCCCTTCTCTGCCACGTTTGGGTGAGAACAGAGCATCTCGCTGCATCCAGCTCCTTTCTCATCCACAATGGAGCATTTTATTCACCTTTCAAGTTCCCAGCAACTATCCAAGCTCCTTGCAGCAGCTCCTTGGCAAAGCGCGTAGGATGTGTCTGAGCGCTTTGCGAGCGAGCGTGTGCTTTTGGAGGCAAGCAGGCAGCGTAGGAAGGTGGGGGACAGAGATTAAAATACAGTTTTGGCTGATATGGAAGAGAAAAAACTTAAAGAAACCACAAATTACAAAAAAAAACCTCCTGTGAGAAAGAAAGTAAGTAACAAGTCTGTGGAGGATGGATGTTTGGAACTGTTCAGCCTAATGCATGCCAGATTCCTTCTCTCTTCTCTCCCCCCACCCCCCCTCCCGCTGCCTTCCCCTCACCAAATGCTGTCTGCTAAACTTCTGAAACACCCTTTGCCTTTTTGACCCTTCAACTCATCTTGAACTTAAGGAAAATTGGGGGGGAGCAGGCGGGAAGGACTAGCTGCCAGTATAGTGCGTGTGCTGGGCCGGGGGTCTGGGAGCAGGGGGGGGCTGACACCACTTTGTGTGGTTGATGCTCCCCTGAAAACAATTTGTATCCTGTTAATAGAATTAGTAAATATTTGTAGCTCGCTTTGAAGCCTGTGTCCCTAGGGGATGTATGGGGGGGCAGAGAAATTAAAGAGACAAGTTACCGATTTAGTCATCCCATCCCCTTCCCCCAGCCCCTTTCTTTCATTTTCTCCCTCCTTTATGAAGACACTGAACAGACAAATTGGGGTTTTGAAACACAGCTTGTGCTGCTGCGTGCGGAAGTGGCAGGGGTGGTACGTGGAGCGAAGGGGGATGGAGAAGCAGGCCCTGCTGATGCAAAAGCCATTTGCATCCAACAAACCGAGCTGGGCGCCAAGGTACCAAGCGGCAGCTGAGCCCAGGGGGTGGCAGGGACCTTCAACAGGGCACTGCCCCATGGCACGTGGGGCTGAGGCAGAGATCCTCCGTTCCTGTGACTGCATCATGGGGTGTTTCGGCTCCATCACACACCAGGTGGCCATGAAGGAACTTGCATACACTTACATCTAATCTCACTTCTTCAAATTCTTTCCTATCTTTCCCCTTGAAGTATTATAGACTGGTAAAAGACAAAGGGAAGAGAAAGTGATCTCAGATCGGAAAACTGAGTCATGTAGAGCTGAGACGTTTTATTTCCCGTTGTTGTTACAGATTTGCTTCTTTACAGAACTGTCCAGATACACAGACTGAGGTTAGATCAGCTGCAGGTTTGTCGGTGCTGGGTGTGTTCC
The DNA here is from genome assembly GCF_032191515.1 of Phaenicophaeus curvirostris. Lineage (NCBI taxonomy): Eukaryota > Metazoa > Chordata > Aves > Cuculiformes > Cuculidae > Phaenicophaeus > Phaenicophaeus curvirostris. The sequence goes on from NC_091408.1 coordinate 6,784,774, forward strand.
AGCTCTTTGCCTCCTAGTGCTGGCAGTTGAAGTTCGCATGAGTGATGGGGCCACCTGAAAGGAGGATCAAGTTTGAAACAGCAGGAATTCAAAGGGCTGTTAGCGTCTCCAGGCATGGCGCTATTACTTGAGAGTGATCTTGATGGGCACTGGGGAGGGAGTTTGTATGAGCTGTGTTACTTTCAAGTGCAGAAGGTATCTGGGTTGGCCCATCATTTCCAGAAGTTTGTTTTCATTGATGTGCCAGGTCTGCCTGACTCTTTAGTCCTCTGATCACACAAAGCTCTTAGCAGAGCAGCTGAGCTCTTAGAGGTGAAGCAGCTTCTAAAAATGTACATCTGAAATTAGCTTTTGTCTTACACATAGACTGTAAACAAACTGTTGGGTGGGAGGAGCTGAGGAGGGGGCACCACCTTTCTTGGAAACCACTGGGGCTGGCTTAGAAACACGAAGCTTGTGCAACAGGAGTTGCCGTGCTCCAGATGTTGCAGGATCTGATAATCTGGATCTTCTTGTTGCTTTTCCAAATGAAACTGGATGGACCAGGGCGCCTGTATTTTGTGGCTTTGCTGTTTGTAATATCAACGCTTTCTATGATCTCTGAGGAGGAGAGTGTAGATCCCCACTGCAGCCCTGGAAGTGTGAAGGCAGGCAGCACCCAGAGCTTTGCTGGGTGAAGGCGCAGCTCTGCTGCGCTTGCAGGGTCAGCCTGTGCTGGAGAGGAGAAGCAGAGAGGACTAGATACAAACCAGGTAACTGGCCATCACGCAGCACCTCTGCATATTTTAGAGGATCAATTTGTTCCTTGGGAACAGAGGCACAAGCAACCCCAACTGGTGGTGTGGCTTCCTTCTGGATGAGACCAGGCCACGATGTCATCTCGTGCTGCCAGTAACATCAGGGAGGTTAGGGACTGAATCCCAAAGCCTGGATTATGAAGTTGGAGATTTGCCTTCTGAATTCAGAGGTCTGTGGAAAGCAATGAAGAAACCTCAGGTGGTTTTGATGTAAAGGGTGAGCAAGGCAGGCTCTTTTATCATTGAATATTGGGTTGTCTGTGTGCCAGGAAAGTTTAATAGGATTGACAGGCTTCGCTAGTAGTAGGCAGCTAAGTGTCCAAGTTGCCAACGTCATCTCCTGTGCCAGTGGAGAGCAGCAGGTGGTTCAGGAGGGCTATTCCTCTGTGTCTTGAGGTGTCCACTTTCGTCTCTGAGTTGCAGAGCTGGCTGGGGTCGCTAGCTCAGGTATTGGGATATAAGTTAGAATCTCTTCTTCTGTTGAGACTTGGGTATGTTTGAAGGTTGTAATCCATATAAAGAAAATAGTTTCAGTCATCCTTGCTTGAAGGTTGGCCTTCAAAGTTTGTTCACCTAAAGAGTGAACACTTAAAGAGGCCCTGACCCTCACTTGAAATGTAAGACTACATAAAAAATGAATTCATTGCGTGTTTTAGGTTTTTGGATTTTCCTTTTTGAGAACAAGCTTAGAAAGAGAGAAACAACTGCAAAAACGCTCTTCAAGTACTGTGTTTTCGTGAAAAGGCAACAACAACAACAGGAATGTTCACAAGCCTTTACAAAAGAAAACTTTAAGGAAGATAGTTGCAAAACACATTCAGTATGCTTCAACCAGCTGGATTTTCTGGCAGCTCTAGTGAAATCTAAACAAGGAAAATTATTGTCTTTTTTTTTGGTTGTGTTTTGCAATATTTTTTATCCAGACTGGACAGTACAAAGCACATCCTCTGTGGGAAGGTGTCACAGTCTGCAGATGAGATAAAGTTCCTTGTGATTATATGGGGTGTTTCTCAGTTGAGAGTCAGCACATGTGGAGGTCCGAGCCTTTTAACACACACATACAGGGAAAAGAGAGGAAGTGGAGTCCATTAAGGAGAATAGTAAAACCGGGAGTCAAGTAATGAATGAGCGACCAATCCAGTAATGTCATGTGAGCACCTCTCACTCCCACTCGTTGCAGGAGGTATTCGACAGTTTTGCAGGGCTGAGCCCCAGATTGTGTGAGCAAGGGCCTCTCTTGCAATTCTATATTTCTGCTCTACCTTTTCCAGACATGCATCTCTGGTTTTATTAAGTATACGGCTTGCTGTGGTCCTTAAGTTCCCAGCAGTTCTTTCCACTTCCATTCCCACCCAGAGCTGAGAGACCTATTACCAGGTAATGATGTGTCAAGCACTAGGCAAGGTATGGGGAAATGGCTAAAGGAAAATGCTGATGTAGTGGTGGAAGCATCTATATTTTTTTTCTCCTTTATGACCTGATTTTCTGTACCCAAAGCCTTTAACTTGTGGATGTTTCTCCTTAGGTGCATGGGTGGCTTTGGGGATTGACAGAATGGCAGCAGTTCTTGTCTAAAAGGTGCTGAAGGGTTTCTCTTGTACTGTGGTGTATTATGTTTTCAGATCCTCTGATGAGGGAACTGGTTGATCTTTAAGGTCCCTTCCAGCTCAAACCAAATCATTTTGTGACTTGGAAAAGTTGATTCAAGCACTGAGTTTGAACCTCACTTAGGTATATATTGTGATGGAACAGTTGACTTGCCTGTAGTTTGTGTTTATCTGAAAACTGCAGTGAAAACTGTCAGTGGTTTTTTTAGGTGGTCCAAAGCTCTGAAAGCATGACCCGACTTCTTCCAGAATTGAGTCCAGTTAAATTCAAAACTTACCCTAACTTTGTTTGAACTGACCTCACCACGGTCCAGGCCACAGCAGATGACTCTTCTAAATGTCCTCAGGGAATTTACTTCAGTCCTGGCAGACTGACCAGGGCTGGAAGCATCTTAAAGCGTGGTGGTGTGGAATGCTCAACAGCACCAAATTTGCACATAGATCTTCCTGGGGAGCATCATACATGTGCAGCTTGGGCAAGGTTGACCTGTTGTCCAAACCCCTGACTGGAGGGTACACGTTTGAATAGTCCTGATCCCAGCCTAACCCAAGGGTAAGTCTTGACCAGATTCTTCTTTCATCGTGTACCATTTTAGTGGTTTCCCGTGTTGAATGTTTTCTCAGTAAGTGGGAAATCCAACGTTTCTAGAGAACTTGGTATTTAATAAAGCCATTTTGAAATGGTCTCTGAATAGCAGAATCTGCAAATGTTCAGGAACTACTTTTTTACATCTAACGCTCTGTGTTATGTTCTGAGATTCTCTGCAAAGACTTGAGCCCAGATCATAAAATGTACTTTGAAATGTAATGTCCATCAGTTTCAATGTGGAAGAGATTAAAATGTGCAAGTCTACAAGGAGGAAGATTTTCTTGGTAACAAAACAAATTCCAGTGTGAGCTGCTAACAGGCTGTATCAAAAATATTTGGTAAGCTGTCATTTCAGGTTGTTTCTGCTTTACAAGGCTTGAAATGCTCTAGAACCTAAATCCGTTTTAGCAAACTAATTGTACAAATCAGCCATTGTATTTTTAATTCCAGCAAACTTTGGTTTTGGAAAACAGGATCTGTGGTAAGAAGGAAAAAACAAGTTCTTGTTTTGCAAACAGTTTTGGTAAGATCAATAAAAATATTGATGAATGATTCCAAAAGAATCTAACAGGTTTTGGGAAATGCCAATGGTAAGGAAAAATTCTGGCTAAGAATTTTGTTTGTAAAAAAGAAAAATGACTGGTTTCAACATAAAACACTTTGCACGCCAAGAATTTTAGCCAGCTGTCATTGTCTTTTGTATCCATAAACAAATGCTTTGGTCTCCCTAACAAATCTCAAATGAGTAAAATGAGAATGAGCAAAGTAAGAGCCGTCTGTCGGCTGTCCAGCAGCCAGGGTCTGATGTGGATTTGGGGCTGTTTCTGTGAAATCCTTCACGTGTGTGGAGCGGTCTCTATGCCTGCACCTCTGGTGAGAGCACCTGGAAGTAGAAGTCAAACCCCATGTGTCAAATCCAGGAGGAGAGGAGACGCAGCTTGGAGGTCAGCGCGTTAGACCTGGGGAGAGGCGGCTGTGCGGGAGGCAGCTGGGCTGGCAGGTGCTGGACCCAACCTGGACTCGATGATCCGATGGGTATTTTCCAACCTGGTGATTCTATGATTCTAACCAGCGATTCCCTTCTCAGTAGCTGTGCTGCGGCGCTCACTGCAGAGGAGACTGGGCAAGACGATGTGCAAGCTGGGTTTTTAACGTCTTGTTAGAACTTCTCTACAGCTGGAAACGAGGAGAAGCTTGCTCCTCCGTCTCTTTGGTCCTAGTTTCTTCCTTTCATCCCCCTCCTCTTCTTTAAAAGTCTTAACCCCAGTTGATGGTATCCTTGCAATTGCAGGGGATGGGGTCCTCCCATGTCCTTTTTCTTTCAGTGCTGAGACCAAAGTCCTGGAGATATGGATGAGGGCTCTGAGGAGATGCTTACACAGCTTGCTTGCACCTCTGGCCTGCAGTGTCTGAATGCAGATGGCTCCATCAGAATACTCTTCTGTCCAGTAAATCGGTGGATATTCTATAAGCTGGGTATCCCTTCAAGGCTGAAAGAAGGAATTCTTTATTCTTTATCATAATTAGGGATTTTAGCTGTCTGTACCTCTTGTGAGGACTGAGGTTTTGCAGAAAGCAAGCTTCCACGTGAGATTTCTCAGAAGTTTTCCAGCCCCTTTCTGCCAGGATTTCAAAGGCAGTAACCATCTTGGGGATAGTTTTGGGTGCTCCTGTCTAAAGAATATTCTGACTTGCAGAGAAAGGAAGAGATTTTCTAAAAGGAATTGTTTAATGAGCAAACTAAGCCTGAATCACTGTGAATTTATACCTTGTGGGATTCCCTGGTGGCTGCTAAAGGTTTGAGTTTTCCCTCTTCTGGACCTCTATGGGAATTCTTTTCCACCTGGCTTCCTTGTAGTACGATATTTGTAGGAACTACTTAACTCTGAAAACTTGACTGTGCTGAAAAATGTAGTGTTTTATCTAAATAAAGATCTGTGGCTCGAAAATGGTGAGGTAACTGTGGGTGGACAGGCTCTGCTCACACCAGCCTTGTCTCCATAGGAATCCAAGCAAAAGAAAAAAAGCTTACATCATTTCTGAGTCTTGTGCCTCTGTTTAGCTTCAAGTTGTTGGTGATGGTTAAACAGGGATGTTCACCAGATGGTTCGTCTTCCCAAGTAGCTCCCTTTTCATAAGGATATTTGTTTCTTTTGCTTCCTTTTCTGTGCTCAGCTTTGGAGTGTTTAATCCATAGGAACTCTTCATTTCTTTTAATCTGAATCTACCTCCATGACTCTACCTGCGTCCAGGGAATCAATGGATATACCTGCTAGAGTGACATCTGGTGCATAGACCAAGTTAGTTTCTGAATTGCAGAGTCTGTCATACATATGTTAAACACAAATGTAAACAGTAGACTCTACCCCTCTCTTTGGAGTCAAACTCAAGGTCGGGAGAACATAAGGTGCTCAGCTGCACTTCATTCACAACACGAGAGATCGGCAAGAGACGCTCTCTTCAAGACGCTTGGGATGTGCTTGTATTTGTGTAGGCTCCAGGATGGATCGGCTGTCATGCTCAGAGAAACCCTGTGGAGCTCTCTCCTGCCATGCCCGTGAGCTGCTAAAACATCTGCCTTTGCACTGAGAAGATGCTGTTAACGCACACGACAGTGTCACCGAGTTTAAAAGATCGAAGCTGGGCAGAATACAGGGGTGGAGTGAAAAAACCTCCCAGTGCAATTAATCCAGTCATATTACTCAGCTTTCAGCTTTGTTTTTCCTCTAAAGCTGGCCTGGCCTGCAAAACCCAGGTCTCAATTAATACTATTATCCTGGGGATGACATTTCCTCAGTCTGTCGTCGGTTATTTTTTAATTCTCTAATTTGTTCTAATATGCGCATTGCCTGCACATCAAGTCAGCCATGAAGACGCTGCATTTCCAGGTTCCTTCCTCTCCATCCTCCCAAAGAAATTAAAGCAAGGAGGCTGTGGGACCACAAGTGCAGGAAATAGAATTAGGGAACATATTAATTGAGGCATCAAGTAGGATTTTGTTCCAGGCGGTTTCCTTCCGTGAGCCACTTTGATGCTTCCCCTTCGCAGCTCTGTTTCTCATTAAAAGCATCCCTTAATGGCAAATGTTGTTTATGCATGTTGCAATTATGTCATGCTGTAACCCCTATGCTGGCAGGCTGGGCTGATTGGCGAGGAGGAGGAGGAGGTCAGTTGTGGGGAGGAATCGGTGCGGAGGAAGAGGGGGGAGGACGTGGGGTGGGGAGGTAAATAACAGACAAATAGTTTCAGCTTTGTGGTTGAACGCTATGGCTGTTCTGAACCCCTCCATGCGTCCAGCCGCATGAGAGCCAAGGCTTGTCTCTCCTTTTTGCAGTTGGCTTTTATTTTTGCTGTACTTGCTGGCTTTGGGGTTTGCAGCGCTGCCAGAAAAATGGCCGGGTGATATTAAAGCTCCACTTTTTGAAGCGAGACCTGGGTTCCCTTTTGCTGTTCTAGCTACTGTTTGATTTAAGAGAAGTAGGGTTTTGGTTTGATTTGTGGGTTGTGGATTTGAGGGGGAAGGAAGGGGGCATCTTTCCTTTGTCATCATGCTTTTCATTGTCCTCCGTGGGTCTTGAGCATCTTGTCCCAGCTGTGGCTGCAAACCTTCCGCAGGGATCTTCTTCAAGGTCTCCAGATCTGCTTGGATCTTTTCAGCCCCGTTGCCTTTGGTGAGGCTGCTCTTAGGTGGCTTTTGCCAGCATTAATTCAAGGCTGTGAGAATAGCTCATTTGTGGGAGGCTATTTGTTTTTCCATCCATGCAGCCAAAACCTCCTGCTTCCCCTCTCCCTCGCTCACAGACTTGGGAGCGCAGAGGGTTCATTCTGCCCTTGATCTCTGAGCTTATGTGATCAGCTCAAGACAAACCTGGTGGTGAACTCTAACTTTTTTCCTCCCATTTTTTTATTGCTCCTACTGTAAAATGGCTTTGTCCCTGTGTCTAGATCTCAAAAGCAAATAATTAACAGCCATAATGAAAGAAAACAGCTCGTGTATGCAGGGAGAGCCAGCCAAGCCATGTCCATGCCCAAGCAAGCTCCGAAGCCAATACAAACACTGCTGCTGTGTTTTGGAAACTGTTGGCCTCTCTAGATTCTGGGAGCCAACACACAGTGATTGAAGCCAGTGGCGAAAGCAGTGAGCGAAAACCTCAAAGCTGTAAAACCCAGAATGTAAAACAAATATAAGAGGAAAAAAAAACCAACACTCTCCCTCCTTCCTTCCTAGCTAATATCCTATCTGAAGTGACTGGAGCCTAAGCAGGCAAACAGGCCGAGGAAACCACAGGAGCTGGGGCTGACAGGGACAGAGCTGGTGAATGAGGGGAAGCAGACAAGTGTAGGAGTCGCAGAGGAGAAGTCACTCGGTGCCTAGAGCCAGAGCTGCTGTGAAATGACTCATTTTCACTTTGCATGTATGATATTTGCATGCAAAACGTATTCTGCGAACCGTCAAGTGGGTGTTCTGCTCATGGGGTTTGATCTGGGATGAAATTTCACCCTTTCCTCCAGCAAAGTCGTTTATCTTTCAGGGAGGAGGGAGGAAGTGGGAGGGAACTGTGGGGAGAGAAAGAAATTGTCCTTCAGGCGTAAAATTCAGGGGTTTGTCCCTCCGAAGGGTCACTCAGCTGTTTCCTAACGTGGGGACAGAAGTGGGAAATGCTGGTGCGAGCACAGGGTCGGGGCAGAGATGGATCTTGACTTGGTTGCCTCCACCCCACCACTAGACTGAGCCAGAGCCATCCCAGTGTGGTCCAGAGGCAGAGACTTGGAGTCTTAGAAAGCTTTGATTTAAATCCTTATTCAGCTAAAAATCTCCCGTGGAACAAAAAGCCCCAGAATTCGACCTATGATGTATTCTGGGGGTCTTGAGAGATCCTGGAGTGTCCCCCGACCAGGACAGAAGAGTTGCTTTGCCTTTGATCTGTCCCCTTTTTGCAGTGTTTTGCCTGGTCAGATGTTGCTGATAATTCAGTCTGGGGACCCGCAATGTGATGGGCACTGCAGAGGGGGCAGTGTGCCTGCTGCCTGCTCGGGATGCTGTGCTGCTGGGCTTGCTGCTGTGTGTGTGCCCTCCCTGACCACAGGAGGGAAATAAGCCTCAGGGAAAAGCCAGAAGCCAAAAAGCTCCTGAAGGGGTGAACCCAACTATCCCCCTGTCTAATCCTGTCCCTGGACTGAGATTTATGTTGTGAGATACTGAAGCCCCTGGCTTATTCTAACAGCAGGCCCTCACTTTGACTGTCCTTTCCATTCTCCTCTCTTCCCATACATCTTTGCTTTCTCTTTTTCTGAGCCTTCACCCAGGGATGGCTTGGAGGGTTTCACCCCTTGGGGGATCTCCACAGGCAGCTCCACTGTGTGTCATAGGGCTTTGTGCTGTTTCCATTAACTCTCCTGGTTGTGTGTAGTCCATGAGAAAAATAACTCTGTAAACAACCTTCATTCAATTCTGGTGTTGGACCCTGCTGTCCCTAATGGAGGAGCAGCCCTGGACCATAAGGGAGCTTTTCTCACTCACTGTTGAGTATTTCTAGTGTTGGATACTGTTCTTGAGGACAACCTGTCAAGTAGCATGTTCCTTAGCCAACTTGCTTTTAGGGAGTTTCTAGGTCACTCCCAAAGACCTCTCAGTGAGAGCCAGTGTGCCGGACAGTGTCTTGGGCACTGCTGGCCCCAGCTTGGAGCAAAATAAACCCAAGGCAATCATGGGCTTCTACTTTCTGAGATGTTTTTTGTGTTTGTACCTCTCCTTCTGTGCCCCATCTACAGAAGGAAGAAAGGGGTCTTAGCAAAGGGGCTCAGTTCCCCAGTTACAGGCAGATGATAGTGTAATACTGCCAGTAAGTGCCAGTGTGTGTGCTGGGTTGGATTGGCCTTTGGCTCTCATGGTCGGCTGAGGACTACAGGGATCCCTAAGCTGGGAATGAATGAAGAGGCTCATAGTTTTGAGAAACAATGAACATAGTTCTGCAATAAATCTTGATACTGTTCTTGGGCAGTTCATTGCTTTGGGGCTTGGGCAGACCTTGGTGTCCCTGGGGGGACAAGTCTGTAGCAGTGTCCATCAGCTTCCACTCCCTCCGTGCTGAAGGGACAGTTTCCTGAGCAAAGGATTGCATTAGTATAGTCTGTTAACCTTCTCCTGCCGCTTTTTCTCTGCTATTGCCTGTTTCCAAAGCCTTACAACGCAATAAGTATCTTTATGGGAAAGGAAAGCCTTTGGCACGCTGGAGGTTCGGGTAAGTTAGCTGTGTCTGTGGTCAGCCGCTGTTTGTCCTTCCAGCAAAAGGAGCAAATCCCAAAGCTGGAGCCTGCCATTTCTGGTGGCAGGAGATGTTCCATTTTCATCAGACCTCTGTCTTGAGGGTTGATAGCTGTTTAACTTTACTTAGGTCTTAGACATGCAAAGGAGTTTCTCTGGCATCACTCCACTGTGGTCCCCTGTGCTTATGAGAGAGATCCTGCTGGTTTTGGCATGGTAAGAAGGGAGAGGCATGGTATGAATGCAGGCAGCCTGCCACCGCGGGCGTCAGGTTACTCCGCTTGTGCTGCTGGGAGCCTTTTCCCTCTAGCAAACAACACTGGTTACTCCACTTTGAGGGCTGGGGCAGGAGGACTACGTGTCAGTCACGGCAGGGGTTGCACCTTGCTCGCGTGGATGCGGTTGTCTAGAGGCGCACACCAGGGCAGATGGTGATACTAGGAGGTGATCTTGGGGTGTGGCTTCAAGATACAGCTTAGCAATGATTCAAGTAGAAGGCTCACCTGGGTAAGCCTGGTCCTGCACATCAGATGATGGGCACCTGAAGACACTGGGAGGGTGGATAAGGACCTGCTTTGAGGTTACTGCTCACATTCAGCCCCTTCACTTACATGAAATAGTGTCTATGGGGAGGACATCACAGAATTGAATCTGTCCTGTCATGCTTAAGATATATCTGGTGTTTACGTTGTGTGCAGACCCAAACCTGTGCTCAGATCAAGCTGTTTGTGTTCTGAGCATGAGGTGCTCTCAAGAGTTGGAGGGATGGGGAGCTTTGGGGTGCCTCAGCAAACAGGGGAGAACCTTGAGACCAGCTTTCCCCTTAGCCTGATCTTGGTTGCTTGGATAGCGAAGCAGGCTGTACCCAGGCCGCGTGCTACCAGCCAGGGCTGTGCAGGCTGCTGCTCTTACAGTCAGGTTGCTGGTATTCCCTGTGATGTAAACCAGCATGGCTGTAGCTGGCAATACCCAAATACCTGGGGAAACATGGCATCAAATCACCGCAGTAATCAAAAAGGCTTTTAAAGGACATATTTTAGTGCCAGGGTAGAGGAAGGGCATCCCAGAATGAGGACATCTAAACAGAGGTTGAACAACTGCCTCTGGCAGCTTTCTCTGAGCCTGTGATTTTTACAAGGACTTCTGCCTTTTCCCGACTGTTGGGGATGTTGAATCCCAAGTTGGAGGGTTGATTGGGCAAAGCAGTGAAGCTGCAGCGCATCAGTTGATCTCTCCCACTTAAATGTGCTTTTCTCAGAAGGCTAAGCAAGGAAGCAGGGAGCATCACCTCCAAACAAGCTTAAACAAAGGCTATTTTGCTGGAAATGTTTCTACATCATTCGAAAAATATACACGAAGCATGTTGATAGCGTAGCGTGGAGTTCAGCTTGTGCAACCAGCAGTGTGTCTGAAAGTGTCCGTGTGTGTGTTTGCAAGGTAGGTCTTTCTCTAAAAGTAAGGTTTGCAAAACAGCTGCTGGCAGGTGAATTCCCGTGTTAGAATTTCCTGCAATATCCTGATCCATCGGCACTAAGTCACTGGGATGAAGCCCAGCACTTGTGTATCTCTGCCTTGGTTTCCTGACCGAAATATATAGGCAGATGTGTAGGCAGAGGGGGGGAGAGGTGTCACTGGCAGAGGCTGCCCAGGGAGGTGGTGCAGTCACCTTCCCTGGAGGTGTTTGAAAGACAGGCGGATGAGGCGCTGAGGGGCATGGTTTAGTGATGGATAGGAATGGTTGGACTCGATGATCCGATGGGTCTTTTCCAACCTAGTGATTCTGTCATAAATCCAACTAAGATGCACTGGATGCGAGTGTGGGTTGGCGGTGCAGCACGTGCTATGGGGTTGGCATGTGCCAAAGGATGGACCTCCATGCACTGCTGTGTTTGGAGGTATCTTTGTGTCTCCTTAGAGCTGTTAGGCAAACCAACATCCTGATCTTAAACTCCTGATCCAGCGCTGGAGGAGAATCAGAAAGGCTAGGTCAAAGTCCTTCACTTGGTAGTGGATGTTAATCACGTAATCCCAGGATGAGAGATTTTGGCTTGTCCTTTTCATCGTGACTTAGCACCAGGGAGAAACGCTACACACGTTGCTGTTAAACAGTCCCACAGTGATGGCTCAGGATCCTCAGGAGGAAATAACACAGAGGTGGTGCTGCCCTCTGCATCTGTGCCAGTTCCTTGGTCTTGGATGTAAAACTAACATGATTTAAAGATTTGGAGAAGTAAATTGGTCTGAAATTAACTCAGTTGCAATCTGACGATTCCCAGTGAGCTGTGCAATTTTCTGCTTTTCTCTTACCGTGCATTGCTTTTCTCTCCTTAATCCCCATTGCCCGCACTTACACATACAGAGCAACACGCTGCTTATTTTATATGCCCTCAAAATCATGTGTGTTCTCATGTTCTGCTAGCAGACATTGAACTTGACTGTCCCTGCGGTGCTGGAAATGTCTTCAAATGGAAGATTTTCATATGAAAATTCCTCTGTAATTTAGCCTGCTTATGAAGAGAGTGGAACCGCCTAGAGTCAACAAAACAGCTTACAACTTGGGTGGCCGGGGGGTAGCAGGTGGGGGTGCCACAGCACAACCAACCCCAGCTTAATTACAGAAACCTCTGTCAGAGAGATTTTTTTTTTCTCACGCACACGTACGTACATGCGTGCACTTATCTGCTTCAAGTAGACTTTCCTTAAGGATCAGAAGAGCAATGGTTAGCTGTAACACACGAGTTATTCTTGTTGCCGCAAACCGTTTTGCTGACTCAGTCCTAGGAATCCTGGCGCGGGCGATGCCAAGTTGCACTCTGTTGTTCTCAATTCAGTCGCTGCTGAGTATTGAAAAAAAAAAATCTATATTAAAGCACTTCTGAAGCACGCAGCTGAGAATCCGAGCCCAAATTTTCTATCTAGTGCTGCATTTGCCTTATGAAGCGTTCTGTGCACCTGCCTTCTTGGGGAAGGCACCTTGATGAAGAGTCCCTGGGTGAGCCTGCCGTGACGAGCAGGAGTAACGCAAATGAGTCAACAGCATCATCCAAATTCCAAAGTGTGGGTGGAAGAAAAGAATCACCCTTTGTTGCCGAACCTAAAATCCTGAAGCTTTCTTCACCGGGTAATTTGTTGGTGTCAGCAGATTCTGGGTGTTTTACTGCCAAGCAGTCAGATTGAACTTCCTTGAAGTTGCAACATCAGGAGGGTTAATTATGTACAAAGTGCTGGCCAATGCTGAGGTCTGGCATGCAGGGATCCAGCTGTGCTGGAGAGACGATCCAGAGGTGATTGTCATGGCCAATGTTTGCGTGTTCCTGGGGACTCAGGGCGGGCACGTTCCTAGTATGGGGGTCAGTGAAGGGAGGGGAGAGCAGGCAGGCTCTGGAAGAGGCTTTCCTTTCTGCAAAAGGTTCTGGTTCAAAGGAAATCATGTTAGTTTGTAAAGGATAAGCTTTGCCAGGATTGGAGCTGCAACACGTACAGGGTTTAATCTGGTTCCTTTTCAACCCTTTCTAGGGTTTAAAGTCCTTTGCACAAGTGGCCAAGTATTCTTCTCCTTTGCCTGATGCATTGCATTCCACTGTCCCCTCTTTTTATTTTAATATAACCCTTTCTAGGATTGAAAATGATACTTGCAGCCATTACAGAAATTTTCTTTTAAGAATAAATTAATAAATTACAAAAGAACACAATATCTTGGGGGGGGATCGGACACAAAAGATGTTCACGATTTGAGGGGTTTTTGTGTGAGTGGATGGTGGCTTTACAGCTGTAGGACTTGTTCAGTGTTAGTAAGAAACTGGTGAATTGTGTTCAGCTGAAGTGAGCGGAGATTTTCTCTAAAGCATGGAGTGAGCTTGGTTTTGAGGAGATCCTGTCTCGGGACTCCTGCAGCCCATTTGCTGGGTCCTCCAAAGAAGAGTCTAGTAACTGCTCTTTCCAAAGAACTCATGGTGCAGCCAAGCCTCTGTCCTCCTGCTTCCAGCAGCGCTTAAAAGGCAGTTTGTGGATTTCCCAATATCTGTAACCTCGTCAGTCAGGGCTTATCTCCCCGATAAATAAAAGGACACAAAGCACACAGGGGCCTTATCGTAGAGCTAACAGAGCGCTCGCCTCACCTCACTGAAGGCGAAGACATGGGAAGCGTTCTGTCAACAATTTAAACGGCGCAATCAAAAAACGTATCGATTCCTTTTTCACTTGCACTGATTTCAAATCGGTTTGCTGCTGAAGCTGGTTTTGATATCCAGTTTAGTCAAGATGGTGATGTTGGCTCTTAAAGCATTGATGCTTCCTTTTCTTCTTCCTTCGCCTGGCATCTGGCAAAGCCTGAGGTACCACCCACCCCCTCTGTGCATCCACTCGATGTGCAAACTCTCTCTTTGTTGCTATCAGTTCAAGGTCCTTTGCCCTAGCGGCCAAATATTCTTCTCTGTTGCCCCTTCAAGGACTCTCCGGTGTCCCTGCTTTTATTTTAATACAATTTTTACTTAATTATGACCCAATCAGTTACAACAACAGCAGAGTAAAAGATGTCTTAAATGCTTGGATGTCCTTTGTCTGCCCTGGGTCAGATGTCAGAGCTGCCAAATTTCACTGTTGCCAAACAGGGGTGGGGATGAGACTTAAATACAATTTAAAGCAATTCTTCTTCCCCTTTTTTGACAATTTGGCTGTTTTCTCCTATATGCTACATCACTATCTAAGTCCTCTACCCACCATTTTCCTGTCAGAAATACCCAACGAGGGAAAGGGCAGTTGTTTGTGCTACCAGTGGGTGACTTTAAACAGTAGTAGAGTTTGACTCAGTTCCTGGCTTAGACAGTGCAACCGTCTTGTGTCTTCCTCACTCTGAAGTGAATGACTGTTTAATCTCCATCCCATAAAAAAAAAGTCAGGACATGCTCACAGTCCCCTGGGATGGGCTTTTTAATTGCTCTAGCTTGACACTCCAACTTAGTGTCCTCATGGCCACTGATTGATTTCAATTAACATTCCCATGCTCCAGGCACTATAAATAACCCTTGTCTGGCCGGCTGCTTCTCCACTGCCAGCTCAACCTTTCTCCTTTAGCTGCTGCTGCTGCTCATCTTGCTTCTTGGCTTGGCCTCAGGCTCAGGCTATAATTCTTTCCAAACTTCCCTGTATAAAATAATCATGTACATGAAGTAAAACAGGAGTCTCATATACACACTTAATAACTCTTGTGTACTGTATGAGTGGGAATTCCACTTTATAACCCCCAGAGCTTTCAAATGGTTCTCATTTTCAGCAGCATTCCTCCTGTGAGATGTAAAACTTCCCATTTTATCCCAAGATGTTTCTTTCCCTTTCAACCTTTTTATTTCTCCCCTAGATTTCGGGGGACAGACGGACGGATGGCTTTATCTTTTATTTGGGCTGTGGTTTCAGCAGCGAGGTGGCTGGGAGCTGAGAGCACTGCTCTTGAGCTCTTAAGCCAAATGTCAGAGTTCTCTTCCCAATGCCACATTTTCCAAATTAAAGCTTCAGCTTGCTTGCAATTCAGAGCAAAAGGCTGTGAGTGGAGATTTAGACTGAACTGATAAGATAAGCTTACAGGGACCTAGAGCTAATGTTCTACATGTGTTTCTCTGTCTGCCTACCTGTTATCTCTTTCCTAATGAAAAAGAGAAGAAAGAAAATCGTGTGTATTTAGACACATACAGTATGTGACAGATAGATAACATCTGTATGTATATGGATACAGGAGCAAGGCTGATAGGCAGATCAGTAAGAGGTAGCAATCCTCACGTTTCTAAGGCCAGAAGGGAGTTGGATCAAAGGCATGTAGAGGTGGAAGGTTTGTGGTTGGGGGGGGGGGGTGTTATTTTGATGATATTTGGGTATTTGGAAAGCTGAGGGAAAATAGACACCTCTCTGATAAAATACACATGTATTTTTCTGCTTTTCTGCCAGCTGAGGATAGAGTTGAAGTTTCCCTATCTTGAATTCAAGAAAGAGAAAATGTCATTATTTGTCTCTTATTGTGCCTGACCTTTTTTCTTCGTCTTTTTTTCCACCCGGCAACATCTCCAGTCGAAGAGCTCAAAAGACCCTGATCCAGTAGCATTAAAATTAGGAAGACTTGTATTGATTTGGGGTTAGTCCACAACTATGACAGAATTAAAGGATATGAGAGGCCTCAAAAACCAGGAACCTCTGGCTTCATAAATTCCTGATGCCCTTTAGAAAGGGGCAGGGCAGAGACTGTAATAAAATCAAAGGCAGGAGCTTCTCCAAGTCATTCGACACAGTTGGCAAAGTTGGATGCCTTTTTTGTGCAAGTGAAGCTCAAGAGAGCAGGGGAATGGGGAAGGTGCACACCCGAGGGGCTCCTGCTCAGCTTTCTGCCCGGTGCTGTGACGTGCCAGTTGTCCCCAGCTTGCTGCAGGCGCCCTGGCGAGCACCCTTTGCCATGCTGGTTGGTGTGGCTTTCATCTTCCCTCATGTGCCGCGATGCTGGCTGCGTGCAGAGCCCATGTGCTCTGTGCATGTCATGCAGTTGCTGGTTCCCGGTGCTAATTGAAACATGGTTTGCAATAGTACATTCTTTGGCATTTTGTTTTTCCCTCCCCCTTTTCCACATTTGGAGCCTGTCCTCTGTCCCTCTGTTGGGTCCCTAACTTTATTTGCCGAGCTCTGTGTCAGTGCTGTATCTCCAAACACAAATGAAAGGATCATAAATGGTTGAGATGTTGGGTGCCCAGACCACCCCTCCCCAACTCCTGCCACCTGCTGTGAACAGGGTGACCCCAAAACTGGAGGCTCTAATCCAGATATGGTCTCACCAGTGCCAAGTAGAGGAGAATTAATAATTTTCTCTGATCTGCTGGGCACGCTCTTTGGACTAAATGGTTTGTACGTGATGAGAGCGTGCTGCCAGCTCCTCTCCAGCCTGGTGTCCACCACAAATGGCCTCAAGTTGCTTCAGGGGAGGTTTAGACTGGATATTAGGAAAAATGTCTTTACTGAGACTTCACAGAACATGCTGCCCAGGGCAGAGATGGAGTCTCCATCCCTGTTGGGGCTCAAAAAAAAGAATGTGCTGAGGTAACACTTTGAGACATAGTAGGAGGTGCAGTGGGGTTGTGTTGATGGTTGGACTGGATGGTCTTAGAGATCTTTTCCAACCTTAATGATTCTATGACAAGCCTTGTTCAGCAGGGCTGTTACTGGCGCTGCACTTTGCAGGCTGTAGCAAAGGTTGGAATGGTTCCAGGGTGTTGATCTTTGCCTGCTACAACTGTATATACCAAATCTATCAGTCACGTCTTGGTCTTAGCAACTAGGATTCCCCCTTGCTGATAGGACCACCTGCCAGGTTTACTTCTATTGGGGACTTGGAGCAACTTACAGCAGTGCAACTCATTTGTAAAGGGTGAGATGCTACTCCGTGTTCTTAATTAATATTAATTTTTCTGCCTGTTCTTTGGCAAACTCAGGGTTCAGAACCAATGCCTTCAACTTGCATTTTATGGTTGAGCAACACCAGACAAAGAATTAAGACACTATACAAAATAATTAAATATATTGGCATGTAAAACAAAAAAAAAAACTTGTGCGGTGATTCATTTTGAATGAAAATGAAGAACATCCAAAGGTGACTGAATTTTCTTTTGTGTCTGGTACAGTGGCAATAATGTAAACATTTTAATACCATTTAATGCTATTAAAAGAAAAAACAAGTAGCCTTTTCAATGAAAATGTGTTGAAATTTGCTCATTTGATGGTTTGGGATCTTGCAGTAAATAAAACTGTATAACTCCGAAGTCAACAATATGTATTTTTGATATGTTTGTAGTTCTGAAAGACTTCTTTTTCTGAAAAAAAACAACAGCGCGGAAAAAATTCACACAGGTCTAATCACTTGATCTCCTGAAGCTATAAGTGGATGTGTTTGTAGATAAACAAGCACCAAAACATCCTGAGGCCAGCGGGAGAAATAAATAGATTTTCTGGAAGAGGGAGAGTAAGAGCGAGGGGAGGAATGGGGCAGATGTGTGCAAGTTTGAAAACTGTTTTTGGCATTACAGGATGTCATTTATTTATGTTGAAAAAACATGTTTTTACGGGATTATTCTGTGCCTTTCAGAGTTCTCATGCACTGGAAGCCAGCTCTGACTTCTGTGTCAATGGGCACTTGGGGACTCTGAGCCCTGAGTTATTTGACTGTCAAAGGCTGTTACTAAGTCACTGCAAATCACTACTTTTTTTTTTTTTTTAAACAAAATTAATTTGTTTTACTCCAGGATGCCCAGAGCAATCATTTATACTATAAAGCTGCAAGTGGCAGGAGGACATCTAAAAATAGTGCATTCCAAAAAGCTCAGATACAGAGACTGAAGGGAGGTTTTCCCTTGTTCATATTCTGCATCATTATTTAACCTGAAGAACCCCAAAGAGGTGCAATAGTCATGTACCGTACAGCCCTACATATTCTAATATTGGCATTTGTATCTAATTAATCACTCCCAAAAAGTTACTGGGCCAGATCCTGCTGAGTGCTGTATGTTGTCATGCTGGGCCAAAATGGGAAGGTGGGCAAATAGGTATTAAAAAGGGATGTAAGCGTTTTATCTGTGAAAATACCCAAGTTTCTCACCTGCCAGCTTGGAAGTAAAACACCTGGGTCTGCAGAAACATCTGTGCTGTGGGAGTCTCTGTATCCAAGGTGTTGCTCTGGGTTCTCTTTTTTCTAATGAGTAAAACCAGGTGTATTTAGGGTGCTGAGAGCTGCCACCTTCCACCAGTGTCTGACTTAGGATGGATGGTCTGTTCCTCTCTGGCACTGTTTCTTTTCTGATTACAAAGGGAAAAGCATCAGTCCATGCTGCTGCCATCTCCTCCTACGGGAGGAACACCTTGCTGTGGTTGTCCGCAGGAGGCCTTTGGTGGATTTGTTTCTAAGGGTTCAGGATCTTGGCATTTCTGCTAGAATTTGCAGGTGGGATGAGCTGTGACCTTAAATTGAAACTTAGCCCCAGGTCTCTGTTTTTGCCTGGGTTGAGGACTTGGCCCAGTTCCCTGGGATCTCTTCCCAGGTTCTTGGGAAGTGTGGCCCAACCAGGTTGCAGAGAGTCATGGAGTTGGGTCTAAATCTCAACCCACTTGCCCTGGTTTTCCTTACACAAATGACTTCTGTTACAACATTTGCACAAATCTAGTTAAATAATTGCACCTTTTCCACCACCTGGAAATCTCATTCAGAAAAATAATTCGACCTTTAGCCCTTGTTCTGGCCTTCCAGCACTCGAGTCTTCCTTGGCCAAGTTTCATTATGGCCACATAAAGCGATATCAAGAGGCTGACTGAACCTTGCTGACTTTGTGCCACGTTTCATTTACAAGCCTGGATTATGATTTTGTCCCGGACAGCTTGCCCTACCCTAAAATACTGGCAGTCTAGATGAGAGGTAAATCAAATTAACTGTTTGTTATAACAAGAGAGCAGAGATTTGGTGCAAGGAGCAGCTTCCGCTTACAGCAGACGTCGCTGCCAAGCCGGCAGCTGAACACAAGCATCCTGAGCTGCTGGCACTGCCTTCGTGTGATCTCATCTCCCATCCATGCCACGGCTGCCTTTCGCTGCCTGCACTGCACCACCAACTCATCCAGCGTGTGTTCTGGAACTTTGGCTGGCATCGATAGCTGGGAACCCCCATAAAACCAGAGGTCATAAAGGAAATGTTTAACAAATGTTCAGCTGTAGTAATGAGGCTGCTCTGAAAGCCTCTTGGTTGCATTTTAGCTCCCCTGCTTTAAACTACGTCTGATGTTTTGGGAGTTTATTACTGTCTGCAGAAGAAGCAAGCTGGGAACTTTCACAGCTCATCCACTGAATGGGACTGGTGCTTTCCTTACAAGGTGCAACCTGCAGAGAGTGCTGTGGCCGTCCCTTCAGTTGTGAATGAGCTGCTGCTATGAGGGGACCAGGCTCTGCTGCTGAGGCTGCACTTGATCTCCAGTGGAGCAGAGTCCCTCTGGTGATGGAGGAGGACTTCCAGCAAGTGCCCTGGTCAGTATGGTGGAGCTGGAGACCTGGCTTCCAGGGTCAGGCTGGGTCAGGCTTTGAGAGATGCTGAGCATTTTAAAAGACAGCCTCTTCTTGGTCTCTTGCCAACATGAGCCATGTCCATCCTAGGCAGGGAGAGGTCTGGAGCAAGGAGGAAGGAAAGAAGGAAACTCGAGAGCAGTTAGAAAGCACAAGTAATGAGAATAAGGATGTGGTATTGGAGTGTAAAGGAGGAGACCAGCCAACCATTGCTGCCTTTTGTGTCACATCAACACTCCCAGCCCCATAAGGAGGAAGAAATGGGGCAGCCAGGCTCTGGGTTGCTGCCCACGCTCTCCAGGCTTGGCACAGGGTGAGCTGCTTGGTTTCTAATGTCAGGGAATTTTCTTTGGCTGAACTCATGGAGGGAAAGTTTGTACAGGTTACTGGACCATTTTGACCTTTTGTCTGCTTTATCAAAGGCCAGGGAAGAGATTTTGTGTTTTGTTTTTATGTGGGGCCAGAGCTGACTGTCCACATGTGTTCATGGCTTTGATACAAGCTCATGTCCTGACTGATACAGTAAATTAACTCTGACGGCTCAGGTACATATTGCTCTTCTTAGTCAACACTTGAGTGACTTTAGCACTGGCTGGCTGATGGAAATGGAAAAGGAAGGCTTTGAGTCTGGGAAGTGCTGAGCAGGAGCCGCTGGGACATGTCACCCCTGTCCTGCAGCAGGACAGGGCCATGTTGTGTAGAGGACTTACCAAAACTTTTCATGAAGGGTTAAATGGATACATTCTGCAGAACCCAGTAAAATTGCATTGATAAACTGTAGTTCAGAAAGCCGTTCTAATAAATTGTTGTTTTTTCTGCTGGAAAAAGATTGTGAGCTTGGATGCGTTGGTGGTAGCTTTCATGCACCATATACAACCTTGTTCTTCCACCATCAAGACTCAGCAGGTGAAAAAGAGTTCTAACTGTGCTATTTCCAACCCTCCTTTTTGATTGATCCTCAAATTATAATTTTAACAGTGCACAAAGACATCATGTTTCCTTGTGATTACTCTTAAAATTCTATGACTATCCAGGCATCTAAAATATTCCACAGACAGACTCTCTGCTTTGACTCACTATTTGCTATTTATGGCCCTCTTGCAGGGAGCCACGTTTCATTCTCTTCATTTCCAGTTATTCATCACTACATGTGTGATTATTTCATCAGCCCCAGTGGATGCTAATTTGAAGTCTTTTCAACAACCGGTGAGCCTTGCTGTATCCAGTCTTTCTTTCCTGTTTCTGGAGGTGGTCTCCGTACTTAGCTTGCAGGTTTTCTCCTATCTTCAGGAGTTTCCCCAGTTGACTGTGTCACCCAGTTCTGCTCAAAATCCAAAGGCACACAGGCTGAAAACAAGGAGCGTCTCCCCACTTACTGATGTGTCTTTAATTTTCAAGGTTGGGTAGTCATGGCCAAAGGCACTGGTGAAACGTAAGGGATCATAGAGAGTGCTTTGCTATTGTAGGCTGTGTGTTTCTTCCTCTTTTATACAATAATTGTTGTAGATGCCTTAGAGTCTCACTGTAGTTCTTGTGTAAGATTGGATGATTTCTGGGTTGGCCATATGAAATCAGTTACTGGGAAGAGGCTTGAATTGGTATGTGCTTTGGATTTGGCTGACAGTGACTTGATGTGCCTGTAGATGATGGAGATGCTGTAGGCTGTAGCAGTCATCTCTGCCTGTGATGTGTGGTGATGGGTTTGTTCTTGAGCTTGTTTTGTCTTTGGCTGCTTGTTTGTTGTGGTCATTGTGTTTTCATGTTCTGATTTTTGATTATCATGTAGCCGTGGAGACCACCACTGTGCACTGCCTCCCGTTGTTGTGGCTTCCTGCTAACCCGTGTTTGCTGTGGGAGATAATATGTGGTGGTGTTTTTCGGCTTGTTCCTTTGCTCTGGCTGCGTGATGTTTGTGTTGTAGCCGTAGATTTCCGTGGTAAACCCTTTGAGCTTGGAAAAAAAAAAAGAACAAACAAGTTTTCCCTTTCTAGTCATTTGTGAAACTCAAACATGATCTTGTTCAGCACGACCACGAAAACTTGGAGATCAAACTCAGTAAATTGGAAGTGTCCCACAACACAGAAATTCCCTTCTTCCGCCTTTCCGCTCTTGTCTTTCCACAACCAGATTCCTCCTGCCAACTCCAAGCAGGAGGGAGATTTGCCTACTGTGAAGAGGGCTGGTTATGCACCCACCGAGTGGGGTGGGCAGTAGTGATGGACCAGCACCTGAGCAGAACTGTGTCTTTGGTAAGAGAAGGCTTCGGGCTCTAAAATGCAAATTCATGCCTTTGCCAGCCTTATACCTCCATAAATTGCAGAAGAATAAGGGAAATGTAGAGGAGGGTTTGGGGGGCCGAGGGGCATGTTTGTATCAAGCTTTTCCATGCGAAGAGAAATAAGCTTTTTTAAAAAGCTCTGTTTTGGTGATTTCTTTACAAGCTCCGCTCCACTCCAGTGCCAGACATCTCCCTTTACCTGTATGGATTAATTCAGAATTTTATGAGCCCCTTGTTTTTCCCTGAAGATAAACCCCTTGGATAATCAGATTGGGAAAGTGTAGCTGCAAGGTACTTAAAATGAGATGTTTGAAAGCTCATTGTGAAAACCTTTCCCAGGTCTTTTTTTTTAGCAGTTTGAAAGTCCCCTTTTCCCTCCCCCCAGATATGATCAACAACACTGAAATTCAGACAGTTGTAATCAGCCCTAATAGGAGCAGAAAAGCCAAGTGCCACGCGTTATTATGCCTCAGCCCCTGTAGTGCCGGTATCCGGAACCTCGCTTGCACTGGGATAACAGTAACCAGATGTGAGGGCAGTAGTTGCAATACTGAGTTACTCGTCAGAAATCCAGCTTGCCCCATGGATTTTTGCAGTTCTTGTTAAGGCCCCTTCTTACTGAACGCCTTTTATTTTCTCTCTCTCTTTCCTCCTCCTTTTCTGCAAGGTTATTTTATTTTTTTGCAGGATCAGCTCCCTTGGCTGATTCACCGTGTGGCTCCATAAATAGTTAGATTGGCATAATTGAGGGGTGAACGGGATTTGGGAGTGAGTGGCTGGTGATGGAGAAAGGAGGGGGAGTGTGATGGGATAAGCTGGGCTTACCACCGAGAGAAATGTTTGTGGAACCACGGCTTTTCCACAAGGAGCCACAAGTCTATCGGAGAAGTAGAGAAATGCCATGACCACTGGAGGAGTGAAACTCTGCTCTCTGGGCCAGACACTGATATCATTGCTCTGAGAGTATTGTCTTTGGCTTTGACCTCATGCAGACGTGCATACTCGTAGCTTAACACGCTGAGCAGTTGAACAGGGGGAGGCATGAGACTCCTTTTGAAGTCTGTAGGGCAATGCTGCTCTAAACATCTGTGACATTAAGGCAGAGAACCCCATTGGCTGCTTTGGCACTGAATTAGGCTTAAAAGTTATGTTAAATATTTGCCTAAATTGTTACAGAATTGGGACTTTACTCCAAAAGCTGGTGAAGGGGCTGCAGAACAGGCCTTGTGTGGAACGGCTGAGAGCTGGGGGTGTTTAGCCTGGAGAAGAGGAGGCTGAGGGGAGACCTCATTACTCTCTACAACTACCTGAAAGGAGGTTGTGGTGAGCTGGGCGCTGGTCTCTTCTCCCAAATAACAAGCGATGGGATGGGAAGAAATGGCCTCAAGTTGCACCAAGGGAGGTTTAGAGTGAATATTAGGAAAATCTTTTTCACCAAAAGGGTCGTCAAGCATTGGCAGAGGCAGCTTAGGGCAGTGGTGGAGTCTCCATCCCTGGAGATGTTTGAAAGACATGTAGATGTGGTGCTTAGGGACATAGTTTACTGGTGTCTTGGCAGTGCGAGGTTAGCAGTTGAATTCAGTAGTATTAAAGATCTTTTCCAGGCCAAATGATTTGGTTCTGTCTGATCCATCCTGCAGCTTCATTATTGCCAGATCTGGCCCTGGGGAGGTCGAGGGGACACAGGCGGAGTAGCGGGATGGAGAGTAAGCAGTAATGAGCTCTTCCAGAGCAGGGACAGGTTACATGAGTGCACTGTGGGCAAGGGAGGGTGAGTCTGGCCTCTTCCAGTGACTGTCCCATCAGTCAGCCTGCCAACACTTGGTTTATGGCAACTTCAGTGCAGTGTTGTCATCAGCTCTGCCCACTTGTTTGCAGGCATCCCAAGCTGTTGTAATTTGTGGGGAGTATTTTTAACCATGAAATTGGCATCTCTAGACACACCGTGACCACAGAATGGCTTTCAGCACAGGGGTGTGGAGAAAAAGGAAGGATTTGTTTTGGTTCCTGAGCGCTATTGAGGGGAGATCTCCCTGGAAAGGGAGGGCCAGGGCTCCTGTACTGGAGCTTACTCAGCTATGAGTCCTCAGGGAGAAGCTGGAGAGCTGGGGATGTGCATGTGGATAGGGGCAGTGACACATTCCTAGGGCATGTGCAGAATTCCCCCAAATGACCACAGCACTTAGCTGAACAGCTATCAGAAGGTTTCTCACCCTTCCTCAAGGGAGGATGCTGTGCTTCCAAAAAAGACTCCCAACGGATGTAACAATATTCATCCGGTTCTGTTACAACCGTTGCTCTTCCTGTGGCTGTTTTGCTCTTCATTCTCTCCCTGGGAAGAGGTTATTCTCTTGAGCAACAATGTCCCTAAACCAGTTTGGTTTCTGCCGTGTCCATATTTAGTGGGACTGTTTCTTATTTAAAGCAGCCTTCGCATGGGTGGGAAGATGCTCGGTGCCATGTGAGCGATGTTAAATGGGCTTTGCCCCCTGGTCTGTAGCTGGAGAAAATGTGTGAGAGATTTCCCTGCCACTAATAAAGCATTGTGTTTGCCTTCCTCTTTGGGGGTGGGATAGATTTGGGGAGAGAAGAAAAAATAGGCTTTCCAGTGGGACATGAATGTTTCTGCCTGTGTTCCCACATTGTTCCCAGCCTTCTGCCAGAGTCCAGCTGTATGACACGGGCCTCCAAAAAGTAAATGAGATTCCCCAATGGATGACGCACGCGATCATGACTTGCTGCTTGCGTGGAAGAGGCGACAGCCGTCTTGTGGGTGGTAGAGCACATTGCTGGTGGGGAGGAGGGTGCTGGAGGCAGCGTGGCCTCAACCAGCAGCATGAGCTGGACCCTGGGCTTCTGCAGGCGTTTGACCCAGACCTTTCTATGGCCCCGGTGTGGTTGTAGAAAGGCTGTAACTTCTTAACAGCCCTTTGAGAAATGTTAGCTCCTCTATAGATGCCTAATGGGGGCCATCACAGGCTGACAGGTACCCCTGTGCCCACAGGTTCTTGGAGAGAAGAAATAGGGAGCGCTAGGCTCCCAGGAGGTGGGAGCAGAGGAACAGCCTCCAGCAGCAGCCAAGAGTCTTTGCTGCAAATGCTTCCAGGGAGGGAATTTGAGGAAATGCTTGGATAAGAATAAGTAGAGCTGGCAACAAATGTGCATTTCATTTTATGAACATTTCATGGTGAAACTTAAAACTTCCACAAAATTTGGGGGACTGGATAGCTCAGGGGATTAGTAATGGGATACAGAGCCTTTCATCTCACCAGTGCCTTTTCAACTGCAGCTCAAGTCAATACCAGCAACTGAAAGTTGTTACCATCTGATGGCTTATGTGTAATGAGTTGATGGTCTCACTCCATTTCCTGGTAGTCAGGTATCTGTGGCTGACGCACACAAACGCACCATAAAGCCTGGCTGCTTGCCAGCCTCGTTGGCAGCTTCTGCCAACAACTGGATGAGACCGAGAGTGAAATATCCCGTTTGCTTCTCACTAGGAACTTTATTGGGCAGTATCGTGGCATGTGCAGTGTGTGAGAAACTTGGAAGGTGGGAAAGCAGTGGGCCAATTTAGAAGAGTGGTTTTATGTAGACATCTTCCATCTGCGCTGAGCTCTACAAGGAATAATGTATCGTTGCAAGGACCTCCTCCTCGGATGCTCTCCTCTCAGCAAAGCTGTGATGCATGTGCAGTTTATGTTTTGCAAGCAGAGCAAGGACATTATGGCACAGGGCCTTCTGTTCAAAATAGCGTCACTGCTTTTCTCCCCCTTCCCCAAAGTGGTTCTAAATGGAACCTGGAGCACATTTTACAAGCATTTGTTTATTAATGCGTCTGTGATCTATCTGTAGCGCAGGGCTGCACCATCATCCCCATTTCCAGCTGTGGGAACTGAGGTGGAGAGAAACCAAATAAAGAAGTATTCCCAGATGAAAAATTCAGGAGTTCGTGGGTGCTGGTCCTGTGCCAGGTCCGATAATGCATTTAGACCATTGGTACATTCAATGTTTCTCCCCCTGTTGGGACATCTGCCCTTGATCTTCCCATCATGGATCTAAACAGCCCCTCAGATGAAACCCAAGATAAAAGCTGTTGCTTGGGGGATGTGTTCTTTCTCCATTTTGTGCTCTAGAGGCCTTACAGGTAGGACATAGTCTGGAACAAGGTGAAGATGCCCAAGCATAGATTTTATTGGTTCTGTTCAAAGTTGTGGTGTTGAGGCGAAGAACCAGATACAGAGAAGACTGAGCTGTAGGGCTGGTTGTGGTCCCCAGATGAGAGTCCATGGAGGATGGCAGTTCTCTGATGGGGCACGTAAGACAGCATCCTTCAGCATCTGGCTGCCCTGGGGATTTCCAACCCTCTCTCTATCAGGAGCATCCCTGGCCATGCCTGGGGGGAACAGTTACAGTGGTGTAAATGGCCCTCGTGAGCATCTATGGACCAAAGCGGTGGTGCAGTGAGGCTCGGTGTGCCCTGGTGGCTTTTCTGTGATTCTACAGAGCCAGGCACAAGCAGGATGTCAATAAACAAATGTCATCAGCTCCCACTGGCGTTGTTTTTAAGCACTTTGTATATGTTACTTGTCTATATGTATCTCTGGGCTGTTCTTTCCCCGCCTCCTGTTGCCTGTCAATCACCTGCAGAGCCTTTATTTTTTTCCTTTTGGCTAAACCCAACATCTGTAGATCTGTTCTTGACAAAAATAAAGCCATCCATCTCCTTTGGCTGACCGTTGTCATGTAAGCTCAGGAAAACTGGCTCGGACAAGGTTTACAGTAGCTGTCGCGGCCCGCAGTGGGAAAGGCACTTATCTGTAGAGGAGGGTTAGCAGTTCTCAAGAATGCATCCTTCCCTCGGACTGAGGGGGTGGCTTTTGTTTATCCTCTGGCACACAATGAAATGATGGGAAAACATGCTTGGATGCACTGCAGCAGTAAGGTGGGGCAGGGCAGCGGTTAAAAATGGAACGGAGCCTTTGATCCCTGGCCAGAGCAGATGACTCCCAGGGTTTGGGTATTAGGGTGGACGTCATGTTCTTTCTCTCCATCTCCGTGTACAGATCGAAGAGTCCCCCTCCTACCTAGTGAGTAGAACAAAGCCTCCAAGGCGGACTTGGGGGAAGAGAAGGATCACAAGTGAGGTCAGAAGGAAGGAGGAGGGGGTTGGGGAGCCCCGCTGGCCCCCACTACCATTGTGCCTGGCTCAGGTGGGTGCTGGAGGAGAGGGTGCAAGCGCAAGCTTCCCAGCAGCTGGCCAAGGAGGGGAGCCTTGCAGCCTTGCCCCGGGGAGAAGGCTGGGGCCAAGCAGTGAGTCATGACAGCAGCTCGGGTTTGTGACATTGCTTTTCCTGTTTATCTCCCCCACCATCTTCCCCAGAAAACACAGTGGAAACTCCATAATCCAGGAGATAGCCTGGGGCATACCACAACTCCAGAGGGTCCTCGCAGGAGGCTCCAAGTCCTCCCCAGATTTCCCAGCAGCCAGACCAGGTAGTAAATAACCACACAAGTCCAAAAGATCGAAGGGGAGTGATAGAAGTATTACGTGCTTGTGCTTAGTCCTGCTCTATCCCGGATCTGGAGTGGGATGCTCAAAGACTGCGGAGCGCTGACTCCTTGGAGCCAGAGTATATCATCTGTTAAGTCTCTGGCACGACAGACTTGCTTTAGAGTGAGCAAATTAAAGGTCGTCTCTCACAATCTGGTTAATGCCAGATGCCAAAGCAGACAGAGAGAAACAGAGGGATGATAGATACTCAGATATATGGATCAGTCTGTGGCTCAAGACGTGTTTGTTTCTTACTCCGTTTTGATTCTGTAGTCTAGGTATATTGGTTTTATTATTTATAGTGTCAGGGAGAGTAATCCTGTGTGTTTGAATTTATTTGCTGTGCTATGTGGCTGATTTGGAACGTGTCCTATTGTGGGTTTTTTGTTATTTTTTTGCTAAGAAGCTCAGCAGTTGTTTGGCACTGAGTACAGGAAAACAAAAAAGTCCAAGACTTCATTTAACTGTTCACTTTTTCAGCACTTCACCACTGCATATGCATTGGAGATAACCAGGGGACCCTGTGTGGCCTCGATTCAGCAGGTCGTTGGTGGAATTTAAGCTAAAAATGGTGGGTACAGTAAGGATGGCTTTGCTCATGGCAGCAGCAGCGCTGCCCCGGAGATGGAGCGCAGCAGCTGTTGAGCAGCAGCACCAGAGCCTCCGCCAGCACCACGCAGGGAGCCAGGAGGGAAAGAGGATCCATTACATTGCAAGTTAGCTTTAAACTCACTTCAATGTTTTAACATGAATCATTCATTCCACTAGTGAGATGACTGAGGAGTCTGGGCAAAGAAAAAAAGAGGAGTGCTGTGGAGGAACATCTAAAGGGATGCAGGTGGGAGACTTGGACACAAGGGCTTCAGCAGCTTGAAGGCATCCTTCGGATGTTTGTGCGGGAGTCCTGATTTTCCCCTTTTATTGATTAAGATATTTGAAGCTCTAGACTGATTTTTCTCTTTACATTAGTGTGTTTTTCTATCTCTAGGGGGTCTGTTCTGATATTGAAGCTGGTGAAGGGGCTGGAGGACAAGTCTTACGAGGAGTGGCTGAGGGACTTGGCGTTGTTTAGCCTTGAGAAGAGGAGGCTAAGGGGTGATCTTAATGCTCTCTACGGCTACCTGAAAGGAGGTTGTGGAGAGGAGGGAGCTGGCCTCTTCTCCCAGGTGACAAGGGACAAGACAAGGGGCAATGGCCTCAAGCTGCACCAGGGCAGGTTCAGGCTAGAAAGCAGAAAGAAAATTTTCACGGAAAGGGTCATTGGGCACTGGGGCAGGCTGCCCAGGGAGGTGGTTGAGTCACCATCCCTGGAGATGTTTAACAGACGGGTAGGCGAGGTGCTCAGGGACATGGTTTAGTGGCAGATAGGAATCGCCTGACTTGATGATCTAAGAGGTCTTTTCCTATCTGGTGATTCTATGATACCATGGGGCTTTGCTTCTGAGCTGAGCCAAGGCTCCACAGCTGCAGTGACTCTTAACTGGGAGGAGACATGGGAAGTCCAAGGAGAAGGGAAGGCAATGGCAAGGCAAGGAGGGAGGCAGTGTGTATTCTCTGAGGTACCAGAAGCAGAGAGAGAGTAGATTTTGTAGCCCTCTTAATAAGGGTTAGAAAGATCGCAGTGCAGATGGTAACATGGTAGTTGTCCCTTTGGTCACAGAGCTGAACCTGAGTCAGGAAACTCTGGACCCCAACATGCAGAAATGTATGGCTGGGGCAGGAAACTTGTCTTTTCTGAAAAATTATGGCTCTTGAGGCACTGAGCATTGAGTCATATGGTCCTGGACAGAAGACAAAGGTCACCCTTAAGCCTCAGAGCCCCTCAGCCATTCAGTTCTCTAGTGAATTCCTCCTCGTGTGATGCTGTGTCAGGGATTTCCCTGATTACATCTCTCTCTTGAACAAACAGCACAGGCTGTGCAGCCCAAAGCAGAACTGGAGACGTGTCGTCGTAGCACAGGGGATGGTTCTGGCCTGTTACATTTGCAAAAGTATTTTCAACGCAACATTAGGGCCAGGAAACCCAACTCACATAGCCTGGACGCTTCACATTGTAAGTAGGTTGAGGCGTCGTTAATTCAGCTGCTTTGCTCGCCTGTGGTATTAACTACGCTTGTTTTCCTTATTGCATGCAAAACCTGACACTTTGCTATTTCTAACTTTTGATCTGTACCAAACTTGAGACCCAGGCTGCCCCAAACACAATTTGGCTGAGCGGACACTTCAGGAGATGCCTGTGTTTGTGCGATTGTCCACCTTAGTATGATTTTTTTACTCGTAACTTGGACTTAAAGGATATATTTATCATTACTCTGCATTCGGGGAAGAGATACTGCTGCTGGTTTCTTCTTTATCCTTTGCATTTTCTCATTTTCAAGATACTGGAGAGGAAGGAAGTGTACAAATGCTTGGTTTTAAAAATGTGCAGCATTGCCCATCCCAAAGGGGTTTCAAGCTGTG
Source organism: Phaenicophaeus curvirostris (assembly GCF_032191515.1). Taxonomy (NCBI): domain Eukaryota; kingdom Metazoa; phylum Chordata; class Aves; order Cuculiformes; family Cuculidae; genus Phaenicophaeus; species Phaenicophaeus curvirostris. Next base: position 6,814,395 of record NC_091408.1, read on the forward strand.
TTACTCTTCGCATAAACATGTATGTTTGGATTATTCTCTCTGTTTGGCTGTTGAAAATACCAAAATTTGCAGTGATTTCACTGCTAATATACAAGTAAAGCATTTCCATGCAGGCTGCTATAAAGAGACAAAAGGTGGCCCTACTCCCCTCCAGGTTACTCGGATGGGAGCCAGCGTGAGCGTGGACTGAGGCGCTTGGGTCTTAGCACCGTCTTTTTTTCCAGAGGTACCCTCCAAGGTGTATTAATGTTTCTATGGCAAAATTCAGTGCGGAACACAGCATCATGGGTCTCTGAGTGTGTTCCCTGTACAACTAATCCAACCTTTCTTCCCTCTCCACTCCGTGTAACAGGCTACACTGAAAAGAAAAAACAGATTTCAACTAAAATCAGAATCCAAGAGTGTCAGCTTCAACTACATTTTCCAGCAGATGAAGCTGGCATGACTTCCTTTAGCTTTCATGTTTTGTTTGGATAACATCAAAAGGCTCTTGTTTCAATGGCCTAGGATCTTGTCATTTCAGCACTGGCATTTCACTTCATCTTGCTTTCTACATTACAGTGAATAAACTTCTTGCTGTTATAGTGACCAGTGGGGTTGGTGGCCCCACACGAAGTGTAAGAGACCTTTAAAGGCAATGGATGATTCCTGTACCTCTTCTAAAAAGGACTGGGAGACCCTGGCTTCGTAGAGTGACTGGACATAGGGGAAGATGTCCCACCGTGGTGACGTACAGAGAGGCATGGAGGAGGAGCTGCTTGCCTTTGTGGTCTTCAGTATTCGGCACCGAACTGTAGCCGAGTTGCTCTCTTCCATGAGAGCACTTTGGTGTTACCAGAAGAGAAAAGGTGTGGTTTTCTTCCTAGTGAAAAGCTCCAAGACGTTTTACTTTGTAGAAAACTTCAAAAGTTTGGCCATTTTTTTCCAAATGGGAATCCAAAGGAGTTTTATTACACGGAAAGTTAGGACGGATAGGGGATGTTGAATTCTGCCTGGCTACAGTGCCTAAGACTGTTGGGTCTGGACATGGGCCTTGGGAAAGCTGCCTTGGGCTGCAGCAAATGGTGCTTGTTTGGGGTTTAATCCACAGAGAAGTGTTGGAAACAAAGATACTTCCGAGGCTTTGTGGAGCACGGCTTCCCCGGCTTTGGTGCTCTTGAATGTGGTAATGCTGGTGTTCCCTTCTTTCATCCCAACGCTCTACTTCAAGGGGTTTATTTTAAATTAACTGATTTAAATTCATGGGAGGATAAAGAAAAATCCTTCCCCCATGTTCTTCATGGGGGGAAAAAAAGAGGCAACCTAAGCTGGGAAGAACAGGTGAAGGGTCCTTACGTTAAGGTGGGATTAGTTATCGTTGCTCACTGTTTGGTTTTCGGTTCCATTGATGTTTCCAAACTAAATCCCTGGGGATGATTTTCCCATTTATGAGGCTGAACTGCTTGTGTATGTTCCTAAATTCATTGCATGCGTTTGCATCAAAGCTAACAACGTTACTCAGCAGGTACCGCCAGTGAAACCACAGACCTATGAAAGCACAGACAGTTCTTTGGAGACACTTTATCTCCCTCGTAGGTGCCAGTGGGGAAGGGAAATGGGAACTCTGCTGCTTTCTTTCCTGGCTTTGGTTACAGTCTCTTCTCGCGGCTGTGGGCCATTAAGCAGGACATGCTGCCTTCTCTCAGTGCCTGCACTAGATGGTTGCGTTTACTCAATCCAAAGATATATGGTTGCATTTTGAATGAAAACTACATCTGAAACCAGTTTTATCAGTTTCCTGGAAGATGACAAGGAGAAAATATGTGAAAAATGTCTTTTCATTACTGTTTTTTTCATCAGGGGTTTTTTGTCCTTTGTTACCCATTGCATCAAACTTCTTTATCACTTGACCATGAGAAAATGTTTTTACCCAATAGAAAGGAGACCAAACCGTCATGGATTCATTAAGGGGTGACTGGTGTGACTGGAGATACCTGATGCTGAGTGTGAGGGAAGCATCAGCTCCGGGACCTGTGCTTTGGTCTGGGATTTTAGCATTTATTTGCCTTGCTAGTGATGTTTTGGGGCAGGGAAAGAGAGATGCATTTCTCCTGCTTAAACCAGCCACGCTGGAGTGAGCTTGGTGCTGTGGGTGAGCTCAGCTCTGCTTGCAGGTAAATGAGAAGAGCAAGCAGCACCTTGCTGAGCTTCTCCTTTCCCCCATCACTTGGACAGGAAAGAGCAGCAACTCTTGCCTCTGCTTGGCTGCACTGGGGCTCCTGGTATGAGCAGCCATGCAAAGGAATAAGGGGGTATTTGACAGCCCATAATTATCTTGCATAGAAACAGGGAAAGAAATGTTCTCGCTTTCGGTGGCTTCCCCGCTAGGCAATATATTTTCCCATTCCTCCTAGTGGAAGCAGTTTTCCTATCAGCATAACGACATATTAGTTAGGTCACTTCACAGCTATGAGGCTGTTGTGTGGATTCCCTCTCTTCTAGGAATTCTGACGATGAATCATCGACACTTAAGGCCGTAGTTTGATGTCTTTATTCACACTTTATGCTAATACTTGGCTGCAAAAGTAATCCTGTGGAATCCAATGGGACTAGCTGTGGAGTTACATACTATTAAATCTTTGGCCTTTTAACAGAGTAATGGGTTACAGCCAGATTTGCGAGTAGAACTGAAATGCAGTGCTGGCTTTCGGAGGGGTTACGAGTAGCACAGGGCAAAATTCTTCATGATGAAACCTAGACCCATGTGAAAATTCCCTGCTTTGTTGTAAACCCTCGGATGTGATCCTTGGGGGAAAGGCGGTCAGGCCCACCTGGCCTCACTTCTCAGAGTGACCGCTGGGGTTGGGAAAAAATTCCATCCCAGGTTAGGGCTTTTTCTTGGGGGTTTGGGTTTATTTTTTCATTTGTTCACCATGTTGTTAATTAAGATGTTTCAGAGCATCATTTTTCCAGAGAAAGAACCTTTTAATGCTGGATGCAACAGGGCATTCTATCTTGTGTGGGAGATGCAGCCACAGGATATGCAGTCCCAATTTCCAGGAAGGGATTTTGCATCTGATGGTGCTGCTGTTACTCGTAGGAGAGCATTGCTCTGGTCTCCACCCAAATTCTAGGTGGGGGTGCTGGAATTTTCTGAAGTGATGAACTTCAGCTGTAACACTAATCGAGGTTGGGAGAGGTGGATCAAGAGTTCTGGGGGAGGAAACCTCCCTACTTTAGACCTTAGGAAAGTTGGGATGTGTCAGTGGTGTCCAGCTGATGTGATTTCCTGTATGTCAATGGGCAAAAAAGAGTAGGAGGAAAAGAATCCCACTTTTTGGATTGTTCCTTGCCCTCTGCAGCCTCGCTGGAGGATGGGGAACGAGAGTGTTCCCAACTATGTCCTGTTACAGTGAGGGGAGGATCAGCCCGTCCCTTGCTTCACTGATGAGGCTGCAAGTGACATTATGATTGTAAGGAGAAAAAGGGATCCAGACATGGTGAATCATGATGTTCCTGTGCCTTTCTTGACGGTATCTAGGAAAAACAAAACTAATAAACCAGTTACAGATCGCAAATCTTCATTCAGTGAACTCTTAGAAGTCAGCCTCAGGCACGGGGCTGCAGCCTCAGCAGTGGAGGGGAGGGTGCTGTTCCCCATGCGATGCCCTGGTGTGACGAAGCCCTGCTCAGCTGGGAGCAGAGAGGAGCTCCTGGAGCACAGTCGTGCCCCGGGTGCCACGACAGCCCTTTTCCATGTGCCCAAGTCAAGAAACACCAGCAAACAGCAGAGACACTCCAGTGCAGCTGTATAAAATTACACTGCAGGGGAGGAGGGTAGGGAAATGAAGAACAGCCATACATCCTCCCTTGGACAGGCTTGGTTTACGCTGCTCCGCCAAGGGTTTGTTTTCTTTTATACTCGATTGGATCACGGCAGCGAGGGCTGTACATGAAAACATGACCCAGCGTGGCAGGTCTGTGGCTTATGGCATTGCTGGTCCGTTTGCCTGAACTGCTGAAAGACCCATCATGGAAGCCTTGAAGCCTCTTTTTTCAGCTTTTCCCTCCCCCTTTCCCCTCTCTCAAGGTGCTTTTAATCCTTTCAGTTAATATGAGATTAAGATAATGAGTCAAGGAGAAGAGAGGGCTGGGGGTGGCGGGGGGGAAGGGAGAAAGAAAAGAAAATAGAAAGAAGAGAGATTCTTCTGACAGATAATTAGGGAGATTGGTTTACCAGCCAGGGACTAATGCTGGCTTCCCAGCTCAAACAGTCCCTTGTGACTCATTTTGTGACTTTAATTTCTATGGGGTTCCTTAAGCAGGTGCCCTCTGACAGGTAGTCAATAGAGGACTTCTGGCTGAGCACCAGCGCCCCTTCGGAGAGGTCAGATTTGGAGGTCAGAGAGCAAGGCCTGTGAGGTTGGCAGGTCAGGAGCCATCACGGTGACAGATGAACCTAAACATGTTCCCTTCTCCCGGGCTATCCCTTGCAGAGCAGCAGCACTGGTGTCTCTTGAGACCAGCCCCCTCTTGCTAAGAGACGTTCTTGTTTGTCTCCCGCTCGCACCTCTCAACTGCTCTTCATTAGCCAGAGGATAGGGCTTGTTTGCAGCCCTCGATCCGATGGTGAGAGGGTGCTGTCTCCATACCTCTCAACTGGTCCTCATTAGGTAGAACAGTCCCCTTTTGTCCTGCATGAAGCCCCCTTTGTTTCTCAGCCACGGCAGGGCTGTGAGAGCAGAACCTTATACAAAACAATGCAGCATTATTTAGCCGGAGCCTAAAGTCAAGGAGAGAGCAGTGTTTCGGGAAGCTCTCGCTGCCCTAGCGTGTGCATGTGTAAACACCCGCAGATTCTAGCTGGCTGGCTGGCTGTCCTCCCTGCTCTCAGCTTGGTTCCACTTGCTGGTGTTTCTAGCTGGAGTTCGCACCGTCTTCCACCAGCCGATGTTGCATTACCCCTCCACAAAGGTATTTCTAAAGTGGTGTAGCTAAAAAGAACCCCTTCCTTCAGCTCTTCCCCTGGCAGGGAGCAATTTTTATTGTGCTTTTGTGTGTTCGGGGGGGGGGGGGGCCTCAGCATTCATCCTTTTCCTTGAGCGATTTGCACAGCGTCGTCTGCTTGGTCAACATCTCCTTGCTTGGTGTGAGGGATCTGTGACCACTTTGCTTTCACCCCTCCCAGGCTGCCTCCTTGCTGCCAGCAGCTGAGGTTGTGTTGGCTGGAGCCTGATTAGTCATTCCGTCTGAGATTTCTTTCAGATTGAGGATAATGATGGCAAAAAAGAAATTAATTTTCTTTATAATTAGATTCCCACTTTTCCCTGAAGAGCTGATGCCTCTTCAAAAAGCAGCGTCTTATCATCTCCGTGTTGGTGGCTGCGATGCTGCCGCAAAGTGATATCACCACAGGAGTGCCTGCTAGGTTATAAATCGGGTGGCAGAATTAAATGCTTACATGGCTGGAGTGCCAAGGTCGGGTGCCTGATCCCATTAGCCACTTCTTTCACCTAGAAACAGCTGGAGCAGAGCTAAGCATCGGCTGCAAAATACCTCATTCGAGTAGGATCTGCAAGGGCAAACTGAAAAGAAATGAACACAACTGTTGTGCTTTTGGGTCCCATCCACTGCAAAAAAAGTGAGAGGACTGGGATTAAACAATGTCAAACCCCCGAGAAAGAAAACAAAGCCTGATTTTTATTTTTTTTCTTAATTTGGGGAAGCCAAAATGCTGCTTGCAGTGAATAAGGTTTGCAAAATTAAGGTCATATTTAAGTTTAAAAAAGCAAGCCCAATGTGGATCAAACCACAGCAGAACTTCATAGGCACGGAGTGAGGACAAGAAACTCATTGTCCGTGTGCCAATGATCCAGAGAGAGGACCTTGTCTGTCCTATGCGAGACTCTAAATATGAAAGTCGTCTATAAATCCAACCTGATTTGTGAGTTAATTGGAGTGGGGAAACCAGGACAGCGGTATGGAGAAATAGGGCTTTGTGGGTTTCCTGGTACACCTCTCCCAAAAAGATCCTCCTTCATTTGGATAATGTTTCTGTGTCCTGCGGGGCAAGAATTTACACCGACATCTCTGTGCCATGACTGTTGCGTCATTTTGGTCAAGGTTTATTTTGATACAACCGCAGACAGCGTCACGTGTTGCACAACGTCCAAACTAACATTGCAGCCACCTTGGGAAGCCCTTGCCTGGCAACCTCAAGCTTTGCCATCGAATCCAAAGAGTGCTGTGGGAACTGGAGCAAGGGCTGCAGTTCTGCATCTGCAGTCTGTTGGGTATTGGATGTCCCCTCCCTATTGTACATTTTAATTCCGTGCAACTCGTGCAGAGAAACTGGTCGAGGCCTCCTGTGTGACTCAGAAAGCGGTGACACACAAGGGTTGAACGTTTCTGGCAAGCAGATGTTTTAGTGGGCAGCTAAGAATTTTGTTAGGGGAGCTGGTTGGTGTTTTTCCTGTAGAAAACTCCAACGCTGTTTACAGAAGGGCTGGAAACTCTGCTTGAGTGGCTTGAGAAAGGGTTATATCCAGTGGTTTGGTTGCAGTTTGATGCCTTGCTCTCATTTTGTATTCCCCCTACGCCACCTTGCTGGTGAGTGAGGTTTCTGGTACCAGCACAGGACCATGTGTTAGATGTCCAGGGCTCAGCACACCTGCAGCAGGCTGGTCATCCCAAGAGGACTGGGTCCACGAAGCAAACTGAGAGCTCTTTGCTCCTGGAGGTTGGATTCACTTTGTGGCCAAGGTGGGCGACCAGCACAGCTGAGATGGGGATCCAGCACAGCACTGGGCTTCAGGACAGGCTGAGAGAGTTGGGGTTGTTCAGCCTGGAGAAGAGAAGGCTCTGGGGAGACCTTAGAGCAGCTTCCAGTAGTGAAAGGGGATCTGGGAAAGCCTGGGAGGGGCTCTTGGTCAGGGAGTGCAGTGACAGGACAAAGAGGAATGGTTTTAAGCTGAAAGAGGGGAGATTTAGATTAGATATTAGGAAGAAATTCTTCACGATGAAGGTGAGGAGGCCCTGGCCCAGGCTGCCAACAGCAGTGGTGGCTGCCCCATCCCTGGAGGTGTCCAAGGCCAGGTTGGATGGTGCTGTGAGCAACCTGATCCGGTGGGAAGTGTCCCTGCTCACGGCAGGGGTTGGAACTGGATGGGCTTTAAGGTCCCTTCCAGCCCAAACCATTCTATAATTCCATGATAATGATTCTGTGACTGCTCCCTGTTTACGACTCTTTCAGTGTGCACATGCCGTAGCAGGGTGGGACTTTCAGTCTTGCAACTGAGGGTTTTGTGTTTTGTTTCAAACCGTAAATATAACACAATTGTGTTTATATAATGCAGTTACGTGAGATGCTGCATAGGGGTTTTAAATAGAATAAGGGTTAAATTTAGCCTCTTTTTTTTTCCTCCCATTGATTTTGTAGAAATAGACTTGTGTTTGAAAGACTTCTCACCCTCGAGTTTACCGGACTCTCTACTGCATGATCTCATTGCTAGTATCTCCCTCTTTCTCCACCCTTCCCTCCCGTTGTTTTCTATTCTAACTAAAGATGAGACATAAAAAGTTAAACAAACTTCTTAAAGATAGGGAACGCATCATCCTATGTGTTTATGCAGTATTAAACACAAGATCATTATCTGGAGACACTGGTGACCGAATTCACATTGGAAATAAATGAGCAAAGTTCCCATCAAGTACATGATTTACACCAGCGACGGTTTTGGCGCCAGCATGTATAAAGATGAGCAAGAAAAAAGAAATTCAGTTTTGTAGAGTTTCTTATTAAGCCCACAAGCATTTCTTATTTTCCTCCAATTAGAAAGTGGAAAAAAAATGATTGGGACAAGAAAAAAAAATAGGCTGAACATAATTACAAGAGCGAAATTTTGAAATATGAACACGCTTATTTTTTTTAAACGTGACTTGGATTTTTTTCAAGCCAGCTGCAAAGTGATGGGCCCAATAACTAGATCTGAATTTCCCTACTTTTTAGAGGGCAACACTTGGAATTTACCTCCTAAAATGAGCTGAAACAATATCTGGGGTTCAGATCAAATAGCCAGTGATGCAGAGGGTTATGGAGATGGCAGGGGCATGGTCATACAGAATTTTAGGAGCAGCTTATCCTTAGCTTCAGTCCCTGCTGAGGTTATTTTTAAGTTTCCATTGTGATCCTCAGTTCCTGGGATCTCTGCAGTAAATTATTAGTGTTTAATGCTTGGAGGCACATCCTCGGGTCAGTCAAGCTGACTCGGTCACAAACAGCACTTCATGTTTTCATGGTTCTCAACCATCTACTCAAAATTTTTTGACATATAGGGGTTTTAGGTGTACAGACAGGGTCTCGGAGTGAGAAAAAAAGCTGTGCAGAAAGTCAGAGCAGGATCCCATCTCAGAGCTGTTACTCTCCAGCCACTTTCATGCTTCTGCTCTTTTCATCAGGCTGATGGAAAGCTTCTAGCTTTCTTCTGGGACACCACAGCCGTGCTGTAAGAAATTTCCATGTTTTATAGCATATAAAGAAATGTCTTCCCTGTTTAATAGGTGAGAAGACTGGGGAGATGAGGTAAACCAGAGATACTTTGGAGGAAGAGTAGGGATGCTATAACCTCGTGTCCTGAGTATGTGACCTGGAGCATGTCTCAGTGCTGCTGCTGAGGTTGTGCTAACGCAGAAGGGGAGAGCAGGGCAACGTGTCCCATTAGCTGTGCTATTAATTTTGTGCCTGCAGTGTGACAGACTAACCTGGTCGTGGGGAGGCAGGGACTCTGCTCCTGCAGAGCTTTCCTTGCTCTTCCTTAGCACTGTCCTGAGTGTCTTAGATGAACATAGCTTGATGAAAGGCTGGGAAAATTCTAGTTTATCAGGAGTTAAGATTGACCTAATTTAAAAATATTTATTTCTCTCTTCAGATAATTAAGATTTCCACTGCTGAAAACATCAATAAAGACATCACCAACTTTTTCAACTCACTGAATCTGGTTTCCAGTTGAAAACCAAGGCAAAATGAGGATTTGGGGTAAACCAACAGGTCTCCCTGTAAAAAATAAAAAGCAAAGTCATGATATTGAGTTTTGCTCTCTTGGGGAAAATAAAATTATCTAAAAGAGGCACTTCTGGAGTAAAAAAAATTGTCGGTCAGACAAAGTTTTAGTCGTATCTTTGCCACAGTTCTCTACAGCCTGCAAGAGCCTTCCAGTTTGTCACTGGTCCTTTACTCATATTTGGGAACTAAGTGCAAGTATGAGCTTCCAACTCTAACAAGGAGGGGCTATCTATGGGAAACTTGAGCAGGGAACAGGCAAAAATAGGGTTTTTTTCTAATGTGGATCCAAGGCTTAAAATAATCTGTACACCCTGAGGACCATTCCGTTATCTCACTGCTCCTTCAGGAGAGCATTGCTGTTGCTTCCTGGTAGCAGAGATTTGATGCACAAAGGAAATCTGAGTAGGTTCTCACATTGTGAGGTCTGGAGCAGTTGTCTCCCAGTCTGTGTAAGGTTTAAATTGGTGGATGGACTGGCACTCACGTTGTTCCCTAGGCCTACGGATGACATACCAAGCATACGTGACATTTATTGGTTTTAAGCTTGGCCCACACTGGGTTTGAAGCCAAGGCTTATTTTTGAAGATGGGGTGATGCTGTGGTTGAATGGGACACAAATTGATGCCCAGTTTTGCCGTTTGTAGTGCCTGTGGTCTCTTCTGTCGGTCCCTTCCAGGACTCCCTAACTCCATGCTAATTGGGTGCTGGCTCCAGGCTTTCTATTTTAATACTGTTTGATGATAATAATCATTCCTGCAGGATGAATGGTTGAGAACAAAGGCAGGAAACGTCCCCCTGATTAGATAGAGGCAAGGGAGCCATTGGAGGGAAAAAACAAATGCCAAAAATGACAAATGAGGGTCCTGTAACTTCTGCCATCCTCCTGGGGCATGTGGAAGGGCCTGGAAGGATACGTGAAAAAGACCATAATTTACTGGCTTGGCAAACCATATGTTGGAAGTCTTTGAGTATCATCTCCATCTGCAAACAAAGGCCAACAGGAGAGATAAGACCCGGCAGCTACCAGAACTGAGCTGTTTTGGGCACAGTTACGCAAAGCCTCCTTCATTCCGATCATTCATTCATTCCGATATTGAAACTGGCTGTGACCTTTCCGGTTGCGTTAATGCTGTTACTGGATAAGAGGGAAAGGGGCAATGCTCAGATGCAGGTGTAGGTGATGTGCAGGATATGAGCTACGTCTACAGCTCTACAACATATTGTGAGTGCAGACCTGGGCAGTAATTGGAGTCTGACCTTGTTTCATGTTGACTTCTGTAGATGTAAGACCATGTTGAGATCAAGCTTAGCATGTTCCTTGGAACGTGGCAGAGAAGAGAAGTGAGCTGTTCTGTTCCTCAACAGCAACTCAAGTGTCTATTTCTGCAGAGGAGATATTTTGGATGTAGTCTCTTTGGCTTCTCAATTTCTGGGTAAATCTAACTTTACCTAGGTATTATCAGATGTTTCCCAGATCCTAAAAGAGCTTGCAGATCTCTTCCTGCAAAGGCCAGAAGGTTCTGCAAGAGCCTGCCTCGGGCTTTAGATATGAGTGCATACATCGGAATGTGAGTGTAAGAGCTTGGACCAGGTAGTGCTCAACCCTGCTCCCTGTACAAGAAGTACCATTAGGATCTGATTTTACTTGGGCTTTTTTCTTTCTCCAAATACAGAAGTGCTTTGTAAAGGAGTCAAGAACAGTCTAGTATTTCACGGGGGGAAATAATCAACAAAAACAAACTCTCTGACTTCAGTCAAATTGTTGTCAGGGTATTGTAGCTTCTTAAAAATGGAAAGGTTTTAATTTTCAGTGATTGAAAACTGAGTGGGAGGTGGAAATACAGGGGAGCTGGTTCTGATTAGCCCCAAGTCCCCACATGCTGTTGTACATTCCGGTTGTATTTTTGTTTGTTAAACTTTGTTTCGACTAATTCTGTTTAGTGCTAGTATTTAGCGTAGTGCCTTGGATTTGTTTATGATCATTGACAACTGAGGGTATGAACAGAGCGTGGGCATCTGTGTGAAGCTCCCAACACCAAGGACTAGCTAGAGGAGGCTCTGAGGTGCCCGGGGAACAACATTTTCATGGCTTGGTAAAACCTTCTAAAGGTTTTCTGAACCCGAATGAAACATAAAGGCCTGACTCCTTCCTGTATCACAGTTTTGACTGTAATAGAGACAAAAACCTGACCTGGAGAACAGCACTCAGTCTTGTTATCTCTCGTGTTTCTTGGTCTGCTGCTTAGAAGACCTTTGGAATAAAGTATTACTACGTTTCGTGGTGGTGTCTAGGTTTGAAGTCAATAGAAATCTGCTGAAAGTGAATGGAAATATTCTGAACTGAAAACCTTTAACTTGAGCTCTGGGATAAAGTGTGTTTTCTAATGCTACAAGGTTTTTGTTGATGGTATTTTTGGAAGAGAAAACAACTCTTTAGGTGTGCTCTTATAAAAACAAGTCTTCTGTCTGTGTTTAGTGATAATTTATAACTACTTCTGTAGATCTGTGCTGTGAAATAAATTGGCGATGCACCTGGAAAATACTGGGTTGGCTCAAATGTGCTGCAGTGCCTTTTTAGTTTCTTTTATCAAGCATTTTTCATTAAAGAAATTTGATGGTTTAAGGCATTTAATCTCTAGGTGTTGTGATTTTTGTTAGCATTTGTTTCTAGTTGTGTGTTTTCCCAGTAATCAGTTTGTGGAGCCTTTCACCTCTGGATCTCCACTTCCAGTGTCACGTGTATTGCACAAGTCTGGGCATCTGGCTCTTCTCTCCCACCACTGAACAAGTCGGGGTCACTTTTTTGGCTGAAAAGGGGGAACAACAAATGCTTCTGCAACCATTGCTACTTGGCAGCCCTGTTGAATGGCCTCAGCAGGGTCAAGAACTAAAAAACTGTAGAGGGATGTACTGGTTCCATTCAAGATAGGGTATTTCAGCCTGAGACTGAGGTGTACTAAGTTGCTGGAAGTTCTGCCAAACACATCAACCTAATGCCTGATTCCAGTTCTGAATCAGAAATTTTTCCTTCTTTGGAGGGTCTAATGAATAAAAATGTGGCTTCAAATCGCTTATTTCAAAACTGGCCGGATCTGTCTTCCCCATCTTGAGACATCTGGGAGTCCCTAATGTTCACAGGCAGTCACTGAACAATTGGCCTAGAGCAGCCTCTGGAAGAGAGGGAAGTTAGATAAGATCTTAGGAAGACATGTTTTCCTGTGAGGGAGGTGAGGCATGGGCATAAGTTGCCTAGAGAAGTTGTGGAAGCTTGATCCCAGAAGGTGTTCAAGGCCTGGTTGGATGGGGCTTTGAGCAACCTGATTCAGTGCGAGGTGTCCCTGCCCATGGGAGGGGGTTGGAACTTTGAGGTCCCTTCCAACCCAAACCATTCTATGAGTATTGTTTGAAGAGCTGGTCTGAGTTCAGAGGAAGGCTTTTAAAAGATCACTGAAGTTTAAAATTCTTCAATAATTTGTTCTTATCCTTTATTTCCAGTAGAAACACTTCCAAAAACATTCCTGTGTCACTCCCATTCCCTTGTACCTTCATATCTGTACAAGGAGGACACTATTTCTGAGTTTCAGTAGACCACACTACATGGGTTGCTCCTTTATGTGCCAGATATTCCTGCAAAGAGTCCACTTTTCCCAGAATACTGTACTGTCGGCTCTTGTGTATTCTAGATCAGCTACCACCTAAGCTAAGGGCTATTCCCTTTGCAAAAAAAAAGGAGAAGCTATAATTTGGTTTAAGCAGACACAGCTTTGGGGCTTGGATTGTTCTCTGAAAGCACAGTCTATGATTCTGACCTTAAATAGGCTCCATAACATGTCGTTCCAGCCTCTGTGTGTGTGTGCGCGCGTTGTTAACTGTTTCCATGTTTTTGACAGATGGCTTGGTGTACCTCGTAGCAAAGCCAACATCCTGTTGAACAAACAATGAGGAGAGAGGAGGGAGGAAGAATGGGGTGTGGGAGAGAACACAGGATGACATTTATATTTTTATTTATGCAAGTGTTAGATATTTTTTAAAAAACATTGTGTATGCCACAGATTGAGAATTGGGGAGAAAATGGAACTTTGAGGCTTCATTTATGAGGAGTCTTCAAAGAGAAGACTTCTAAACTTCCCTCTAGAGACTGCGAAGCTTGTCATTGCTCTTACTTGGACTGACATCATGGGGAGTCATGCATTGAATGGATGGACTTCCCGGGTTATAAGTCTCTTCCAAGGCACTCTGTCCATCAGGCCCTGGCAATGGTGTTTCTGTGGGATAAGCTTTCGAGGTTCAAACTGTACAATGTTTTGCTTTCAAGGTTTTATGCACAGGTCTGAAATGTGGCCATGATGATCTCAGAGGTCTTTTCCAACCTGGTGATTTTATGATTCTATTTGGAGATCTAATGGGACTGAATGATGCTATGGGCTTGGAAACATCTTCAAATAACTGGTAGCCATCTGCTGTTGTGATGGCCAGCAGAAAACTGTCTTGGCTCTGTAGGCATGTTGTATCAGTGGCATTGGTGCTCAGTCTTGACAGAGAAATAATCATATGTCAGCCAGAGAGCAAGGCCCGAGTGATGGAAACTTGTTTGATGAATGGCTTGAGGAGCAGTGCAGCTTCTTGCCTTTTCTCGTAAAGTCTTCATCGGGCCATAACCCCTATTTGTTTTCTGCACAGCAGAGCACATAGCAATTTCCAGTGCTTTCTAATGGCCATTTTAGGAGCAGGTCCTCTCTTGGATGTCCCTTCTGAACAACAAGGGTTGTTTTTGCAGGACTGTTGAGCACTGGCTGGCGTCTACACTTCCCAGTCACCATGATTGATTTAGACGAACAAAGAGTTCATCTGACCCCAGGCCCTCAAAGAAAAGCTGACTCTGCTTTACACCTCTTTTTCATCTGTGCCTCCGTCTACCCATTGGTCTGCTTTCTGTCTACCATGACCCAGCTCTTCTGTTTACCTTGGGCTCAGGTTTTTTTCTTCCCTCTCATGTGAACCATATGCAAATTGAATATCTTTCTCTTCTTTTATGTTTCTGCATCCCTGTCTTCTGTGACCTTGTCCTAATATGCAATAGAGTTCTCTCTGGCCAGATATTGTGCAAGCATGGGGCTCGTTGAAGCAGATTCCCCCCATTTGGGATTTTCCTGCCACAGAATAAAACCTGAGGAGCAGACACAGGATTTGCTACTGAGTCTGCTGGTGTAGATCCCTGTTGGATTCTTGACAAGCTGCTTCAGGACACAAGGAAAGTGGAGCCAGTGATAGTTCCCACAAGGGCTGCTGATTCTCATTCCATGTTTGCTCTTTAGTAACTCCAGTTAACTTCACATGTACCATCCCTTCTGCAATGCAGCAAGAGTCTGCTGAACCAAGCCATCAAGCTATTGCTAGAGGCATTTGGACAACAGCATTCTGCTTCCAGAATATCAAGATCCCCACTCTGAATTGCTGAACTCCTTACCCCAAGGATATACCTGTCATCCCAAGAACAGGATACATCAATACTTTTCTCCTTAAAAACTACCAGTTGCAGGATGAAGAAGAAATCACAGAATGGTTTTGATTGGAAGATACCTCAAAGCTCCTCCAGTCCCAACCCCTTCCCGTGGGCAGGGACACCTCCCACTGGATCAGGTTGCTCAAAGCCCCATCCAACCTGGCCTTGAACACCTCCAGGGATGGGGCAGCCACCACTGCTCTGGGCAACCTGGGCCAGGGCCTCCCCACCCTCACGGTTAAAAATGAGGATGAAACTAAACCCTCCAGTTCTGCAGAGGCATTTGCATAGGTCCCAGGCAATTCCCTGTCCCTGAAATAGCCTGGCCCTTTAAACACTACCAGCTGGAAGAAGCCCATGTGCCATGGAAGGCGGCTTGGGAAGCATCGCTATGCCAATTCCCCACTTGCAATACATCATTCCCTTTCCGCAAGTTTCCCAGGCAATGGGAATGTTTTTTTCCATCTTTCCTTGCTAGTAATGAAGTAAAGTATAAAATGAGTTATAACGATGTTTAAGGGAACTTGTGCCCTGGCCTGGCCTGGAAGATCTGAGGTCATTCACAGTGCACATTAGCAAATGTGTGTAGGGCCTTTGGAACTTTCTTCCAGGGAAACAGCTAATAAAGCGAGTTGCCTGTGTTTGTTGTTCATGCCAAGACACATTCCAGCATCTGATTATTTTATGTCATTACTTTAATGTGGAAAGAAAGAAGCATTAATTTTTCCAGGTGGATTGGCCTGTTTTGGGGAGGTCATGGCTTGGGTGGATTGGATTAAAACTGACCCGAACTACTATGTCAGTAATAAATGTAGTGTAACTAAACCTTAAGTTTGAGGGTAACTAAAGCTGAAGGAGGACAGCTTTTTGAGGAAGGGTATGGGAGGTGTTTATGCCCCTCTACTCGGCTCTGGTGAGATCTCATCTTGGAGGTCTGTGCTCAGTTCTGGGGCCCTCAGCACAGGACAGACATGGATCTGTTGGAGCGAGTGCAGAGGAGGCCACGGAAATGATCCAAGGGCTGGAGGACATCCCATACGAGGATAGGCAGAGAGAGTTGTGGTTGTTCAGCCTGGAGAAGGCTGCGGGGAGACCTTAGAACAGCTTCCAGTACTAATAGGGGTACAGGAAAGCTGGGGAGGGGCTCTTGATCAGGGAGTGCAGGGATGGGATGAGGGGAACAAGTTTTGGTTGAAAGAGGGGAGATTGAGATGAGATCTTAGGAAGA
Organism: Phaenicophaeus curvirostris; assembly: GCF_032191515.1. Classification (NCBI taxonomy): domain Eukaryota; kingdom Metazoa; phylum Chordata; class Aves; order Cuculiformes; family Cuculidae; genus Phaenicophaeus; species Phaenicophaeus curvirostris. The sequence goes on from NC_091408.1 coordinate 6,830,166, forward strand.
AATGTTTTGCTGTGAGGGTGGGGTGGCCCTGGCCCAGGTTGACCAGGAAAGTGGGAAACTTGATCCCAGAAGCTGTTCAAGGCCAGGTTGGATGGGACTTTGAGCAACCTGATCCAGTGGGAGGTATCCCTGTCCATGGGGAGGGTATTTGGAACTGGATGGGCTTTGAGTTCCCTTTCAATCCAAACCATTCTATTCTGTGATTCTATGGCAGCTGAATTGCTGAATTCCATCCTGAAACATTCCTGCATTTGCAGATTCAGCACGGAATTGAAAAAAGGAAAGGAAAGAGACAATAGCATAGTAATTGCTTCAGTGGCTCCAACTGGAAAGGAAACATTAGGAACTTATGTGAAAGGTTTCCTTCTAACCATATGTAGTACAGAGGATACCAAGGAGGAATTTCTGCTCCCTCAGAAATTCTGTAGTCTGAGAGCAAGGAAGAAATTATTCCCAGTTGGAATAAAAATACCAAAGTTTCTGTGTCCTATAGGCCAACTTAAAAATTGGATTTAATATTACCAAAACACTTTGTCAGGAGGATTAGTCACTTGAACTTTTTTTATTGTGGTAAATAATGCAGAAATGTAACAAAGCATTGTGACATTTCCATGAAAAAAGTCATCAGAATCAATACTTCTCTTTAGATCTTTGCTCTTTTAAGAGACTCACTCTGTTTCTGCTCTCTTAAACCAGCTGTGCTGTCAGTCTAATGTCTTGGTCCTTAGATATGTGACAAGTCTCTACCCATGGGAATAGGGAATAATGAATTTTGTGAAACTAGATATGTGAGTATGAACTCTAAATCAGAAAAAGTCATCAATTCATGTTCTGTAGGGCTGGTTTAATTTTTCACTTTTGTGTCGCTTCATTGGCGTTTCTCTTCATTTTCCTCAGTGTAGCCAGAATTGGAAACAGGACATTTAAGTCTGGGAACTTGTGGCCAGCTTCTTATCTCTCATTGGCTTTCCACTGCTATAAGTTCAATGATGGATCATCTTTTTTTTGTTTAAATATTCTAGTGTGAGAGCAATGAAGACCAAAGGACTCTGGATAGTTTATGATGGGTTACTCGATAGAAGTGGAAAATTAGAAGTGATCCATATCCGGTATATTCATCTCTGTTATCCATTTAATCATTGCAATCCCAAGCACTGAACAGTTCTAAATGTTATTTGAAAATGAAATGGCTCGTTACAACCGATGTTGCTAATCCTTCTGCTGGCAGTAGCTCTGCTGCTGAAATGACATAATTTGTGACTCCCAGTGATCAGCAGTGGTGGATGTGGGTTAAAACTAAACCCTGGGTTTCAATGGTTTTGCTCATATCTTACAACACAGTTGTTAACTCCTACATGTGGTTGTTGTGTTTGACGTTAGGTGGTGAAGAAGCGACAATAAATATTGAAATCCCATTTACGTGTGGTCCTGCCAAACAGAACAGAGAGAGCAGGCTGGTGTCCAATGCTCTTAACTGGAACTATGTGGCTTTTGGTTCTAACTGAATGTGAAAATGCCTGGGTTACACTGTGCATTATGAGGGCTTTCTGACTTGTAAAGGACATTATAAAGCGAGTAGTCATTAATTTTACAGGTCTGAGGATAGACAAGAGCTAACAGGCTTTATTTTCAGTTTCAAGATACCAGGAAAACTTTCCTCTATAAGCAGCAGAACAAGATTGGCTGTTCCCAACAGCTGTCTAGGTCTGGTCTAAATTGTGATAGAGAATTCATGTTCAGAAGTTGACCCTCACTGCAGGAAGAGTATTGAGGTGCTGGAGCATGTCCAGAGAAGGGCAACGAAGCTCGTGAAGGGGCTGGAGAACAAGGGTTATGAGGAGTGGCTGAGGGACCTGGGTTTGTTTAGCCATGAGAAAAGGAGGCTGAGGGGAGACCTTATCACTGTCTACAACTACCTGAAAGGAGGTTGTAGTAAGGTGAGTGCTGGTCTCTTCTCTGAAATAACAAGAGATTATGTCAGGATTTTTTTGAGACCAGCGTGCCTGTATGGAACATCTCAGTATTTGACACGTTTGGCCTCTGCAGTTTTCTGATGCAATGTCTGGGCCTGTTTGGATCATGGTTACATGCCTTTGGTGAAGCTGTAGCAATGAGAGCATGTCAGGAAAAGAAAGGATCTTGTATCCACTCAGATGTGCTCCACTAAAGTACGTCCAGATGGACTGATGACCTCCAGAGGTCCCTTCCAGTCTAAATTATTTAGTGACTCTGTCTCTACATTCCAGAGGGAGTGTTAGGTGAAACTGGGACCATCCCATATGGGGAGGAGGATAGGGTTATATCTCCAAGTCCCATATCTTGACCCCATCCTCTGCCCTGGCCATCCATCACGGAGCACTCGTATTTTATTCTACCAGGATGTCAATCACCATTTCAATTAGTGAGTGGGAGGAGAGAGTACGGATGATAGCACCCAATCTTCCATTTGATTTAGGATGAATCACACTTAAGAGGGCATCTGAGGTTAAAGAACACAGGGTTCTGGACACATGTATAAATCAACAGGCTTGAGGTTTTCATTATTCACCTTCTAGTGTATGAAGTGATATGACTCATTGGATCATAAAAGAGATCAAATAGCTTTGTTGCTAATAATTCTCTCCTTGACCCATTCCCTGGCACATTAGGTTTGTAAACAGAGTTTTAATGGCATCCCTTGGAAGTAATAACATCACGCCTTTATAGCACCTTGGCTGGCTGTGTGCTCCCGGCTATAACTGTGCTTGGGTTTAATCCTTAGCCATTTGTGGGAACTAATGTGCTTTCATATCTTAAGTTTTCAGTTGTTGAAAAGATTGATCATCTCCAGTTACTCTGCCTCCCACCCTCCTCTTCCACAGATGACATTTGAACCCTCTCGGGGCCTACAGCTCAGCTTTCCCCAAATGATAAGCGCTCCTTGTAATATTCTGGTGGAGATAACATGCTTGAACTTCAGTGTGTTGTTAATGTCTAATGAGCTGATGGCGCCGTTTATTGTTTTATGGCTAAATCATGATTGTTCATTAACAAAAGTGGCATTAGACCATGTGCCAGCTCTGGACAGTGGAAAAGGTGAAGCAAAGTGATATGATGGAGGGTAGTAAGAATATGGTACCCACGGTAGCAAAGTCAGCCAACTTCCTGTGCTGGTTCTGTGCTGCTGCTGCTGTGGAGAAGCCTTCAGTGGAGAGAGAGCATCTCCAGTACGTCTTTAAAGTCTTTAAAGGGGCACAAATATCAAACAAGTCCCAAATTATTTAGCTAATGCTATATTGATATTTGTCCTGCTGCGCATCACCCTTTACCGTCTGATTTGTGTTGCTTCCTTTGCCTCTGCCTGTGTGTCTGTCTTACTATTTGCTGCTGGCTAGAGTGGTGCTCCTCTGCACCACACCACTTCTGCTCTGCCTACCCAGGCTGCAAGGATGTCTTTGTATATGGGGTTGGTGGTTCCCAAGGGGGAAAAGCTCGTTTTCAAAGGGTAGAGGTGGGAAGAAGAAGGTCGTAATCTCCCTTAGAGGGTTGAGCTTGAAACTGGTCCCAGCCCTTCTTATGAGATCAGAACGATGGGAGAATGTCTGGTGATGGAAAGCCATCTGGTTGGTGATGGCTTACTGTCCAGAAAAGGATCCTGATGAATGCCTGTGGTGGAAGAGTTTTGGTATTGGTGTTGGGAAGGGTTCAGATGGCATTTAGAGAACGCAGCCTTCAGGACCTGGGTCTTCCTCCCAGGTAGCTCTAGACTGTGAAAGCGCTTAGAGCGGGAGGGTGGTAGACAAGATCTGGGGATGACTGGGAAGTGTCACCTGTCCTGCTTGAGGCTGCCACAAGTCTCTGTGCACTGTTTTTGACTGTTACTGGCTTTTGGCCTTATCTGCCCTCAGTTATATCTAACAGAGAGTTTGCTCCTTTTAAAATGGTCCGTTTGGGCTGTAGGGAGAAGAGAATAGCTAAATGTAAGATTTTTCATTAGCCTTCACTACCTTCCAGAGGTTTATTTAGATACCAGAATTAGGCAGATCTGGGGGAGAAGGAAAGTAGCTTCCTACCTGCCCATTCCTTTCATTTCTATACTATTCAAAGAAATAAAAATGTCTGTTGTAGGGAGAGAAGAAAGAGGATAAAGGAGATGAAGGAAAGGAAAGAAGGTTGGGAACAGTCAGTATGGAACCTGCTTCTTAGGTTGTTTCTGAGCCTGCAACAGATAAGAAACCTCTGGAGAGATAAACAAAGTCTCAGAAGTTTAGAACTTTATTTTTTTTATGGTTGTTAATTTATTCAGACAACGGTGGACACCTCAAAGGCATCAATGAACTCTGTAGCTACGATGATTACAAAAAAGGGGTTTAGCTGCACTGCAGTTGAAAGTCTGTCACTATAGCCTGGAATCTCGACTGTCGTGGATAGATGACCCAAGGAGCTTGAGAAGAGAGCTAGTGAGGGGAAAAAAGTGGGAAGGATGGACAGTGGGGAAGTGTCTGGGAGAACTGGCATTGCTCCACCTCATCTGAAGGACATTGTGTCAATTTTAATGTTGATGTTTTGGTCAGTTAATGCACAAGTTCTTGCATTGAAGGAGACCTAACAAAAAACTGCTCAGGGCCTGCATAATATCAGAGAATGCTTTGGGTTGGGAGGGACCTTAAACATCATCCAGTTCCAACCCCCTTGCCATGGGCAGGGACACCTCCCACTAGACCAGGCTGCTCAAGGCTAATAAACAGCTTTTGGACCACCTTATATTTTTATATATATGTATTGGTTAAGTAAGCTTACATGAATAAACAATAGCTATAAAATGACTTTGTTATGGATGTTGCTCTGTACTCATGATGGTGCTGCCTGGAGTATTTATTCCAGCTTGTAAACCATGCATATTTAGTACAGGATGTGTACTCTTCATCATTTACAGTTGTTTAAATGGAGGATTTCGTGGTGGTTCTGTCGTGCAAAACACTACAAGCCTGGGGCAAAAAGTATTGGGTGTCAGGGGGTGGATGTATTAAGCAGGAGATTTAATTAAAAGGCTATCATGGTACCTTCTAGCTAAAAGAGTATGTTCAGTTAAAAACTGATTAAAGCTGAAGCACCAACAAAGATCTGGGAAAAACTTTTGGGTGGAGGCTAGGATAGTTAAGACACCCAGTAACTATGGGATTTTATAGAATGGGGGTATTTAATTACCATTAAAGCCTCTGGAGTGGTTAGTAACAACTTGAAGGCTGAATTCATCCCTGATCTTGTAAAATCACTGCTCTTTGCCAGGAATGGACTTGGCTCAGGGAGGAAAAACTGCTCTCTGATGTGTATTAGAAAGCAAACGTTGAATTTAGGATGTACACTCAGCTCCTGCCAGCTCTGCTCTGGAGGAGCATGGCCCAGAAAGCAGCAATGAGCAGCCCTTGCAGGACTAACAGGGCTAAGGTGGGGAATTTTGCCCCTATCTTGTAAAACTCTTAAAAAGACAGTCTGGTTTGTATTCTTTACTCTCTGCTCTTCCTTGTGAGTGTGAATGAGAATTGCAAGAGCATCTCCAGTGTTTAGGAACACCTCATGTATGAGGACAGATGATTAACTTGTTTATACTGAAGGATTTCCCCCATGGATGGTTTATTCTAGAACTGCACATCCACACAGAGCCTAAGCAGTAATGCCAGCTCTTCCCAGCCACTGGACGCAGGCTCTTTCCAGAGAAGTCTCCCTGTTCCTGCATGAGGGAAAACCAAAGCAGAGCAAAGCAGTTGATTTACAAAGGGCAGAAGTTGAATATCAAGCACCGGAGCACATCTGGTTGTTAGGATATGGTGATGTTCCCTTTAAGCAGCCACAAACTTGGATGAACCTTAGTTCTGCTCTGGTAAGATCATCTCTGGATCATCCATATAGGTGAACATCCTGGGTGATGTCACCTGACAACACACAGTCTTTGTTTTCTGAACTTTTATCCTGCTCCATGATGTTTCTCCATCTCAGCAGTGTGTTCTTGCCTCTTCGCTGGCTCTTTGTGCTCTGCCCAGGATGGCTGGCTCTGCAGTTGAGACCAGAAAGATCCATTAGAGCCTTATTAGCCTCTTTTTTTGTAACATACACAGTGAGAGCGACTGCTGAGCCCACTCTGCCTTCAAATGTTTAACAGATTGGTCCACATCTAGTTTCTGCCGCTATGTTTATAGAAGGTGGAGGATGGAAGGGAAGGGGGGGTGCTATGTGAGCGAGGAGGGCATGGAGGAAAAAAAAGGAATTACTAACCCTCCATCAAAGAGCTGCTTTCCTACTTGTGGTTTCAAAATGCTTCCTTCTTCCCCAGCTATCCTGTAATCACTCTCCAACATTCACCAGAGCAGTGTTTACATCCAGCCCTATTACCGGCAGGGGAGACAGGAGAAATTAAGGGCTCCCATGCCCCATTATCTCCCCCTCCCACAGGCAGACACACTTCTCTCCCCTTACCCCTTTTCATCAAACGCCTCCAATTCATGAAGGAGTAAAAGCCCTTTAATGGGATTCTGGAGATCTTAAAATCCAGGTGGTTTGTTTAAAAGGAAAAAAAGGGGGGGGAGAAAAATACCACCAGCTCACTCTTTTTGGCTTCTTTGTTCCTTTTCCACGTTGTTTTAAACCTTTTTCTCCTCCCAACTCTGCTTGGCAGCCGGGGTGAACTGAAGTTTGACTTGGATGGCTAGTTGAGACCACACAGAGTTCACCCTGGCTGGAATTAATTTCCGATGTACAGCTGAAGAATCCCATGCGCACACACAAACACAGTGAGCCCTTGCATTTCCTTTTGATTTCCTTCTTGTGCTTCCTTCCCCAGATACCCCTTTTTATCAGAAGCAGAACGAGCTGCAGTGCCACTGCAGATGCTGTTGGGGTGAGAGGCTCTGACCCAGCGTGGCAGCAGAGCCGAGGGAAAGCGGAGGCTTCTTAGATGTTGGGCGAGCAAGCAGACGTGTGAAAAATGGCGAATGTTGGACAATAACAAACGTTGGATTATGGTTTTTTTTTAATGAAGGGTAAAAAAGGATAGTCATCTGGTACTGGCACTTGACGGGGACTTGAGGTCTGATTCCAATTCCTCGTTTAACCACAGATTTCCTCTAAATAATTCTCGTAATCTCTTGATTCCCTGGCTGAGGTCAGGGGCCCATTGTTCTACACCCTGTAACAACACAATGGGACACAGTTCCTGCCCCAAAGAGCTTACAGTGAAAACAATCAAAGAATGAAAAAGAAACCCAGGCTTGCCTGAAGTTACACCCTGGTGTTAAATTGAAGATTGGAACCAGACCTCCTGACTCTCTAGGTTTCAAGTCTTCTGCAATTGTAACATTTTTTTGGCTCATCTCTTTCGATTCACGCTGCAGTGTTAAAGACCATCAAAATACAGAATATTGAATCTATTACCCTTCGGAGTAGAGGAGTGGGAACTGTGTTTATGATGGGCAGCTATGCTTCTGTAGCATAGCCAACCTACATGTTGGTTGTTCATACTTAGCTCTACCAGGAGGTGGAGAAAGCTTGGGAAACAGATTAACCTTTGAGATTACTGGATTTCGTATGAACTAAGGTGTCAGACCAGTACTATAATGGATTTGGTGGCTGGTTAAGGCATTGTGTCAGGCTGTATTGAAGTCCCTTCCTCAATAGAAAGGGAGATGGCTGTGCGGGCATATGGGGATATTTAAGTGAAGAACATTCACTCCCACATGTAGGAGTTGTTAGAATAGTTCTGCGCCCGGAACTTGCTCCCCTCCCAGGACATGGATCTATTGAATGAATGGGGCGGCGCACACACGTGTGAACTTGTCCCAACTCTTCTTCTTGCTGGCACGCCAGTGCTCACGCCGTGGGATTATTCATAGCGCAATGGTCCTGGTGAAAGATGAAGTTCTGGTTGTACTGGCAGTTCTCTAAAGCATTGAGATGCTCTTTGTGACTGAAAGAGTAAAACTAAAGCAGGCTTGGCAAATACCACCCGGGGTATCATTCAATAAAGAGAAGATCTCACCGTAAGTGTTGCTGGGAACCTTGCAGTGTTACTGTTTTGTTTAAAGTCTCGGCATCTGGAATAACCTGATAACATGGCAAGTTTGTGTATGCACAGCCACACGTATGTGACCATATATACACTCAAAATTTTCCTTTGTTTTCCATACACGGCTTTCTGCCTATGGACTATTTCAGTAGCACTACTTGAGCTTTGGATACTGGATATTATTAGTGGGGCAAAACGTGAGTGCTCTTACCCTGTGTTTTCCTTTTTGCACTTGTCAGTTTGTATGAAACTTGTAGTCACTTTGAGATCTTTAATTTCATCCACATTGAGCAACAGGGTGGGTATCAGTTTCCAGACTTATCAAAGAGATGGACATGTGCACATCTCAAGGCACTGCAGGATTCATCATCCCTAACCTTGGGCATCATAGGAGATTTCCTCTCTACGTACATGAGCACAGCAGTTACACCTTAAATGTGCTGTGCATCTGCTCAAAGACGTAGAGATCTACATGTTCGCTTGGCTTTTATGGGAAATGGCTACTTTTAGGGCCTGATTCAGCTGTGTTATTTCAGATAGAATCGTTAGGATGGGAAGAACCACACAGCTGAATCACCTCTTTCCTGTGCAAATGGAGTCAATTTACTGGCATAAAAGGAGATACCTACTGCGTGTTGCTGTCTCACCCCATACTTGCGTGGGTTGCCAGAGGGAACTTCCTTGGTTCTTTGTGGGGGAAGTTAATGGTCCCATGTGCTCACTATCCTGTTGGATGTGCAAGCCTTGACTTCAGATCCTGATGGAGAAGGCTTGTGCAGAAGAATGTTGTTAGGCACATAATTGCATCTGGGATTTGTCCTTCGGCACTGCGTCTGAGCAGTTGAATAAGCCTTTATTCTTCAAACTCAGGGATGACAGGTTCAACCACAATTTTAAATCGGCTTTGTCCTCCTGATGCTCTTCTATTTATTTATTTAATTTGTTGCAGAAAAATGTGTGGGAAGTACTGGATTTCCAAACTACCTTGCAAAGGGAACTGCACTTTAGACATCATTTTCTGTAGAAGTACTGTCAAAGGGTAAGGGGAGGAGGAGGAAAATTATCTAAAAGGTGATCATTTAGTCTGAAAGAGGAGAGTCTGAGATGATATCTTAGGAAGAAATGTTTTCCTGTGAGGATGGGGAGGCCCTAGCCCAGGTTGCCGAGAGAAGCAGTGGCTGCCCCATCCCTGCAGGTGTTCAAGGCCAGGTTGGATGGGGCTTGGAGCAGCCTGACCCAGTGGGAGGTGTCCCTGCCCATGGCAGGGTGGGGTTGGAACTGGTTGAGGTCCCTTCCAGCCCGAACCATTCCATGATTCTATGATACTGAGTTTCAGTGGTTGTTTCTGCCAACATGAAATGCTCCAGAATCAGGAGATAGGCATCAAGAGCTGATAAGATTTAATACTTAGAAAGTCTGTTTATTTGGCTTCTGGATTTTGTGCATTTGGGACATACTTGGTGCATACTTTCAGGATTTTCCTTCCCAACAGCAACGAGACTTGCTTCTTTTAATTTACTTTTTTCTTTTAATGAGAGCTGAGACTCTCATGTAATTACTTGTTTCCTGGAGTTGGGGCCTTTAAGTAAATATCAAATATCCAGAGATTCGTGTTAAAGTCATGAGTTGACAATTCTGGTTTATGTTACTTTAGAGAACTTTTTATTCGTGTACAAAACTTAGATAGCTTTGAAATTACCGGAGAAAGAGAATTATCATCGGTGTTTGTTAGTTCTACTAATAGCTATTATAACAGCAGTTGAGATTTTTTTATTTCCTGTGAGAATTTATTCTGCTGGGGAAAAATATGGAACGTATCAGAAAGTTTCTTTTTGGCAACATTGAAAAGCTTCCATTTTACTTAATTCTGCCTTCTATTATACTACACGTTATTTGTAATATAAAGGATGAAAGAGCTGAGCCGCATTTGAAATGCTGGAGTGGAAATTAGACTGTCAGTTCTTATTGAAAAGAAGTACAGGGGGATCACGACAAGCTATTTTCATAAGTTTTCATCTCCCCCAAAGTCTGAGGGTTTAGGCTTTTCGTGCCAGTTTGAAACCAAACCAGTTGTTTGAAATGTAGGTATCTCAGAAATTTTTTGCTGTGAAAGCGTTCAACTTTTGACCAGCCCTTTCTATTATTTCAGGCCAAAACAAAGGTTATAATAGAAACACCACGATGCAATTTATTTGGTAATAAATATATCTCGTCCTCTGCTTTTTACATTTATTGGCGACCTCTTTCAAAAACAACTGTTGCAGGCCAACGGAGAGCATACCTTGATGCAACATTAATAAGAACAAAGAGGCTTAAATTATAAAAATAGCTGTCTATGTCACACTTCAGTAGCTTTACACTCTCCATTTGGCAGATCTGTCATGGATAAAATTGTCTGTGAAGGGATGAGGGGGGAGAGACTTGGATAAGAATGGTAAGATCTGATCCAGAGTAATGACGAAGACAGATTCATGCAGAGATTTATTTTGTTTGCTTTTAGCAATTAGCATTAGTAATACTGTATCTGGGAAGGTGGGACTGCCACAGATAATAATGTTATTGCTTTTGAGATGGTTTATCCAGCTCTAACAAGAGAGTGAATCAGCGGGGGCTGTGGGGACTTCAACACCTCTGGAGGTGCTCTCGTATGTGCTTCTAATCAAATAAACTTTTAGATACCCAACATAAGAAGATAAGTTAGCTTTAATTCTGTAAGATTAAAACAGATCTGCTCTGAATGTTTCATAGCTGCGTTACTCTAGACATCTGTGCGTAGGTGGGACTCCCAAATCAAATCACGTGTTGCTGGTAAGATACCAACTTGTGTGTCATTGCCTCTTGCCTTTGTTGCCTTCCTCTGTGAAACAGTAATTGGGATGGGATCTTGTGGCACCAGCCAGTGTTGACCAGACCCTATTTTGCTGTTGAGCTGAGTTGGTTAGGCATTGCTCATGGACCCTGAGCAGTTAAGATAGCTGCCCATTCCCCAGCCCGCACTTGCCTGCCTGCTTTGCATGGGATTGGTGGAAGAGACCCCACTGCTTCTGTTGCTTCAATTCCCACCTTAAGTCTGAAATTCAGACTCTGCCTGCTAGCTGGAAGGGCTGATGTGTGACTTTGTTGCCTGTTCTACCAACCCCTCATGAAAGGGAAGAGGACTGCTGAGGACTGCAGTGTCTTAAATCACATAAAGCATCATCTTGCAGCAGCTTGAATGTAAACCAGGGTGGTTTGCCTTGCATTTGTCCTAAATATCTTATCACTGTATGCAAAAGCCTGTACATTGACATCAGAGTTTTATGCAAACAGAGTTTGGTGTATTTGTTACCATGGATCAGCTGCCATGGTAGCTCACAACACTCTGGGCTGTGCTGGTCCATCTTCTTTACCCGGCTATGGAATCCCAAGTAGGTCTTGCTGCATTGGTCTGAGATGGAATATTTGCTTCTGATCTTCCTGGTATTCAAAGAGTTCTGCTCCAATGTAAATTCACTTGCTGTCAGTGAGCTGCCCTGCTTTGACATAATGCAAATGACAGAAGAGATGAGTCTGAAAGGTAGAAACAGCCTAGTGGACGGTGTTTGGCTCGTGTGGCTGCTGTGAGCTGGCTGGCCTCAACTCAGCCTGTTGCAGCTGCAGTAAAAACCCACCGATGTTGGTGTGTTTCTGTGGCACATTCCGTGCATTTCACAGTGCTTTGCCAGCTGTAATCGTCCTGATGACTACTTTGCAAGGATAGCAAAGCAAGTATCTCTCGCTGCTTTTTCAGATAAGCAAGTGAGAGGTGCCCTGAGCTACAGGACAGGTTAGTGGAGGAACCGAGAACGTAGCTTTCCCTCTCTCCTTGGGCCTGTGCTGCAGGTCCTAAACTCACCACCCTGAATCCCTGCTAAGGCAGCAGAGAACCAAAAGGTGTCTCAGTCCCCTGAGCTAAAATGCAAGCTGTTGGCTGACTTCAGAGCAGTGAACTGGGGTTGCAGGTTTGAGCTCGCACAGCAGTGGCGTGTGTAGTGCTGTCAGCCAGCGCCTCGTGGCACTGGTGATGCAGAGCACCTCGGGCAGCTGCACCGTCAACCAAAAGTTCTCGGCAGCATATACCACAGAACCTGTGTCACCCGTGCCTGGGAAGGTGACTGCATGGGAGTGTGTTGATCAAGATCCCCAAGCCCAGGGGAATGTGAAATCCTTCTTGTCTGTGCTCTTTTTTTGGTGTCTGGAAAGGAGAAGATGAGCTCATGCCATCTCTGTTGGCTACCTCTCCAGGAGGGTTAGGGGAGCTGGGAGCCAGGGACTCACGCGCCCCATTCTGTCGCAACATCCCAACATCAACACCCTCTGATCTATGGTATCTTGAGAGTTTGCAGCTCTTGTGTGGAGATAGAGTATGAATAAGGGCCCCCCAGTGTATTGGGAATGGGGCCTGTGGGTCTCCCATGTCAAGTGAGTCATAATGTATTAGATCCGAGGACTTCCCCCACGGGTGTTTAGTCTCAACAAACCCAGATAATTCAGATTTAACTTCGCTCTTAATATGCTACATTGCTGAGTCTTCTAATTAATGCCACATGTTGCAGTCAGCTGTCATCCTGAATAAATGTTTACAAAGCTATTAATGTACTGTATTTGTAAACCAGACCAGCTCCTTTTTGGAAATCATGTGGTATGCGTTTTCCCCTCAAAGATGAAAAAAGTTTTTTAGCAATAATGGATACTTTACTTTTGCAGCAACAGCCACTTCCCAAGAATTCATTGCTAACTTTCTTGGGCCGCAGCCATTATCCCAGGGAAGGGAGCTGGGGAAAAGTGCTATCTTTTAAACAGAGCCATGGGGGACCAAGAGGCTGGTAAGGACCGGCAAGCCCTGTGCTGGGCGGTGATGGAGGAGGCAGAGTCCGTGCGTGGGGCAACAATTCTCCTGTCCCAGCTGCTGCGATCCCAAAGCGTGCGCACGCAAGGGCCCGGCGCTCTCCCTCCCCTCCGCTGCCACGTGAGCGGGGACACCCGGCCACAACTGAGCAAACAGGGAAGGAGACGTGTCGTCGAGCAGTCTGCAGGCCATCTGCCTTCTGCTCAGGGCCCCTCTCGGGGCTGGGGACACTGACTGGCCACCACCAGCAGCCCCACATGGCCAGCACTTGCCTGGCACAGGGACAGGGTGGCTGGGGCGGTAAGATCGTGAGGGCGGGAGATCTCTTCTTCTCAAAAGGGCTGCTGCTGAATGGCCTGCTCTGCAGAAGTTCATGTTTTCTGTTTTCTAAGGTTTTTCAGCTGTGTTTTTAGTTCCTTCGTTGTGCTCTAGGGAAAGAGCTTTCTTCTGTTGGGATTCATGTGCTTCTGCCTTATCTTTAATCTGCTGCAGAAACCATAGGAGATGCTAAAGCACTTTGAAAGCACAGGGGGAGTGAGGCTGGGGTCTGTGCAACGCCACCAGCTCCTCTGTCCCTCTAGGCAAGGCATCTGGCTCAGGGATTTAGGCACATTTATAGGTGAAGTCTGTGGGATGGGAAGTAAATATCTAAGTGTAAGCTGGGGCTCCAAAAAAATGCGTCTCTTGTCTCTAAAGCAGAGCTAATGACAGGGCCTCCATCACAGGGATCGTGAGGGGAGCTAGACCAGGATGGTGCAGGGGAGCAGGACAGCTGCAATAGATGCATCTGGTTAAGGTAGGCATCCTGCTCCTTGGAGTGTGGCTGAAGATGCAGGGGTGGTGGCCAGGAGGATAGCTGCTGGTCCCTCAGCCTGTTTCATGTACAGGTAAGCTGGGGATGAAGGCTTTCCCTCAGCTCAAAGGAGTGTGAAATGGGAGCTGGGATTTGGTGTCCCCAAGAAGCTGAAATTCCACTAAAAACAGAGGGGGAGTGAAGTTCTCTTTTTTTTTTTCTTGCTTAATAGCTATCCAACTGAAAAAAAATGAACAAAATGCAGTGAGCTCCTTGCCCTTCTTCTTTGTCCTTTGCAAATAAAATCCCTTAGTCTAAAATCAGCAGGCAAGCAAATGACTGATGCTCCCAAAGCCTTGGGAAAAAGGTGAATGTCCCTCAAAGAATCTATTGAGAATATCTTAATTTCAGTAATAAGTAAATATAAATTGTGTTTTCTCTGCTTTGAACTAGCTGCAGTATTAGCTCGCACACTTCATGTTTTGGAGGAATTAATAGCGAATTCATTCAGGAACGCTGAAGCAAAGCAGTTAAATGATTTCCCTAGTGGTGATCAACATTTTGTCTTCTTGCTATGCCAACTCCAGGTGACTTCCCCAACACAGGGAGTAGCTGCAGACCTGTATATCTGAGCAAGGCAAATCCATCCTTCTCCCAATCACTGTGCCTAGTTGAAAAGCAATCACAGAAGAACAAGTCTAGAAAAGAAAGATATATTCTTAGATACGTTATTCAGCCTTCTCTCTCTCTGTGTATGTCCTGCAGCCATCTAATAATACTAAGCTACAGCCTGCACGTGGATTGCATTTCCCACACAAAAGGGAGGTAATTCTTTCAGCTGGAAAATGTTTGATGAGTGCCTTTTTGGGGACTGATGCTGCAGAAGTTAAGAACTGCACCTTGCAGCCTTCCTGTTTCATTTAGTGTCTGTTTATGGCTAACGCATGGCTGAAGGAGTGGGAGATCTTTGATGTACTGGTAGCAGGTGGGAGGTCCTGTAATACAAAAGCCATGTCCTATGTACAGGTGTTGACTCGCTTTTGGTATTGAATGTGCTCTCAGTAATGACTAAATGGTAGGGCTGAAAATACATCATTGTAAGAGCTGCATTATAGGGAATGCCTTATACACTTTGCGTAAGAGCCCGCGGGCGCCTCTGTGGAGATGGCTTTCATCATCTCACATCCCCTTGGATAGCATCTCCAGTCCTAAGGGTTTTTCTCCTTGCTTATGCTCATCTCCCCCATGCAGCGTGATTTCTTTTCCATTTGCCCCATGAGATCTCCCTGTCTCTCTGTCCTGCAGAGGGGACAGATGGAGCCTGTGCAGTGTGTCACCAACCCAGTGCCTGACCATTTGGGTGGAGGGACCTGATGGTTCCATCCCTGCCTACGTGGTGAAAAGAAGAGAGCATTTGGGGTGGAAGATGGAGCAGCCCCGCAGCTGAGGTGCACAGCCAGGTTGTGGGTCGCTCCTTGTGGAGTTAGCAGTGTGTGCCCAGGCTGGTTTATTTCCCAGTGTGGTGTCCCCTAGTAGAGGCAGCAAGGGACCAAAGGTGGCAGGTCTAGCACAGCCACCTCTCAGAGCCCCACACTTCCACAAAGAAGGGAGACAAGGCAAGCTGCCTTTAATTTAGGATGATGGCTTCAGTGCAGGATCCCATCAGGACAGTTGTTTAAGCCGCTGCATGAGTTGCAACCCTAAAACATCTTACCCTCACTTCAGTCATCACCAAAGCCAAGCACACACCTGCTCTTGTCATGGAGCTGTGTCTTTTATGTCTTTAATCCTTTTCTTCCCAGCCTGCCTCACCAGTGGGAAGTGCGCTCATAATGTTAAACTTTCCTCATTAGGCAGAACATTCCTCTTTTTAACCTCTTTAACCTGCAGCATTCCCATTGGGAGGACCCTGTCTCCATACTTCTCAACTGCTCTTAATTAGATTGGGCATTTCTTGCCTCCACTGTATATTTACAATTTAGGAACAGGAAAAAATACAGCCTGAACTTAAGGGCCTTCTTCCCTTCCTTTGCTTCCCGTGCTTGATATGTTGGACAGGAGGAGGTGGAAATTTTAAAGCCCAGAGGAGCAGAACTTGTCTGGGAGGAGAATCTGAGGCAGTTTAGATTTTTCTTTAGACAGAACCGATTTCATATCTTGATGGATTTTTACATCAGCTCTCACTTTTTTTATTTTCCCTTCTGTGTGCGCAAGCGCGTGTGCACACACACCCCCATTGTCTGTCTTTTGCTCTTATTCTGCCATCAGCCTTTTAATAATATTATTGTTGATGTCTTTTCATTCATGATGCCAAACCTGATTTGGAGATCACAGTACTGAGGGTTTCATTTTGAGCACTGTAGACGGAAAACTGAAGTCCTAAGTGACTGGAGCCCTTGGCCAATCTAATTGTTATTGACATTTGTGTGTGATTGTTCATCGAGGGAGATTTGACTTGCAGGCCAAATCATTCTATTACCAGAGTTCCTTTCAGCCTTTTCTCTAACAAAAACCCCCACCCTAGTCAGCAGCAGGAGAATCAATGGCAATATCTCTAGATGTCCATCTAGCCTGGCGTGAGAGGGGGGAGTGAAGATGGAGATCATGTATTTCCCGTTTGAAATGCACGAGCAAAAGATTGGAGAAGCAGCAGTATTGCATTACAGGGGGAAAAAGGATCTCATTAAAAGGCTACCGTTTTCATGGCAAGGTGAAGGAGGCAGAGGAAGGAGGGGCTGGCAGGGCTAATTATATTAAGGTCATTTCACCTGTCAAAACTTTCCCTTTAGTGGTGTCCCTGGTGCCCTGGGATAACATCCAGATTTGTCCTGAATGGC